>NC_063218.1:61893626-62253626 GCF_020740725.1 Corvus hawaiiensis | reverse complement strand
ATCAAAGTAGATAACGGTGTGAGGCACTTCAAACTTCATACAAGTTCTGGCAACTGCCACATGTACGGGAACTTCTTTATTTTGGCTTTGGTTTTTTGGGTTTTTTAGCAACTAAAACATGCAAAACTTAATTTTCCTATTATTTTTTCTGGCTTTGCTACGTTGAGGGATAAAAACTATGTCTTGCCTACAACAACTTATTTCTTTGAAGGGAAGGATCTAGTACTTTCACATGCCTAGGTTAAATGTCCTGCTTAAGGGTACTTAAAAGTGATTGATAATAGGTCCTCAGAAAACAAATACAAAATCGGAGGCAGTGGCAGAGAGAGGTCAAAGGCAAAGGGCCAGTGGGGGTGAATGTGGTCAAGGGGGTGAGAGGCAGAGGAGGCTGCAGGAATGTATATGTGAGGAAAATATTCTACTGGATTGGCTCTAAGTCTTTCCAACCAGTTCTGCTGCCAGGCTGGAGGTTTTTTGAGAATTTTATAAACCCCTGCCTAGCACATGGGAAAGTACATTAAATGAATTTTATACATCAGCAGGCTGTGCTGCACAAACACTGAAGACACACATACATGCAAATTTATGTGGGCTGCTTTCCTTGCAACCAAACCTCCTCTGCTTAAAGAAATAGTGAAATAAGTAATTTAAGGTATTACTTGATATAATTTTTATACACATACTACTTTTATTGGGTTTTCTGATTTTGGGAGGCAAGATAAGCAGGAATCATGGGGTCAGGACATAGGAATGGGAGCCTGAATGAAGTCAGATGCTGCTGTTTCTTTGACTAAAGAGGTTATCCACCTTCCATGAAACCAGGACTCCCAATGCATCTGCCTCTGTTGGAACTATGGTTTGCCTAACAAAGCCTTTCTTGGATAATTTGCATTAGCTTGTGCTTAAGTTTACCACTAGTGATTTTTCATGGCTCAAATAGTGTAGAAGTGCTTTGATTACATGCTAATAAACTATATCTGAATGTCCAAATGAATGCAGGTGTCCAGCCACTGGTGTTGCATCTCATCCAAGAAAAAAAAATCAGAAATAGGATTTTAAAATTCAAGCGTTTTATGGCAAAAATACAGGCTGTCTGAAAACACCACAGAGACAGTGAGAATGCAGTTTGCAATATTGGCAGCCAACAATATCACTGGAACTGGTTGAAAAAGAATCTTAAAATACATGGAGCATTTGTGTACAGTCCACTGGATTCAAAGGGCTTTTTTTCACAGCAGAAGTCACTCTTCTTTTTCTTGATTTATCAATAAAATGGGAAACACTTAAACTGATAAGCAAAAGGAAAAAATGTTGGTATTACCCACGCTAAAAAAAAAATTTCCAAGGCCCTTTTATCAAAAACATCTTTCAAAGTACTTCTGACTAATTGTTACATGCTAAAAACCAACTTTGTAGACACTAAAATAGAAACAAATTGCTTATACTAACAAGTAAATATTCTTCAAATGAAAATTCTTGTTCCATGTGTTTGATAAGCCCTGAGCAGGAGAGGATTTATATCTTTATAATGTAAGCCAGCCTGGATTTTGCAAGACTGCTGTTCTGATTGTGGGACAAAAAATAGATATTTAGGTATATCTAACTTTTGAAATAGTGACAAGAGACAGCTTTTCTCTGACACTAGGGCAGATCCCATATGAGGCATGAGTTTTCAGAGATGACATCTTACAGATGAGAAATTCTTAGGTTGCAGTATTAAAGACCATGTCACACCTCTCATCCCCTATTAAATAAATGAATGGTGTCCAATTACTCCTCTAGTAAAATTTTTATTTTGTTGATGCTTTGGCTGACTTGTTCATTATTTTATCCTGTATGTGAGCCGATCTATTTTGTTTAAGTGAGAAGCCTTCTTTGTACATCAGATAGCCTCAGGTGCTGGTGTGATAGGCTTACTATGCGCAGACTGTTTCTCTCAGTCCAACAGAGTTTAGTAGGATCAGAGGTGATGGGCTGTAAGTATGTTCATGTTTACATTTTCATGCTGTGAAATTAATAGCATTGATAAGTTTCTTAAGTTTCCCATGCAGATTAAGGATTAAACCTTCAGGATTAAATTTTCATGAATCACTTTTTACATACCAGTGAGTTGTTACAGGTACACGTGAAATGTCTTTGGTAGCTCAGATTTTTGAGTATGGACATTTTAGCATTTATTTTCTTTCTTTAGAGAAACTGCTCAATTTTTTCCATTCACTTCACATGAGACAACAGCAGAACAAGAATGCCCTCTGTAAAAGCAGTCACATCCTCATTCTCCATTCTCCACAAACTCACTGAAAGAAAACACATCCCTACTTAAGCAAAAGTAGAAAAGAATCTAGAAGTCCTCGACGTGCATTTGGCACAACACAGAGGTGCAAAGAGGGCAGAATTTGGCCTTTATGCAAGCTGAACTATGCAGCCTTTGTGCTTGCTGCTGCACAGAAGTCTCCAAAGAATGTACAAGGTCTGAGGTTTGACTTAGGGAATGGTGAGTTCGTTTGTCCCCATTCCTGTTCTAGAATGCAGCAAAATCTTTCTGGTCCAGAGCTGTATGCAAACTGAGATAAAACTACCTCTGCCTTCTTAAGGTTTGAATTCTGCTCTACAGTCCACATTTCCTAGAGTCAAGTAGTGACAGGAACAGAGCAATAAGAAGTACAAGAAAAGGACAAGGTCAGGAAGAGAAAGGAATGGGGATAAACATGAAGCTTCCACATTGCTGCAGTTTTAAATTAACTTGTTGGTTCCTGCTTTCTTAGCCTGAAGTCTTCCTTCTCCATCCCAAGGCTCTGTAAGTTTATCTGAACCAGGTCCCTCACACAAATAAAGACAGCCCTCGTATGTTAAAGAGGTGTCAAGTAACTATTTGCTTCTCCTAACTGCCTGCTTAGGGAAGGCCTGCTGGGCCTCCTTCCCTCTGGAACAAAAAGTGATGGATGTGGGTACACAAGCATATGTGTGCAGGCCTTCTGCATCCTGCTTTGTCAGCACTTGGCTCACTAATACAGCTCCTGGTGACTTCAGCGTCCTTCAGGCAGCACCAAGAAAAGCTGTGAAACACAGAGCTCACTTTTTAATTTACTTGCAAGTACTGTAATGCAGGAGAAGTTATGGGTACAGCAACAGAGACGAGAGGCCCATTTTCTTGTGTTAGCTCATTACAGTATTACAACTTTACCAAAAAAAAAGGAAACTGCAGAAGATAAATGAAGAATCTTGATCCCTTATTTATGGTTGTTTTTTGTGTGATACCAAGAAATTGCAAAAGCAAGAATTGACACTTAGAGAAGAATCTCTTTAGACATAGAGATATCAAAATACATTGTGTTCAGTATCATTCTTTTCAGGGCTGCTCTGAGCCTTAGAAGAATTGCCACTTTTGCAGTCAAATCCAAGTAACATCTGCTCTATGCAACCAGTCAATATTGTGGAAAAGTTCAAAGAATGAAGATCATTAGTAGTGTCAGCTTTACAACCAGAAGGTAATGGCATTGAAGTGAGCAAGTATAATACCCAACAATACCAGGCTCATTAACCAGTGATTTATCATGATGAAAAGACCTGTTTAACCTTTAGTCTTCACATGCTTTCTGTTTTTAACAAAAAGACCTATTATTTCTAGTTGTCAAGTGATAATCTGTGGGTTGTTAAAGGGATGTATTAAATTATACTTTAAACTATTATGCACAATTACACAAATATTGCTTTTGCAACGGAATGAGTTGATGCTAAATGATTTTTATTCTCCCCTCTTCTTATAATTTTGTTCATCCATTTGGGAAGTGAAATGATGGCATTATTAATATTAAGGATACCACTATGTGAGTTTTAGGCAAGTTAAATCGAGTTTGATGTGTGCAGCAAGTGACAATGTTGTTTCATAGAAGTAGCAAAATCCACATAAAGTATTTTGAGGGTTGCATATACCAGTGCAGAAAGCTTGTTCTTACCTCTGAATAAAGAGATGCATGGAGCTGACTGTCCTGTAAAACTATGTTTCTTTTATCCCTATGTTGGGTTGTTTCATTAATTCATTTCATTTTTTTTTAAAAAGCACTGCTGATTTTAGACAACTTTTGGCAGTTGCCGTGCAACATTTCCTACAGAAAAGCAGGCAACACAACTTATTCTGAACCACAATATCTGTGCCTTGCAAGCAATAAGACTCTTGGAAAATGTCATTGTATCAAAATGTGGCAAACTGTACTGTGATTTTTGTGATGTAGAAAAACATCCATCAAGGGTTGGAAAGTCCATGAGACTCATTTCAGATATAATTAGAGGATTTGTGATCTAATTCAGACTTGCATTTCAGGTCACTAAGAACATCATATTATCTCCTGTCGAGTTCCACATTTTTTCTACCTATTTGGTTCTCTGTCTATCCTTAGTATAATGTAGCGATAAATTTATAACTAATTTAGTAATTCTCCAAATATTTTTGTACACCAATAGATTCTAAACTAAGCTGCACGAGCAGATAAAATAGAATGATTGTGGGCTTCCCACCTGTCTTTTACACCTACATCTTGAACGTCATCCATCCAAAGGTACTGATGTTTCATACACAAATTGGAGAGAAGTCAGCATTTAAAAAGTTAGTAGGAACAAAATGAGACGGTGTAACATGGTAGTAGAGACATCACATACAATATTCAAAATGAACAATTCAGAGGATTTTCTCACCTATAATTGTGATTTCATAGTTGGAGGGCAGCTGGGTAATTTACAGGCAATGCAGTCTTTGTGACAGAGTTCTTCTGAAGTAGACATTTAAGTGCAATACCTTTGAAATGAGCAGAGATGTAAGATGTAAGCAAAGACCTTAAGGTGTCTTTCCCTCAAGCTTTAACACAGATTTAAATCAATTATTGAGAAAATGGCTAGGTACACCTTTTTAAGTAACAGAGACTCTGTATCTACAGATCTCTGTAAGTGCCTTCTCTCTCTGCTTACCTACAATACTAAAATATGGAGCTCTGTTTTCTACTGTGTTTGTGGTGTAAATTTTTAGCCAGGACATTGAAAATATTTCATTCTCGGTGATGCTGATCTTCATCTTCTTGATGATCACTTTCAGGTCTGAATAAACATTGGGAGATGCACCCCTGTCTACCAATTTGACTGTAAAATAATCTTGATTGTCAAATAAATATTTTTAAATCTTGCAGCATTTGAGAAAAAGGTTGGACTGAAAATAAGTCATAATGATCTCTTTTTATCCAATATTTTAGTAGAAGTGTATTTGTTCATATTTCTGGAGTGCTAGTTTCGTTATTCTCCTCAATCTTGTAAAAATCAAATCTTTGTCTTCTTTCTGCAGGGTGACCACCCCAAGCACCATGGTGAGAGGACAAGGTGAGCCTCCCCTGCTTCTTGTAGGTGGTGCTTCACTATGTATTAAATAAATATTCTGTGAGAAAGGAAATATAAAATAAGGCTTGGAGACCAGGACACTGGTCTGGGAGAAAAGACACTCGTGTTGCTGTCTTCAAATACATGTTCTATTTATGCATAATGGAAATGCAGCAATACGAGGGACTGCAATTAAAAATCAGACAGCATCCATGTCATTGTCTGTCCTGCTGGCTTTAGAGATCTCTGTAGAAGCACTTCAGGGACTTTCTTGAAAGTGAAGGATTGAGTGACCTACACACCAGCCTCCTGAAGGGGCTGTGGACACACATCAGTCAGGATTTCTCTGAATATATGCTTTCTCTTGTTTTTATTTATTTTTTTTTAACATACGTTTCATACTAAAGCATTTACATATTTTCCTGAATGTTTTTTTTAATATTTCTATGGTTTATTTATGATTTGGAAGCTAAAAACCCCCATGAATCTGAGCTGTGTGCTTCATATCAATTGGACTGAAAAGTCTACCACTACTATATTTGAGAGGATCAGGCTCCTAACAGAAATCAGTGCTTTTACTAGGGTTATATCTCAGTACTTTCCCAAGAATCTGGTAACAAATGTGGATCCTTCCCTCTCTAACCAGCAGTCTCTGATTTCTGCTGTTGCTGCAGGACTCAGCAGATTGGGTTAAATTCAGGCCTCACAGATATTTTACCATTGACTCCTATGGGAGCGGGGTCTCAACTTTTGTCTTTCCACTGCTGTCTGATGGGAAGGGGAAGGGCAGAAAGACAGTTGTCTCTGAAGGGAAGAAAAGACAACGTCTATGCTTTTTTTTTTTTCCTTTTTCCCTTTGCAGTTTTAAGATTTAAGCGATTGACTGCAGTGTTTTCCAAACAGAAAAGTATCTCTGTCTCTTGGTTCGCAATTTCACCTGAAACAGAACTTTCAGTACATTCTATCCTGTGGAAAAAGCCTACAGGGCAAAATGTGAATATGCATAAACTTGTAATTTTCCTTTAAAAATGTGGAAAACACCCAAATCTTGTGTTTGGCTTTGAAAAAATCGTGAATTATGTGATTGTGAATTCTCACAGGGAGGGGGAAAAGAAAAAAAACAAATGAGAAGAATTTGATAGGTTCAGCTTTTGTATGCAGCTATTTGTAGCACTTTAGTGGTGACACCAGAACAGTTTCACAGCTGTAACAAATACTTGCTGTTCTTGGGTTCCGTTTTGTGACTTCCTGTTCTGTCTCCTATGGAGCAGAGCATTTCAGGGTATGTTATCTCAGAGATAACTCACATGTAAGTTCTGTCCTACATTTGGGTGGAAAGATACACTTCCAAATCCCATGAAGAAATGCAGTGTATTGGATCAGAAGCAGCACAGTGCCCGCAGTAGGACTGTTTGGAAACTGGAATGTGGTTGAAGCACTGTCTGGACTTTTCTTTGGGGTTGTGTATCCAGATAGTTGGATTTCTAATAATTTTGCGACACTGGAAAAGGGATATTGTATTCTTACTGAAAAGATAAAATGTTTAAGAGTTGATTTTATTTGGTTTTCAGTCTTATTTGGTCTAATAAACTAAAATAGTAGCATAAACAGGAGCAAAGGAAAGGGACTGGAAGACTAGTGACTTTGGAAGTTATGCTGTGCTGTCTTCAGAGAGAGCTTAGAGGCAGCACAGAAACACAGAGCTGGCTCCCCCAGGAGCTTGGCACATCCTGTAGTGTATATCCACGCACATTAAAATGCGCTCACTCTCAGAACGGGCTTTCTCCACTCCCTCTACCCTGCTCCCCTCCCCGTTCTGCGCTGCCTAACAAAAGATTTTCAACAAAAGAAATTCTTCCTGGTTTGTAAAACAGTTGTGTAAAACTTGGACTGTAAAGCCACAGTTGACTGCTTTAATGTGGAACAGTTGGGAGGGTGGGGAATCGCTGGCAGGTTGGGACAGGACACAGCAATGGTGCCCCTATTCTGTCGAGGCTCTACTTAGTCACACCACCTGCTCCCCCTATTCTTCCAGAGGCAAACCAGTCATGACAGTATGAACAGACGGATGTTTAGGTTCAATACCTTGGACACACTGCACCAGACGGAGCAAGGGGAGTTAAGAAAAGATAAATTAAGTGATCAATAAAGATAAGGGACCTGTTTAGCAGTAAATGGTGGGGACAGAGAAGACAGAACAAGGAGTGTACGTGTGTTAAATAATGCAAGTGTGTCTGTGGGCACACACAGATTCCCCAATATAAGCCTCTTCCAGAGTCAGCAACGCTGTTTGGTACTTGGCTGGAGGGTGAGGAAGGGGAAGAGAAAGGGGGCTGTGTCCAGGGCTGAGTCAGTGACCCATTTGCACCTCCCACCTTTGTGATAGCTGGGAAAGAACAGTAAGGAGCAATGAAGTTCGGATAGAGAATCAGTAACTGTGCTTTGACACTTGATTGACAGTTAAGTGATCCAAAAATGTGGACTTATTTTAACCAGCTATTGCTGTCAGGAACAATCTTTTGTTCTGTCCTTTTGCCTAGTACAGCAAAGGTCTTGATTTCAGGTTCAAACTTCTAGCCCCTTCTCTTCAAGAAGATCTAAAAATCAACTTACAGTCACTTTCCATGACAATTGACCTGTTCCCAATTACAGAAGATGCCACTGACATAAATGATCATCCACAGCCCAAATGAGAGTTGGTTTTCAATATGAACATGTCTCTTGTTCTTCTCTATGACCAAAAAAGGAGATGCTTTTCTGTGTGAAAGACTCAGGGTTGATGCAATTAAACTCATTACTGCCACGTAAGTGATGGTGTTTCTTACTGTGCTGCCACTACTCTGTGGTAGTAGCACTCAAGGGAGCAACTACTCTGTGTTTAGCCAGGGGGAACCCTGGAGCAAGCATAGGCACGGGGAAGGTGATACCATGTGTTGTAACTTTGCTAAGGTGCCTTGTTCTTGTGCTTAGGTGACCAGTATCCCCCACTCATTCAGCAAACTGCACTTTTTAGTACTACTGATCTTAGAATAGTCCTTCAGTTAGTACGGACTTACAACCATCACGAAGTCCAAATTCCTAAGTATCACCAAGCAATGTGTTCACTGGACTGGACCTTGTGGCACTCTCAGCTCTCACCTTATGGCTCAAAACCCCAGGAATAGACCCCAGTCCATTAAGGTGATCAACTTTCTGTTCTGCTCATTGTCGTCCCAATATGATTATAGACATTGTAATTCTGTTTAAACAGATAACTGCCAGATGACATTAAATAGGTTTTCCTATCGCATAGGTCCTGTGGCCTGTTTAGCCCCGACCCTTTCCATTATTTTATTTGTGTACTTTTTGTGTAATGCTAAAACAATGATGCTGTAGACTAAATAGTAAAAAGCTGGGAGTTTTTTTCAGGTGTCACTCACCAAGATGTCCCAGGATGTGAAAGCCAAATCGTAGTGGTGCAATGGGGCACAAAATCTATTTCCATATTACAAAGGTATATTAAAGTCTATTCCTTTTCACTGGCAGAATAACATGCAGACCCCCTACAAGACACAGGTAGGCAAAAGGGACAGGGAGATACAGTCAACTCAAAGAATTTAATCAGCCTTGGAGACTTGGTGATGGCTTGTAAGTGCAGCTGAGCCTCAGCGGTTCTCTCACGTGCCATCCTGAAGTGACACTTAGATTTTCATTTTGGAGCTGAAATGTTTCTCACTGAGTATCCTCCACAGCTGATCCTGTGCAGCTGTGGGGACTTGGGCAATGGGAATCCATTTCCTGAGGGGAGAGGAGCCAGCACAGCTGCATGGAGACAACTGTTTAGGGCGGGTGGTTCTCATCACAGGGAAGATGGAGGTGTCCTCCACAAACCATCCCAGTATTTCAGGTCACAGCAAGTCCCAAGTAGCAAGTGACAGGACAAGAGGAAAGGGCCACAAGTTGCACCAGGGGAGGTTTATTTTGGATGTTAGGAAACATCTCTTTACTGAAAGGGTTGTCAAGCCCTGGTACACAGACTGTCCAGGGAAGTGGTGGAGCCACTATCTCTGAAAGTGTTCAAAAAATGAGTGGACGTTGGCACCTGGGGACATGGTTTCATGGTGGGCCTGGCAGTGGTGGCTTAATGGCTGGACTCAATGATCCTAGAGGGCTTTTCCAACCTAAGTGATTCTGTGATTCACAAAACCCCCCACAAGTCTGTGGCAGTACCAGTTAGCCCAAAATGGGAAGTTTCCTGTGCTCCAGGTAGTGCTATTGCAGCCTTTCTCTGATGGCCACATCGTGGGACACAGGACCTAATGAGACCTCGCTGCTTAAAGGATCTCATTAAGAGGATCCCTTTATTTTTGCTGTACACTGTTTTTTACTGATAGGAGAATTCCAGTATAAAGATGGAAAATGAAGATAACCTGGGTAATGAGCTTTCTGCCCATTTTAGATGTGAGGCACAGGCTCTGTAGGGATACCTGGTTATATGTAACATGGAAAGCTGGATAAATGTTTGAGACAACATTTATGAGAGAGTCAGTGGTTCTGGACCAACGTCGTTGATGCTCATTCTTTGTCCTTGCACAAATAAATTTTTTTCTTTCCCCTTTAATGAGACTGTGGAGCTTTCTTTCAAGGTGTTTCTTGGCTGCCCAGAATCCCAGGGCTCAGCTGTGCTTTGGAGAACAGCCTAGGCTGGATTTTGTAATAGTACTTCCCCTCTTGTATTTTTAATGGCTTTTTGGGGGGTTGGTGATAGAGGGAGAAGGTATGAAACAGAGTAGGCCTGAGGGAAAGAATGGCTTCTTGCAGTGTTGTTAACCCCCCATGCCATGTCAGTAGTGTTGGACATGGGATGGTGATGCTGACTAGAAACAAAATAAATTGTCAAAGATGGCAGAAATTAAAATTATTAGCAAATATCTTAGTGCAAAATGTTTCCAACTTTAAAAAGTGAGTTCCATCTTCATATACAAAGGTTTGAAGTGAGGAGACAAACAACCCACTGCCCTCATTCTGTACTTCATTCTCTCATTATTCACAAGCAACAGAATAGACAGAGATGACAGCTCTGAGAGTCAGGCCCTTCTCCTGGTTTATGAATTGCACCTTGTTAAGCATAAGCATGCAATTAAGGTTTTTTGGTTCCCAGCAGTGATGTTGAGATGTCTGCATGTGTGCTAAATAAAAGTGGCAGGAGAAGGTTCTGTGCAGGCAGTACACTGACATTGCTGGATGAATGTGGGTTGGCTGAACATTATAGTTCTATTAGGATGTGATCCTTGTGGATACAGAGGGATTTCAGCAGCAGGCAACTGCTGTCTGCTTTGTGCAGAAAGAGCAGAGTCTAACCACATACCCACAAACTCCATAAAACAGATCCCTGCTTTGGTAATTACCTTGATACATTCTGTGATAAATGGTTTTTATCTGTGGGATTATCATTCATGATGAGCCTGGCAAGAAAGCTGTTTATTTTTATGAGATATTTTATAAACCCAACTCCAAGAACAGCATGAAGCATTAGTGCCAGTACATCAGCTAAATGTGCATGTAGCACCATAAGATGATTCAAACAAACAACTGGGAGCATTATTATGTGCTCTGGAATTTACCACAGTGCAGCCAGAGCATGATTCATTTGGCAGCCTTCTCCTACAGCTTAGTACGGTCATTTTAGAAAACTGTTGGTCTTTTTCCATACAGAGTCAGCTTGATAGTAAGATGAATAAAGTGTGTGATTAACAACAACAGCAACAATAATCGTCATCATCATCATCTACTCCAAAGACATTGTGAATTCTTAACTAAAACATATTGAATTGAAGAGGTGCTGAACTTCCCTCAGTTTGGGGCACAAAACCACCTTTGTTTTCCCCAAAGTAATTTAATGAATTTAAGTTGTTTATTTTCCTGAATTCCATGGAGTGTGCATTCTGGATTTCAGTTTTTCTTTTCTGGAATGGCACATCCATAGCAGGGCCTGAAAGATTTCCTCCAGTGGGAGGACTACAAGACCCCTCTGTCCTTTACAAAAAATGTCCTGGTCCTTAGTTTGTTTCTGAAATTGTCAAGCACTTCTGCATTTATCTCTCTCTATCTCTCACAGCCCGCTGATTTAATTCTTCTTTCTACTACCTCACAGACAACAGCCCAGGCTGGAAGGGACCTTAAAAGATCCTGTGGTGCAACCAAAGGAAAGGGAACCTAGTGGTACCCGATGTTTCACATTCTGCAGTATAATCAGCTGTAACTTAAGAGGTTACACTACGCCATTAAGAGATAAATAATACCAGGTGGGATTTGGTAGGCAACACTTGCTAAAAACAGAGGTGGTTATTTCATACTCTCTCTTTTTTGTCTAATTCAATATAACTTATTACCAACCTAATGTTCTGACTGGCTTGTTTACAACATCACTTCTCTTGCATGAAGCTATTTAGACAGTAATTTGCAGTAAGTGGTGAAAACATACCTTTGTGCTTGCTCTTACATGAAGAAAAAAGATGGTTATTTTTAGATAAAAGCTCCAAAGGAATTCTGTGATTTCCTAAATTATTTCATACTTCAATATAGGAACATCAATCTGGAAGGGCTAGCTTGAACCACAGAATCTGTCTGTCAAAGGAAACCCTGTTTTGTATCTCTTCTCATTTTGCAGCAGACACATGATGTGTCTGACACTCCAGCACTGCACTCATAGCCCAACTGACTCACAAAGTATTTGCCTTTTCAGTGTCCATTCTTTCCTGGCAGCAAATCCATTTGTTGGGTCTGTTACAAACCCCAACACGAAAATAATCTGAATTAAAAGCATCCTTTCCTTGGGGGAAATGAGAGGTAGCTTGGGAACTTCTGCTGCCTCCTTCCCCTCTGAAGCCGGGACTTGAAATGTTTTCACCAACTGAGGCTCAGACTGAGCACCTTAGGAGCTGTTGAAACACCCACAGTTCACCTCAGAACAGCCTCATTCCTCTTTGTCACTTGTCCTGGCTGCACCTGAGCATCTGGAAATGATAGTTAGACAAACCTGTGCTGCCCTTTCAGCAGTGGGTTAACAACCATTGCAGTTTAATTAATCATCCACAGAGCATGGCAGGAACTGATTTCTCATAGCTGTGAGCTTAGGTCGTGTGTTCTAAGTAGCATTACCCTGCAAACCAAACCGGTGCTGTCAGTACTGCTACAGAGGGCTCAGCTCCTGCAGGAAGGAGGGAAAGAATAGAGGAAATTAAGGGCTTTGTCATCAGGAGAGGAAAGTGGTTGCTTGCACAAGCTGTGGTACCTTGTGTAGCTTCCTGAAATGCCCACAAGGACAATCACAGTCTGAACTCTCTGTTCTTGGCAGGGGTGAGTGGCTGCCATAAATGAGGAGTAAGTAAAGACATGGGGAATTGCTTGTTTCTTAAAACAGGGAGGGGATGGGGCACTCTAGACACCTTCTAGGGTACCTAGATGAGGACACTTCTTCAGTAATTTTTTTAGTGGGGGAAAACCAAAAAATTTTTGTAGATTTTTATTTGGTCTCTTGGCTGCTATCAACACTGTCTTAAATGATAAATGGATAGAGCAGGAGTCCTTGTTTAAGAAGGAATATTGTCAATTATGTGGTTGTCACCCACTGGTGGCAGTGACGGTCAACTGGAGGTCAACCATGGCAGAAACTCAGCTCCTTGAACTCTGTGAATCTTCAACTATCAGCACCATCTCCCACCATCCAGTTCAGGAATGTTTGAATCCAAGGGTTCAGCATGGCTCTGGGAATAGGAGGCTCTGCAGTTTCTGCATTGTGCTGTCACCCAAAGGTGATTGAGTCAATGCATCCCCCATTTATGTCAGCTCCCAGAGAACCCCTCCTGTGCAGTCGGGCATGTGGTTTGTGCCTGTTCTCGTCTTCTGATGACCTGAGGAAAAGAAGCTGCAAAGCTGCTTTGGATGTGCATCTTCTCATGCCCTTGAGCTGCCTCATCTGGTCAGCTCACAAGCCTGTATAATACAGGGATGGATGGAATTGAGGAGGAAATGTTGGTCTGTCCAGAATTTAAACATTCTCCTTTACCTCCACTTAAAAATACAGAAGAGTCTTCCTGCTTTATGAAATCCAGGCAATAAATGATCATAGTATCATTCCAATAGACACTGATTTACATAGAATCACTGATACTGATTAATCAATCTATACCTGATAAATAGAGTCTGTGTCATTATAGTTCCATGCTGATAAAACTATTCCAATAAGGATATCCTGAAGTAACACAAAGACAGATCACACATTATCCTTAATGTTGTATTGCTACTGTGCATTTGTTGGTTCTAAAGTTTAACCATAAATACCAGAATATTTTCAGTTTTCACACATCTCTAATTTAAGGAATTTCTAGTTTCTCTTATTCCAAAAAACAACTGCCATTGTTTAGGACAAAAACATAAAATTAAAAGGTGGTATAAAACAAACTATCAGACTCCAGGGGAGAGTAATTAACAGAACGATGATGTTAAGTTTTGGGGATGAAAATACTTTTTAAAATGAGAAAATATATGCTGCCTGTGGGTTATTGTTATTATTATATTTGAATAGCCCCATCTTCCCTGTGACATAGTAATTTTTCAAAGTTTTAGCTATCCTGAATGAAAGAAAGCATCCTCCAAATCACTGTGGAAATGATGTGGCGATGTTAAATGTCTAAATTGTTTCCCCATCTAATTAATGTCTGTTAATAATGTCTATTGCATGTAACTTGTGCCTTCACACCCTGCCAAGCCTATCACTGGCACCAGGCTTCCCTGAACTATTTAGTGGCTTTCTTCCTGTTGTGGCTGAAGGTGCATTATTGCCACTATGGGAGAGACAGGCTTGCAAATTTTTTTTTTTTACATCATCGGTCACACAAAGTGATTACTCCAGCTGTACAAATAATGTAGGAAATGGATTTTTTTTGCATTAGAATTATGCAAGCCCAGCAAATAATCCCAACAATTGCTTCTTAAGTCAGTGAAATTTCAAGCCATTCAGTTTACTTGTAAGGAGCTCACGGCTTCTTTGATGATGGGGTTTGTTAAGCCCAAATGTGGAGAACTAATAAAATAATAAAAAGGCTCCAGAGGTGTTTATAGATTTCAATTATCTCTTACTTTCTCTCCCAGGATTGGGCTGGGCAGGATTGTGCTGCCCTCAAGTAGCACTTGAGGCTAGGCTGCATTTTATGCTGGCTGTCTCTGAGGTTTCTCCTTTGTGGCTGAATCGCCTTAGTGTGGGCAGTGTACAGAGGTGCTAAGGGCTTGCCTAGACAAAGCACCAGGCTTCACAAAAGCAAGGGAGCAAAAGGAAGCAAAATTGAATCTCTAGCACCCAGCTCCTGGGCAAACAGACAAAACTAATGGATCCACTCTTGCTCCTCCCATCCAATTACTGTGATCCAGTAGAGAGAATATGGCAACATCGGTTCACACAAACTCTAATACTCTTAATCCCTTCCATACATATAAACCTCACATTCAGCACCGTTACTTCATTATCGAGCCACCCAGGCAGCTGGAGCGTCGGAATGGACCCACCGGCTGCAAAAACCTGCCTCCTTCAGGTTTTAATCAGCTAATGAGGGATATGCAAATGACAAGCTTATGGGATTATGCCTTGTCTAACAGCAGTGCTCCTCACAGCGATGCACTACTAATACAGGTGTTAGTAAACTGGTTATTAGGCGCTGGCTAATTTAGGCCTATTCACGCTGGGATTGTGCCGGCAGCCCTGCCATTTGTACGGGTGTTTGTGGACCAGTAGGACATCTATTAGGGCTGTGGTGGGTCCGAGGCAAACCCCTCGCTGCTCGATATGAAGTTAATAAATCCTGTTGGTTTGGTCTTCAGCTGTACACAGCAACCCAGGACCGACATGGGGATTTCCCCCTCCACCCCTGCTGCCTGGGAAATTGGCACAGGAGGGCAAAGGGGAAGTTTAATTGACAGTTACTTAACATTTATATGAACTTCTCACATGCTTTTGAATAAAATGTAAAGCACAGAGTATGATTAACCTGTATTTTCCCTTGGTCACAACCAGCCAACTCTCTCTTACATGAAAGAACATGCAACCCAGAAATACAGAGAGAACAAAACACACTGTGTCTGGGGATGAGCCATCCCTCTGGGGTTTTGGCTGTTTCAGTTGTTCAGTACATCCTTCTGCTGTTTAATTTTGCTTATTCAGCCATATTTCTTTTAAAAGTTCCTTTGCTGTGCAAGCAATTCTGCATTGCAGTGCCTTTTCTCACCAGGTCAGTGGAGAAAAGTGGAGTGACATCAGTGAAGTATTCACAGAGCAGAGCACACGATGGGAACACTTTGTTAGCTGATACCCCTGCTACATGGTTGTCTAAAATTTCCTAAAGTATACTCATTACGTGAACAGCAAATATTCCATACACATAAATAGACATGCCAAGACTATAGTAGTTTTCATTATTTCCCCAAAGGACTTTGGTGGAAACTAAGATATGACTAGAAAATATTTTCAAAGATCTCCCCTTTATGAACAACGAGATATAGAAGCATAGCCATTTCCACGTAGGAGGGACAGAGAACATAGTAGAAATCTACAATCTGAAAAGTGCCAAAATTAATTGGAAGATGGCCAATGAATTACAGATTTTATCTCTTCCAGTCAGCAGAGGAAAGGTTGTGTTTTAAAGTAAATCTCAGTTTAAGACCCATTTGAGGATTTTGCCAAAAAAAAGACATGATGTTGTGGGGGTTTCTTTTTATTACAATAGTAATACCTCCAGCTGCACTGTTCTTCATTTAAATACTACTTAAAATTGAAGGACCTCATTGAGCTGTTCCAGTAAAAGCCAGAAATTCAGGGGCATAGGTAGCTTTTAATGACTTCAAAGGTTTGATTTCATCTTTAAATCGATTAAGTTGGAATTGTCATCTTCTACATGGGGAGGTTGAGACAAAGGTTTAAAGGGCAAAGTATTCAAAAGTGAGTCCCCGAATGTCAATAAGCAAAGCCTCTTAGGTTTAATGCACACATATCCATTGTTTGCTGTTTGCTCTGACTGACACTAACTAAATGTGTATCTTTAGGGCAAAGTTCTGTGCTAACTTTTCTTGTGCCTTTCACTTTCAGATGTTTGGAAATCAAATAGGGGACCAAAATTTGAAAATTCAGATCAATGATCAACCTCTTGAATCTAAGGGTTCTAGATAAATGAGGCTGGCTCATCGGCTCATACATCACACTTTATGAAGGTTGCTTTGTTCTCCTGGTCTGCAAGCTGTAACCTGAGGTGTTCTGTGGACACTGTCTTGTCCACTTTTTGCTTGGGATAACCTGTTGCTGTGTGTAACAAATTTGCCCATGACATACTGGATCTTGTATGATCTAAAATCACTGAGTAATGGATGGGGAAAAGCCAGACATAATGGCGTGGTTTAAATGGAGCATGTATTTTTGGTTTATTTATCATTCCATCACCCTGCGCTTTGCCTGCCTCTAAAGTAATCTGGAGGATATGATCAGGAGAACGTGGATTGTATTGATTAGGCCCAGTGGAGCCCTGCTGATGGAATGTCACTGTGCTATTTATAGATAACAAAAGGATCGCTGTCTATTTATCCTTTTGCTTTGTATCTGCATGTTGTTGCTTCGGATACCGAGAAGGTGAGGAAAGTTTAGCAAGTCTGGACTTATTCAAAATCCCAGAAGCCAGAATCCCTGAATGTTCACAAAGAACATAAATCCTCAGAAAGATTAAGAAATTCTTTAGAACAATGGAAAATAAAAATTACTTTAATGTTTTAGTTATCAGCAGCACCTCCTCATACTGATAGTTCTGTTTTAGTTGAGAGCTGAGAAGGTGAAGGATATTAAATTTATGAAAGGCATCATACCTAAGTGAAAAGACGCGGTCGGAAAGAAGCCTACTTGCACTTGGACAGACCATATCAGAAATATTTGATTAGTTAACAGCATTGGTAGTAGCTGCCACGAGTGGGAGCAAAAGAATTCTTTCTAAGAGCGTAGTTACACAATAAATTTTCTCTGTGTTTCTTTTTTATCTCTTGCTCTTCTTTTTTTCTCTAACACATGGATCATTACTTCTGGCACCTTGAGGAGAGTGCATGCTGCATCCAAGGAAGAGGTTGCAGTGTCATTGGTTAAGAAAGTATAACAATGCAGTGTTCAAAAATGAATGTGTGTGTGAAAAAGTGTCTATGCTCCAGTGGAGAGGAACACATGGGCTATGAGAATGAATACATGTTGAGGGATGAAACAGTGACAGTAAATATTAAATGAAAATTTAATTAAATTAAGAATCCACTCATGCTGGTTTCCACTGGAGGACAGAACCAGCTGCCAGGTGATGTGCTGCCAGCAGTGCACATAGGCAGCTGCCAGTCTTGCATCCCAGAAGGGTAAATCTCAGAGGCTGGAAGAGAAAAGAGTGCATGCTTTTGCTTCTGTCCAGGGACTATCAGTCCCTAGCACCAGTTTAATTTCCCAGGCACTGTTCATTTGTCTCTTGGAAATGAATCCTTCAAATGCTAAGCATCCTTGACTTCCACGTAGGTTGTAATCAAAGGACCAGTGACACTGCAGCTTCAAGAATTCAACTTAAACCTCTTTTATTGCAAATGCTCTTTGAAATCTTGGAAATGGCACAATGATATTGCCAGGATTTATAACAGTTTTAGTTTAAAGAGCATCTTCTTCTAGATTTCAGGAAAATAAGTTTTTCAGCCTGATGTTTTACTTAATATTTTTGCCAATGAAAGTTGGGAGTTCGATGAATCATATACCTGTTTTGAGGAATTCACTGTAAAACATTTCTTTCCCATTTATGCAGACTAAATAATAATTAAAACCAAACACAAACTACCCTTCTAAACAAAACACAGAGCATTTTATGAATCAGACTCCCTGAGAGTTTCAGTTTGAGTTTCAGGTGCTGGGATATATCTACAGCTGCAAGAAATCTAATCTAGTAGAGTAATCTAATCTGGGATCTATCTACATGCAAATAATTTTTAAATTTCTTCATAGAAACAAACATATTCATAGAAAAGGGAGTCCATTTTTGCCCTCCTTTACTCTGAAGATAGTTCTTCACCATGCTAAACAGAATATATTATTCCCAGCCTACCAAAACTATCTTTAAGAATGTTGTGGGACCATCAGCAAGGAACTCTATGCTGTTTAAAGAAATCCTGTGTTCTGCTCACTAACACAGTAAAACATTTCAGACTAGAAGAGATGCCTAATCAAGATAACTTTGGAGATCCAGATTACGAATCTAGCCTGAACAACTGAGTTTTGTCCTGAATTGTGTCTCATGGTGTTGCCCATAAGCAGGTGACAGAGGAGCTGTGGAGCAGCATCCCTGCTCTGGGACTTTTTACATTTGCATCCACCCCACTGTGCCTTGGCCTCTCTCAATGCTGTGGCTTCTTTTTCAAGCAAGTTTCCATATCTGGCTGCAACAGTTATATTCTACATATTTGTTCTAGATGGTCATTTTCTATTACATAAAATGTTTATGGCATCTGTCTGGCATATAGAATTTTCTTTCCAGTGGCATGCATAAGGCAGGTCTATACCAAGCTTTTCACTTTTCCCAGTGGCTGATTTCTGGTCCCTTGGGATAACTCTATTATCAGAAAGATCAGCTGTCAAAACCAGCTTAAGTACCCCATCCCAGGGAAAGTAAATACAGCTTCTTTCTTAGGCACTTCTGAATCCTAAATTATTTGCAGCCTTTTCTGGAAAGAATTCTCAGTTCCCTCACTGCTAAATGGGATCACAACATTGGAAAAAATGCACTATGAAAAGTAAGTTTGTTAAAATTCTTTTTTAAGGAGTTATTTGCAAATGCGAAAAAATGTGAGAAAATTACGTCCAGAAGTTACCTTCAGAAAATCCCGAGGTCAAACAGCCTTAATGCTACTCCTTGTGTATCTTTACAATGAGAATTTTTAAGCGGATTCCTCCTGCATGGCAGTACACAGGGTTAAAGGTTAACAACTGACCAATTCCTTGGACAAGGTGTTATTCAAAATCAGGTACTTAAGACATTTGCTAGAGGACTTAGCCATTATGGCTGTTTGGAATCAGTGCATTTTCCAGCAAGGAAAGTATTTAGGAGAACAAAAAGAGTGTGGAGACAGGGAATTCCAGAAAGCCTGTCACCATATAAACTAAAAACCACCATTAGAAGCCGAGCTCCCTTTAGAAAAATCTGACAGTATCCAAATAGGTTGTGTGGAAATCATGGTCACCAGAAAGAGATGAGAGCATTCTCCACAAATACTTTAGCTTGGTTCTGTTTAAGCTCTGTTTTCAATGTACACATGAGTTTTCTCTTCCCATGTTGCTTTCCTTTGATGTAGTTATGCCTTTCAAGATCCCTCTGACTCCTTTTTTTTTAAGTGCTTGTAAAGTAAGTGGTAATTTTACTGTCAGGTCTGAATCAAAGAGAAAAGCTGTTGGAGGTTTCTGATCTTGCACTTTTCAGAGCAATATCTCGTTAGGGATTGGATTTACTTGGTGGAAACCTGAAATAATAAAAAATCTCAAGGTTATATTGTCCTGTTTTGGAGAAGAGTTTATAATGTAGGTGGCCAGAGATATTCTTATTGTTCAAGCAATGACTACAGCTGTTGGATCTCCTTTCGATCTGGGTTGCAGGGTTTCTTGTCTAATTTCTTTTTTTATATACCTGCATCTTTTGGGGTTTGGAGGGATTGGCTGTTATGGACAACACAGCTGTTTCCTTTGTTGGATATGAAAAAGTCCACAATGGTTTTGAACGGGGTTTAGGGAAGAAAAGAAGGCACTTACACAGCCTTAAAGGACCAGAACAGCTCTTAGAACTCTGTGCTTGCATTAAAGTGAATATACTTTTAGAAATAAGTTTACAAAAATGTCACTATTGGATTTCACAGCTGTCGTGAGGGGGAAGAGGTTCATTCCACCTTGCACTACAACACTGCTTTGATTCAGGACATTGAACAGCTGCTGTGCTACTGTTGCAATGGGGCTTTTCCATGGCTGATCTATGCTATAGCCTCACAGTGTGTAAAATAGCTTTTAGCTACAAGGAATTGTGAGGTTTAAATCAGAGGCATCATGTTTGTAAGGAAGAATAGGAAGCATTATATTTAGATATATTTTGGAGAAAACAATATCAGATAGCACTGCGACACATATTTTGAAGAGCTGAATTTAGAAATGGGTTCTTTAATGTGCTTGCTTTAACACACACGTTCATATTCAGAGGAATTCTGAAGCCCCAATCAAAACATCTGGGTCTCTAAAAAGAGTATAAGAAGACTTGAGCTTGAAGCATGATTCAAAGACTAAGCAAAAAACTACACCCTTGTATAGTTTTCAAAAGATTTCAATCTCTTTTTTAAATCTCAGACTCTTCTCATTGTGGAAATAAATTTCTCAATGCACATTTCAATGAGATTCTTTTAACCTGTTTATCTCTTCTGAATGCAGATATGAAAAAAAGTTATCAGAATACTAGTCTTAGATATGACATTTAGGAGCTAGTATTGTCTCACTGGATATTAGTCAGTAGCCTTTGGTTCCATCCAATCTTGAAATACATTTTGAAAAGAATAATACCTAAAATGCCAGAGTGATTGGTTAAAAGAATGTATTCATGGGAGCATGTGAAATTATGTTTAGCTTCATTTGCTGAAAAATATTTTGAAGAACAGGATATTCAAACAAACAAACAAACAAACAAAAAAACCCCAAAAACAAACAAACAAAAAAACACACACACACACACACAAAAAAAAACCAGAAAGGAAAAAGCAGAAGTGTAATCTATCCAAAGTCATAGATGTATAGATCTATCTCAAATCAGTGCTGAGGCCAGGAACAATAGTTGGATTTTACAGTTTGCAACTTAACTCCTTGTCTAAACAGTTATTAATGGTGCTGAATAAGATGAGTGTGCCCAATCTAACCAAACACAGCAGAACAAGTAGGGGGAATGTATGTGGAGAAAAGATAAAAAGAACCTTCATCTAACAAGTATAAATGCTTTTAACCTACGAAATAGGACCCAGGTCCAGCTCCCCAAACTTGAATGACAATTTGGACTCCATCATGTAAAAGCTTTTTATTTATTCTTATAATGACTTTTAATTTGGTTGAGATTATCTTGCTTTCTAGAGAATGATTTCTAAAGAATGACCATCTGTAGGATGAGGAATTAGAAACAGAATTTTTTAATCTCTTTTTACTACTTGAATTATGAAGATAATTTGGTGGGAATTGGGGCTGGTAGTAAAGCCTGGCAAGATCGGGTTAACCAGAATTTCTTACAAAACGTAGCTAAGATTGTAAAATACCTATTTTCCATCTGTTGTAGTGGATGAATGCTCCTGGGTTGATGGTTTTGCTGTTGACTCCAAAGAGCTAATGTGTGGGAATAATTTTTCCTCAAGTGCTACTATTCCAGCCTAACTGAGGTTTTAGCTAAAGCATGTGAATTACAGCAATTGTGATGACTTCTTACAGGGGAAGAGCTCACTCCATGAGAAAGCAGGATTGGACCACTTCTACTTCTCATGCATTATATTTCCTTTTCCAATGAGATAGCAAGTTGTGGGACTGGAGAGTGTGGCAGGAGAAGGGGATGGTGAGATGGTGGATTTGCAAAGGGAGTGACGCCTCCCGTTGCCAGCTGCAGGGAAGAGGAAGGTAACACATTCAGCCCCCAAATGCGTTAGATTATATGGGTGTGTATCCTCTAAACACTTACTCCACTGATGCAATGGATGCCTTCCCAGATGGACCACTCCTCGCTTTCATATCTTTATTGTCATGGATAAGTAAGGCAAAACAATTTCCTATGTGGAGAAGACAAACTAACAAAAACCAAGAATTACGTCCCTGTTCTCATCTGAGTGAGACTTGGATATCACTTCCTCCAGAAGAAATCTCTGGGTTTTAATTGTGTGAACATCCAAGATTCAGGATTTAGCTCTCCTTCAGATTATCCATTAACCATATATTTATGTTTCAAGAGTGAACAGGAGGAAATGGTCTGTACTATGCCAGCTCTGTCAGGGGCAGTTTTGTCCTCACCTCATTAAGATGTCTGTTGTTCTAAGGCACAGAAAGTGGCCCTTCTCTTACCCTGTCACTTCAGTCTGAACAACACACAAGAAGAAGCCCCGCATCCACTTTGCAGGAATGGTTTAGGCATTATTATAACTGTGGAGGTAACACACCTAAATATCAAAACCAAGCAGATAGGAAATCTTGTTTGACATACAAGTGCTTCCATGACCTCTTCTAAACTCCCACTGGTGTTTTAAAGGGCTTAAATACCTTAAAAATTTGAGTAAGAGACCAGATCCTATTCCTTTGGTGACTGGCATTGGTTTCAAAAGCCTTGCTGTGAGAAGAAATGGGAGACATTGTTTGTGGAGCTAGGGCCAAATCCTGAAATGGCTGTGCCAGATACTACACAGTCTGTGCAAATTCTGCCTCTGCAGTCTAGTGATGACCTGCTCCATCAGTCTGGGCTTCCGTCTGAGCCCTCTCCAGCCCTCAGCATATTGTCTTTGCTGAGAGAATGAAGTATTTCCAATTGTGCTCATTATCAATGCCATAATAAAACATTTATATGACTACCCTTATGAGAAAGTGCCTTAATTTTTTATTGAAAGAAGCGAAATTAATAAAGCAAAGTCAGTTTTCACCAGCTGGGTCTGGCAGGTATTTTGCCTACTTTCTCCATTGTTCTTACACATTATGAGAGGTATTAAATCAAGTTGGGGATATTTTTTTCCTCGTTCAGCTCCCCTGCTCCCTGACACAGCTACTAAAATTATGTATTCTTTACTGCTTTCTAAGAAGATTACTAAGCCAGCTGACCCAAACAGTAGTGGCACCAATTAGACATCATTCAAAATTAATAGCCACTACGATGATAACAAATCAAAAGATTGATTCTTCTGATGGGAGAATCATTTTAATTAATTTAATCCTTGTTGAAAGATCAGCTGTGCACAGTCCTGCTCACCAGTGGGGCCCATTTGTCCCTGTCTGTCTCTGTCACCTAAAGCCAGTGAATATGATCAGTAGCCAGCACTTAGGGAACAATAAGAAACAGATTGTACTGTCAGGCTTCATTAAAGATCATCATTAGTATTCCAATTTGGAAACAGTCAATCTATCCTAACCTTTTACCAATTCTTTTCAGCTGCTTTTGTGAAGTTTGGTTCAGCTGCTAAATGTAAAAACGCTGCACAGGCTTTTTTAAAACAACAAGTCGGGTCTGGCTGATGCCTGTCAGGCTGCAGCTTAGGGACAAAGCTCGGGGGAAATACGGGTTATGCAACCAGGCTCTAAATGATATCATGTGCAGCTGCTTATGATCAGAGTATTTATGGGCAATGGAACTTTCTTAAACTTGAAGCTTAACAATGATGAATGGAAATGAAATGGATATGGCACTTTCTTTCATCCCACTGCTGAGGGGTTTTGTGGTCCCGAGGGTGTTTTTGCAGAGCTGGCTGGCTGGGCTCTCAGCTCTGCTCCTCTCAGCGCGGGCTGCTGGGGGCATTTTGAGCATGTTGATGAGGGAAATGGAATTTCAGATTTGTTTGCAGTTCACTTTACCTTTTCTGACGAGGTCAGATTGCTTTGTTTGTTCTTCATTCTGGTGGCTGGAAATAATTATGGAGAAATGGATTATAGGATTTGGAGGCATATTTCTGTATGGTCATCCCTTTATCTCAGTCATGTCCTATGGCTGTGCAGGAGATGTAGCTGGAATCTTAGTTTTCAAAACAGTTTGTCTGCCAGGCAATGATCTCATTATTTTAATATTCTTGACATTTATGATTTGCTAACCTTCCCAGTTGTCCAACTGTCTTCCTGAAGATATTTCAGGAATGCTCTGCCTGAAATACCAAAAGAAATGTACAATCTTGTCATTTTGAACAATCTACTTCTAAGAGTGCTTAAAAAAAAACCAAAACAGGTTTGGTTTTTTTCTGATGTATTCTTGTGTATCAGAAGGGGTTTCACAGAGATTGCAAATGAAATCAGAATTAGGCCAGTAAAATAGAGGAGAGAAACATTATATTTCACATTTCTTCTCACAGAAAAAAAAGAACAACTCTCTCTCCAAATTTGATTACCAATTAAAAATATTATTACTGGAATAGAATGACAAAAAAAAAAAATCCAAAAGTACAAGTTACTTTTTCTTTTCAGCTGCTTTTGTGTAGTTTGGTTCAGCTGCTCTCTGTAAAAGCTCAAATACTTTCCTATAGTTTAGTACTACTCTAATTTCTGAATACTTTATACAGTTCAGAAACCCTCTTGGAAGCAATTATTTGCAATAACTGGTTGCTCGTTGCATACACATGAAGATTTCTGCTACTTAAATCCATGAATAAGTGGCGTTTTCTATAACAAAAATAGTCATAATAAATGGAGGTGCTTCATAAGGATGATCCAGCCCAAAATCTAGTTCTCAAATGTTTTCCAAAACTAACCCAGCTATAGTGAAAACATTATTTTTTCATCACAGAAGAACAGAAAATCCCTTAGTAGAGAATTTCAACTGAAACCAATGTTAACGAAGATTCTCTGTGAACTTGATAACATTTTCCTTAGTTTTATACTTCCTACCTGGGGAAAAAAAAAAATTAAAAAAATATCAGACCTCATTATTTTTCTCTGAGAAAATACAAAAATCTAATTTGCTAAAAAATTACGATACTGCTGTAACTGAATTTCAAATGGTTTGGTGAATGCTTTTTGCTGTGTATAAGTTCTTGTACCATTTTTCACTTTGACAAGATGGTTTTAATCCATTTAAGCCAATTGTATGTTTTGTAGTTTAGAACTGATTTATTGCAATGTTATTGGCTATGTAAGTGGCTACATAGATAATATTAGTCAGCTACATATATTGCAGTGGTGAATAACATGAATATTGATAGGAATGCAGATTAAAAAATTCTAACATCTCACTGAAGAATGTCAAACTACTTTCAAACTACTAATATTCTGGGGGTCCTTTCTTTCTAAAATTTATTTATAATTTTCCGGTGACTGCTTTGATTATTTTGTCAGTTTTGCCCATGACAAGCCTGTTACAAAAGGAAAGGCAGAGGGAGCCGTTCCATATTTTTATATCAGTGCAACTGAGTTCCAAAGTATTGGCTTCCTAAACGTTTTTTAGTTGTTTCTTAAAGTATTTCTTTTTGAAGTCAAACTCCTCCATTTCACTCATCTTTTCTTTTCCTGAGGCTATTGATTTTGCTGTGATTTTTTTCTTTTACCACTTGATTTTTAGCCATTTTTATCTTTTTTATGTCACATACACCTTCGCTGGAAAGGAATCCTTTCAAAAGAAGATATATACACTGTGTTATTACCTCAGTATTTTCAATTTGATTTTTTAAAATGGATTTAGCATTTTTTGGAAAGACTTTTTGGGAAAGGGGCCCCAGTGAAAGGCTCTCCATCCAATAGCTGTGACTTGCTTGAACTCGGTGGAAGTTGGTCTCAGGTTATGGCCTCGGGTTTACACCAGTCCAAATCAAAGATTCTGCTCGTAAGAGCAGCCCCCTCCCTGCCCTGAGCAGCACCATCCCACCTCTCCTCTTTACCAGGATGTTTTTAGACACACGTTGAAAAAAGCACTGACACCAACCTGCCTGATCCATTCTTTGCAGATTTAGTTTTCAGAAGAACTAGGTTTTCATTCATATGGGAATGTGTTAGTGCAGTAGGAATGTGAAATCACAAACAGAAGCAGGGCACTTCCTCTCTTGTCAGAAGCAAATTATTACTATTATTATTATTATTTATGAGGTGTTTGTAAATGTGATTATTCTACTAGTAAGTCTTGTACTATTTTTTCTATCTCCCTGAAATGTTTACTAGAAATGTTCATAAAATAGCAGCATAAACTAATGGTTGCAGATGTAGTCAATGATTTCTACAATTTCTGTGTATCTCTACAGAACAAATTCACCTACCAAAAGGATCAAACAGAAGAAGACTAGGAAATGGATGACCCACAGAATTGATATTTCCCAATTAAGAACTATTCCAGCACAAAATCTTCTGTGCTGATGTGGCTGCAGCAGATTCTGTGTGATCTTGTGTGCTGTGTGTGGAATGTGGTCCTGCTGGTAAAACATCACCCATCTCATGTTCTCATGGTTCTTAGCCCTGGGGTTTGTGATGGGATCCACATCTGAGGTTCTGCACAAGGTAAGAGCCTGGTTACAGTCAACATCCTGCTAACAACAGACTTCTGTTCAAAAGAGCTGACTTTGTTTCAATGTGTTTTGGGGGAAAAAAGGGCATAAAACCCCCAAATTATTGCACTTTTATTGGTGCAACCTTTATTGCACCAAACTACTCATTTACTTCAGTGATTATTTTGTTTTGGTGGTATTAGTCATTTGCTTTGCAAAATGTCTTTTCACTAGGGAATCTTGTTGGAAGAACCACTGTGAAATGAATACAGAGAAAGAAACAGAATGTGGCAGTGGAAATCCATTTTACAGAGAAAATTCGAATTAAGAGGCTGTGACCCATCAGAAGGAATCCAACCAAATCTGCCAGACTTTCCACATAATTTTCTTTAAAATTTCCTTTACCTATTTCACATTTTAAAACCATGCAGCTACTGTTTATACTGCAAGTACAATTTCTGAGGTATTCTTAGAGGTGTACCTGACTTGACATTTTTGATGCCTTTGAGCCCAGCACCTTGTTTATGTGTGGTACAGATAAATGCAACATCAACTTCATTTATTTTATTTTAATCTTAAACCCCATCTCAAAGTCCCCGTTTTTCTCCCCCCTTTTCCTCCCCCCTTCTCCTTCCCTTCTTCTCCTTCCCCTCCTTTCTTCCCACCTTTCTTCCCACCTTTTCTCCTTCTCCCCCCCTTCTTTTCTCCCCCCCTCCTGCCGTCTTTTGCAGTACAGATATTTGCTGCTCATGCAATGGTTGGGGAAGATAATTTCTTTTTAAAAGTCCAGCTACAGGTGGGTTGTCAAGTGTAGTAATGAAGGAAAGATTAGAAACTCCTTCAACTGGAACTGGAGGCTTTACTCGGACTCGGGCTGAGCTTTGCTTAAGACCATCTGCTCCAGGGAAGTTTGATTCCAAACTGGAACTGCACTGCCCTCCTGCGTTCACAGCGGAAAAGGAAAAAGTTCGTGCAACATGCCCGGTACAAAGGAAGCGCCTCGTTTAATGCCATGAATGAGAAACAAAAGGAACACAATTATTCCTGTGCCCACCTACTTAGAAGAGCACAGAACCGAACTTACTTTGCCTGCTGGGAGCAGGTTCTGCTCCCATGTTCACCCAGAACATACAGACAATTGGATAGTCCAAACCATTCGGAGTGTTTTTTCCAACTATGCATTCCTTGCCTAAACATTGTGGAAGTTTTGCAGGATGCTCTGCTTCTACAGGCAGCCAGTTCAGGCTCCAGTGAAGTCTTGTGTAAAGAACTCAGCAGTTCTGAAGACCATTTTGTAGCTGTTCAGATTCCAAGGCCATTGCTGACAACACATCCAGCACTAAAAAGCTCCTAACGCAGATGAAGGCTGCCCAGTTATTTCTCATCGCCACCCCAAATGCTGGGTTAGGCAACTCAGAAATTTCTGGAAAGCAGAAAAGAAGGGCTTACAACACAGCCAGGATGTACAACACAAAGATGTGCACGCAGCCATGAGCTGCTGGTGTGGGCAACCATAGCCCACAGGGCTGAGCCAAGGCACTCCAGCAGCTCTGGCTGTGCCAAGTACAGCTACAGGGGACAGCCCAGAGCCTGGCCCTAAGCCTGGCACACAAACTTCTGGGTGGCACAGTGTGTCCCTAGGCCATGGCCAGGTGGGCTGGCTGGATGGGGGGTGCTCCAGCAGCCCCTTATAGAACCACAGAATGGTTTGGGTTGGAAGGGACCTTCAGGAGGTCATCTGGTCCAACCCTCCTGCCACAGGCAGGGACACTTTGCACTACACCAGGTTGCTCCAAGACCCATCCAACCTGGTCTTGAATGTTTCCAGGGATGTTTCTGGGCAACCTGTTCCATTGTTTTAATACCCTCATTGTAAAAAATGTTCTCCTTATATCCCTCCTTCTTTAAAACCATTCCCCTTCCCCTCCCTCATCCTGCTTGCAGCAGAGTGGGCTTGCAGGCTCCTGGAGAGGCAACAGGTGTGACTGGTCCTGGCCCCCTGCTCCACACCAGCGTGGCAGTTCCATTTCTATGCTAGAAATAAAATGGTTCCTGAGCATTAGAAAAACAGGGTCTAGAGGAATCTTTTAATGCAAGCCTTGGAATAAGAAGAACAGCTCATTTTAAAATTAGTCAGTGCACTTAAAAGGAACCAGAGTGGCCTGCAAGAGCAATTAGGCAGAATGGGAAAATCTATGTAAATGTATAGAAAGTTACACTGGCACAGGTTGCCCAGAGAAGCTGTGGCTGCCCCATCCCTGAAAGTGTCCAAGACCAGGTTGTCTTGGGCTTTGAGCAACCTGGTCTAGTGAAAGGCGTCCCTGCTCACGGCAGGGGGGATTGGAATGAGATGAGCGTTAAGGTCCCTTCCAACCCAAAGTATTCTGTGATTCTATGAAAGTTGTTGCTTGTGCTTTATACAACTCAGGGGTTATACAAATCAGGGGTTCCCTGAAGGGTTATGCACTCTCTCATTTAAGGACCCCAAACTACATATTGGGTAAAGCCTTCCTCCCTCTATTATGCTGGTATGTTTTGGTAATGTCTCTTCAAAATGAGTTCTTCAAGGGCAAGCAGTGACACCTGCACCTAACAGAACAGAAATAAAGCATGCAGGCAAGGAAAGCAGGAAACAGGAGACCAAACACAACTGTGGCTGATAAAGGATAATCAGGACAGCTCCTGGAGAGGACAGATGTGGGGTAACATAGCAAAGTATTAGTTCAGTAGGGTTGCTCCAGGTTTACTGTAATGGTAACATTAAAGTGGCAATTGTCATTTTTTGAAGTTTATTGAAGACAGAATCTTTCATGTTTTTGCAATCACAGATTTTTGGGGGGAACAAAAATGAAAATAATATTGATAGAAGAATCATTTATTGTCAGGTATTTCTAAGCATGGAAGCTGAAAGTCAAAATAAACCACCCAGACTCACTCTTAGTTTTATTGAATTACTATACATTCAGATGAATTTGTTTGGGAATTGGCTGTTGGCTCAAATTCTACCCTGGATCTGGATCTAGATTTCCAGTCTCAAGCTACTCTGACAGTTACTTAGTTCTGGGGCTTTGAAGTTCAGAAGACAGAATTTCAGCATGCAAATATGGTCATTAAAGATACCAAGTTGTTACTACCCAAACCTGTGCCTGATCAATTAATAGCAAAACTGCATAACTGTCATCTCCAGCATGCTCTGAATGTTGCCAGAGAAATGAACCAGTGGTTTGGAGAACTTGAGCAAAGCAGGAAATGTCCTTGCTGCTCACATATCTTGGACAACAGCTGCTTGTGCATCTGCCTCAGATTTCAGCTGTAGGATTTGGCTGCCCGTTCCAGTAAACAAGTTGGGTGACCTCAGTTTCGTAAAAATGCGCCAGCATCACTAATGCTCAGTCTGCAGAGGCAGGTGACTCCTAGCACCAAGTGAAACCTCAGAGGAATTACTCTAAATTGTGACCATTTGTAATGATTCACAGGGATTATTCCTGTGGGGAAGAACTCTGGAATAACAGCTCGCTCATTGTGACAGCAAAAAATACTATGTTTACAGAGTGTCTTAGGAGCAGATCAATAAACAGAAGCAAAGATGCTGAAATTCTTACATCTACAGCACAATAAGTTTGGTCTTTCTATATTTAAAGGTGCCGTATAAGAAAGATGGGGACAGGCTTTTTACTGGGTGCTGTAGTGATAGGACAAAGTGTGATGGTTTTAAATTAAAAGAAGGTAGATTCAGACTAGGTAAAAGGAAGAAATGTTTTATGATGTGTTGGGGAAGATGAAACAGGAAAGCCTTATAAATACGATTGCCTGACAAAAGATTTTGGGAATATGAAAACTACAGGCGACATCGAAATGAAAGCCACTTTTGAAATACCAAGTCTTAGTTACTGAACAACTGGAAAACAATGGTATGGCCGACTGAAGGTAATCCCCTCTGGATTGAACAATACCCTCTGCTTGCAGGCAGGTCCAAGGGTCAGAGCAGACCCTACTAGCTCAGCAGAAGGGGTCCAAAGAGTAGTTTTTAGGAGTTAAGATGTAACACTCTATGGTAATATAAGAACTCTTATAGGCTGTATGTAAATGCTATAGGATTTGTATCTTGTATTAGATTGGTTAGTGACAATTAGAATATTCAGTACAGAAGATGATTTATTGTATTGTAACCAGGACTTCACCAGTCCATTCCATTCCATTCTATTCTCATCACTTCTTCACTCTCATTCCTCTCGCTCTCTCTCTCTCTTACCCGCTTACTCTCTTGCTCTCTTAGGCCTGCTCAGAGCTGCCAGCTGCAGCTCTAAGCAGTGCCCCTGTACCCACGCCCTTTGCAATAAACCGCATGTTCCAAGATCTGCTTATAGAGATCTCGTCACCGTCCCCGTCTACGCCCGGTCCAGACTGAACCCCAAAGCTCCTACAATGATGGGCGTGGTGAACACTGGAAGAGGCTGCCTGGAGAGGGGCTGTAGATGCCCCATCCCTGGAAACTTCAAGGCCAGGTTGGATGGGGCTCTGAGCAACCTGGTCTAGTTGAAGATATTCCTGCTCATTACAGATGGGTTTGACTGGATGATCTTTGGAGATCCCTTCTAACCCGAATCACTCTGTGATTTTAAGATCAAGGGGTTTATAATCCAGATCAGATTTAGTCTGGTGCCCTGGATTCACCATCTGCACCACACCTGTGGTTTGAAGCAGTCTAAACAAGCAGTTCAGACCCTCCGTTCTGCTGCAAGCAAATCTGGTGTGCACCTGGAGTGGAGACTCTGGCTTACTGTCTTCTGAAAAGAATCCAGTGTGCATCTACCAAAAGGGGTCTGCAGATCCAAAGGGGAAACCAGAAATGGGATAACTTCAAATCTATAGTGCTGCTCCAACACAAAACAAAATGCTTTGGTAGATGAAGCCACTGCAGTCTTGACATACAGCTGAGGCTGTAACTTCACATTAATGTAGATTAGACAGAAAAAGTGTACCTTCTGCTTTCCTGAATAACTTCAATTATTCACTAGATTTTCCTATAAAAAGTCGTGTATTAAAAGCAAAACATTAAGGAACTTTCAAGACAAGTACTCTGAGCAAGAACTGAAAAGCTTTCTGTCCATGGTAAATAAAAGAGTGTGGAGTTTCACGCTGACTTGGATGGACTTCTTTCAATACCTGAGCTGGCATGCAGAGACTGCTGCAGTCTGGACATACCCAGAGCCCACAGAGCAAGAGCTCTCCCTAATTTCCAGTCCTTACCACCTCTTTATGATGATGGTGTGTTTCTTACTGCCCTATCAAAGAAAATGTTCCAGGTTTCATTCCCTGTGTGTTTTTAGATGTCCAAATAATCTTTACAGAATACCTAGATGAAGATTAAGGTATCAATGGCATTTTCCCCCTGTTCTAACACAAAAATATTTCTATGAACAAGGAGCAAACTCTTTTTCTGCTTCAAACAGCGTGGGCTATTGCATGGAACATCTGCAGATATAATTAAAATTTCAAAATAAAAATAACATGATAGTTGCTGTGCAGAACAGCCAGCCCGACACAAAATATGTGTTGCTTTACCCTAGAATTCAAGAGCAGGACAGTTTTCAGATCTTCAATCAGCAATCTTTTTCTAAAGTTACTATGACTGACCTTAGAAACAGAGGATTTGGGGAGGAATTGTAAACCACAGTAAATACTTACTTGAGTGAGTATTGATTTTAGTATTGTTTCCTGTTAATTCCTACTGTTAAAAATACAAAATTGAAAAACATTCTTCAACATTTGTGGCTCTTTTTTACCACTGGCAAATGCAACAGGGTCATGCACATTAGCCAAAGAGAGAGAAACAAGCAGTTGCTTCTTTATTTAGTTTGGCAGAAAGTTACATGTTCCATTTAAAATGTCTGAGATTTAACATGTCAACCGCTTTTGAAAGTTATGAGTAGGTCTTTTGGGGTTTTTTTGTCATTATGTTCCACTGTTTTGATGAGTATTTTTGATAGGAGGGATATTTGTCCTAACAGAAAAAGTTGCTGAAAGAAGAGTTTGAGAAGAACCTGTAAAAGACCTGAGCTTACATGGAAGAATCATTTGAAACCATTACTCGACACCCAAATTTTAACAGTACTCTCCAAGCAGATATGCTCACAGTAATTGTGCTGACTTTTGGAAGTTCCTGATTTGAAATGTTGCCCCTGAGACTTTACAGTCTGTTTCAGAACTAGGACCCTGTTCTCAAGGCTGATGACTTAGTAAATCTGTGTCTTGTTTCAATAGACTTCCCAGAGGATTGGATCTGCTGAAATAACTTTTCCCCTTCTACTTAAAACACTGTTTGGGTATGTTAAGTCCCCGCACAAAAAGCATAAAATGTGTGTTAGCTCATTTTAAATTAACTCCTTCTGTGTCAGGAAGAATTTTTCTTAGAGTTAACTGTTTTGTACTGAAGAGTCAAGACCACCCATTTCAAGACTTGTTTCAGGCAGGGTATGTGCAACATTGCTGAGGCTTCAGGTTGCCCACAACCCTTCCTCCCTTGCTGTTGCAGATGGAGCACATCCACAGGAACAATTCAGCAGGGTAAGAAGAGTAAAACCCAGACTTGCAAAGCCAGCTCACCAAGTCAGCATCGTGTCCCTGGGTGCTTCAGAGGCTCAGTGTGTGCCTACCAACACTGCCTGTCTGCTCTCACCTTGAATTATCCTGCACCACCTAAGTGAACTGCCATTGTATTACCAGTTCTCATAATCAACGTCTCCAGGGCAAAGGCAGGCAGACAGTGAGTGAGGATGGGTAAATCCAAGAGGAATTGTGTTTGTAATGCTATTCCCCTTGTGTCTCACAGAAGATCTATCTGCGACCCACCAAAGCAAACACAGGCATCACCTCAGCCTGTGTCTTTTGCTTGCAGGTGAATTCAATATAGTTCAACAGTGCAACAGCTGCTTTGTTAGCATTTTATATATTGTAAATGAAAGAGGCTTACTTCTCTCACTCCTTAGTGCCCCAGCCCACAGAAAAAGCAAGAATTTACAATATTGCTGTTAAAAGAAAAGGGAAGGCTCAGGAGCTCTTGTATTCTTAAGTTTCAAACTGATAGATTGAAAGTGGAGGAGCCAGTAAATGTGCCGAGGGTTTGGTGGCACAGGTTTGCTCATGTTTAAACTGTGAAACTTCAGCATTTGCAAATGTCTGCTTAAAGGCAACATTAAAGACAACAGACCTCTTTTGCTTTTGTGGCTTTGCTTGCCAGCTACAATGTGCCATATCAGAGTGTGAGGGATGGGAGGAGAGGAGAAAATCCATCTGAAATTTAGCAGCTTTAAAAAAAAAAAAAAAACCCAAACGTTTTTAATCAGCTTGAGAGCTCAGTGGATTTGTGAAATCGTTTGGGATTAACAGGCTATTGATTGCTAATAAAACAATATTTAGCTTTGTCTGATGAACAGCAATGGAAAAAGGTGTGGGCACCTTGTCAAACAAGACCCATTGAGGACGGATGATGGGTTAAGTGTGGGGGTCTGAGTGGCAGCGTGGGTGCCCAGTCTTCAAGGAGAACTTGTCAGTTGTTAGTAAGGCTGGTGAAAGGAAGGACGCCAGCGCCTGATGGCTGGGGTAGTATTGATGCAAGTTAGCTGACTAATCAGATTGAAAAAGTCCCATGGTATTTATGTCACTTTAATTTTCATCAAACAATTGGAGACGACAGCACTCTATTAAGAAGAGGTTGATCCAGAACTAAAGCTAAATAAATTAGGGTCTCAGTTTAATCAAATTATCCCTCTACTGGCCTTGGATTAACCGAGGGAGACAGCGTCAGTCTAGGCACTTTTCATTGGCTGGTTTATTTTTTTTTTTTTAAAGAAGCTGGTACAAAGAATGGGAGATTTAACACACAGCTACTACTCATAATACCTCAAATAAGCACGTTTTAAAGAAGCAGGAATTAATATTTATCAGGAAAAATTGCAGTTTTACTGAAATATATTTCCATTTTTACGTTAGGAGTGTTTTTTTCAGTGAAGTGAACTGAAAATGAGGCTTAAATCTGTCAACAAAAATCTAGACTGAGAGAACCTGAAACAAGCTGGCACAGAAATGGAAACACTAGCCTAATGCTACCTAATGGTTTCTTGTTAGACTCATAATATTTTAGCTTACCTGCTCTAAAAATGCTTTGATTGCACATTTACATTTTGCTATTGTTTACTTACATTTTTTGTGCAGGGTAAGAAATTATTTTTCCTCCTTCCTACAGTCTTTACACCTCTAGGTGTAAAAATCTTTGAGGTATCCAGATTGTCCTTGAGAAAATAATTTTCCCAAGCTGCCTTATATCTTCTCCTGCAAAGTTTTCACTAAAGGTTTACAGCAAGAGATAGGAACTGTCTTTTCAATAGTAATAACATGAAAAAGATCCTGTATTTATAGCTCCTCTACAAAGATTAAACTGAACTGTTGCAATAAATCTTTCAAGATCTTGAACTCCTGAAATATTCCAAATCTGTGTGTTGTCATAATCATTGTAAAAGTAACGCTGGTTTTCTAGACATAGAAATGAAAGTAAAGTAGTACATCCTTTGCTGGAAGCAATTAACTGAATTCATCCCAGTTAACTACAAAATTTGTTTTTGAAAAATGCAACGTGATGGATAAGCACCTCCTTCCATCTTTGTTGCAAAATTAAAAATAATTTCATGAGAAAAGCAGGGTAAACAGATGTGGTACTGTGCCTGATTCTACTTTCTGGTTGCTTCTTTCTCTGACTTCTAACTTTTTTTTTTGCTGCCCATGATCATCAATGTTGTTCCTCATTCTTCTGAGGCAATCACAACTTAGGGAAAGTGAAGCTGAACAAATAAATACTTGTATTTTTGTTACATCTGTCAAAATGGAGATTTTGGGATGAGCTGTGATCTAGTGCACACTCAGGTAAATCATTTTCACTGCATGTGTAATAGACATGAGAAGTACGACCGGCTTCTCTTGGTCCCTATTCTCCCATAATCTACAAAATTTCAGTCTTCCTCTGCATTTCATTTCTGTTCTTATTAAGCCCTTGGAAATCCAGGCACTAAGCACCCAGTTCCTTACATAACTACGCACACATATCCTAATGCTCCTTTCATTTTTGATTTCTAAATATCAAACTCAAACAATTTTATCCTTTCTTTTTTCTGGCACACTTCAACATTCCACTCTATGGACAGTTCTGGTGGACATAACCTTGCAGATGCTCATCCCTGCACAAGAAGGGCTTTTTTCCAGGTAACTCATCTACTCATTTCCTTCCTGAGTTTGCTAAATGCCTGACATCCACTCTTGTGACACTAAGCATCTTGTAGATACTGTGAAGAAAACCTAAGTGCCAAATAGTTGCTTTTGGGGGTTTGTTTTCAATGCATAGCCCTCCCAGTTCCACTAGTTTGACCTGAAAGCCAATCAGAATGCCACCTGTCTTTGCTTGTTTTCTTACTGTGGGTGAATAAAGATCATATATTTTCACGGTAAAGATGTGGTCTAAGGTAAATGCTTTATTTTACTTCAATCAGGGATAGGATTTTTCTTGTAGTTTTTCTGTACAATCATTTACTCTAAGTTCAGGCATTTTTTCCCTGTAGAAAACAGATGTTTTCCCTGCAGAAACATAGGTATTATGAGACAGAAAGTTTGAAATGCTTACAGCTGCTTTCTCTGTGAACACTCGTTTATCCTCATGGTGCTTATGAAATCTTTTATCTGCATTTACCCTTTACACATAAACAGTCAATGTAACTCTGAATACCAGTGATTTTCTAAGTATCTAATTATTTTTTTAACATTACCTGTTTGGAGAGATCTCAGTTGGATTGGAGTGACCTTTAGCATCTGAAACCATCCCATTTTCCTCAAGCTGCTCCACAATGCACATTTTATGGAGGCACTTCTGCAGAAGTATAAGTGTGTGTGTGTGTGTGTGTGTGTGTGTGTGTGTGTGTAACATACTGAGTTGCACACTTCGTAACATAACCCTAGTCCTAGTTCCAGGGTGAATTTTTGTTAGAAACTAAACAACAACAACCCCAAATCCCCAAAATAAATAACACCCCGTTCCCCACCCCCTCCCAAAAAAACCAAAACCAAAAACCCAACAACCCAAAACCTGCCCCTGCCCAGATGACAATTTTGTTTTGCAGTCCATACTTTCCTTTGGCAGCCCTTTCCAGCTCCACTTCAGCTCCAGATCTAAGCTTATGTTCTCTCTCAAGCTTAAGCCTAACCCTGCTTTGAGGGTGAGCCCTACAAAGGGTCTGCTGGATAAAAAAAACCTCAGTCAGTTATCTTAGTACAATAAGGGGAATATGGCCATCATTTTATGAAACTTTTAAACTGACTGAGCATTTAAATTCAGAATTCTGTTTTCGATACCACTAACTTTTCCTGATGACAGGAATAAAAAATACCTTTTGACTACAGCTCATTTCCTCTGTATACAAACTGGCACTCACATTTTCTGATTTAGACTTCATTTAAATCTTTCCAAGCTTTCATTATTTTAACAGAGTCTAAGCTCATCCTTTGGCTGTGAGGGCAATAAAGGGGTAAAGAGCTCCCTGTCATCAATGATGTTTTACTTGCTGTGATACCATTCTGCAAAAGGTGAGGTTTCTCTACCTCTTTCTGTTGCACCTAAGGCCGCTGGAGCTGCGCTTTCCATTGCTGTGTGATGTGGGGAAGTGCCAGCTTTGTGAGAACCTGTTCATCTCTACACATCTTAAAGGCTCAATGAAAAAGCCACTATCTGTTTTCAGACTGTTGGCTGTGAAGAGTTTCCATCATTAAATTAATAAAAATGTGACAAACTGGGGTGGGAGGACTGAATATAAGTGTATTTGCTTTTGGGAGTGTCATTCTTGGCACTTACATGTAGCAGACTGGCTTTAGTATCCAAGGAGTGTAGTGTAACATTTCGGACTGTTTGGACTTTCTGGATAGAAAATATTTTTGAAAAATTGTCTTCAGTTTTGAGCTTCATGGTTGTGTGCTGTTCAGTTGGTGAACTTGAGTGGTTAAAATTTAAAAAATACAACTCTGACTACAAGAAGTAATCTGGTTTGTTAACATGAATTTTTAAAAATCTGCTCTCTCTTTTTTTCTATTTTACACAAGGTAAAGTCATAGCCATTTAATAATAGTTTGTTTAAAATGCTTTTTTTTTCTTTCCTACACGATTTCTATTAACATACTTTCTTTGCTTTTGAATAATGACAAGCACCGGGGCCACAAAAAATGACACAGGTAGAGAATAAAGTTACACATGCTTGGAAATCCAGATGAAACAAAGCCCACAAGTGATATGTTGCTACCATATTTTGTGTGTGAACACCCTCCAGCAGTCTCCCCAGTTCTGTGTTTCCAGAACTGGAAAAATGTTTCCAATGCAGTAAAAAACCCAGTAAATATTTGAAGTTTCTTCCCCTTGGCCCAGATCATGAAATAATCCATTACATTGTAAATCTTCCTGTACCATGCAAATCCCTTTACAAGGATTAGGAGATTGTAACAAAGATGATCATATTTCAAGAGGTACCAATGTAAGTTATACATTTCTGCTGCAGATTTCATACAGTCCTCATCCAACACGCTACATACAGTGACCCAAATGAACAGGTGCTTTACACTTATTGAGAATCTTAATTCACACAACAATAAAAAAGAAGGCTCAGTTACAAGGCTGTGCAGCACATTCAGTCTGCACTCTCTGAGGGGACTCAACAATAGCTGAGGGTGTGCAGTGGAGCAAAGACTATGCAATCAGTGACCCCTTGCCCCTCGGGGGCGGGAGGGGGGGAGAGGAGAATTTCAGTAAAACACAAAGAAGCTGCTGTTTCTGCTTTTGCTGCTATCAGCCTGGGTGCTACTGACAGAGCACCGCCTGTTAAATCTATTTCTGCTCCTAGCTGCTTGAGCAAGAGTAGAGGGAAACTATGTTTTATCATTCTGCATCACTTCTGTTTCTTTCATGGGATCGGATCCTATTTAGGGGGGATAAGGTAGAAGCATCTGACTTGGCTAGATTTCCTCTGTACACTAAGAGAATGCAGCACTTTGCCAGCATTTTGCACTAATGCTGATTCATTGAGTAGAACTGAAGTGCTACATAAGGAAAAACTTCCATGAGGAGCACTTAGTTCACACCACTAAGTAGCGTTTGCATAATTGGTGGTATCTACTCATACCTGTAGAAGTAAGTCTGAATGGATATAGGATTTTAAAAAAATACAGGACAAAATTTGTGAAGGAGTCTGACTTAGTAGCTCTTAGACCCTTTTTTCAAATCTGGCATTCTGGTCTTATCTAAAACCAGTTTCCAAATTTAAGTCTTTCATGTCTCTCTGGATTTGTCTATAACTAAGCAAGCCTAACCTGTTTAATTAGTACCATACTTAAAAGTCTTTGTTAGCTTTGAGAGGAGGGAGGGTGAAAGGGAAAATTGAGGTACATGGGACAGATACACAAATACAGCTGAGAGATCAGGGACTGTAATCCAGACTTTCAGGTTCCTTCTTGAATTGTGCATCCCACTCCATTTTTTAAAATTTGTTACCAATCAATTCAAATCGCTTTGTTTTTATACTCGGCAAACACTACTGAATTTGCATTCTAAAAATGAGATGACAATCTGACCCTTGGTTCCACCCTTCTACAAATGACCAAAAGCTGCAAAGATGATGATAATGCTGATGGTCACTCTGTTGCCAACGATTATAATGTACTAACAAACACTTGGTACCTTCACTTACATTGAGAGCTACATATCGAGCGCTGTTGCAGGCTCAGCCTTCGTAAAATAAATATTGTAGAACCACAGAATTCTGAATTGGAAGGGATCCATCAGGATCATCGAGTCCAACTCCTGGTCCTATGCAGATTATCCCAAGAATCACACCATGTGTCTGAGAGCACTGTCCAAATGCTTCTTGAGCTCTGTCAGGCTTGGTGCTGTGATCACTTCCCTGGGGAGCCTGTTCCAGTGCCCAACCACCCTCTGGGTGAAGAACATTTTCCTGATATCCAACCTAAACCTCCCCTGACTCAGTTTTATGCTGTTTCCTTGAGTCCTGTCCCCTCATGAGGAAGTCTGAACTGCAATGAGGTCTCCCCTCAGTCTTCCCCAGGCTGAACAGACCAAGCGATATCATCTGCTCTTCATACGGCTTCCCCTACAAACCCTTCACCATTCTTGTGGCCCTCCTTTGAACATTCTCTAACAACTTAATGTCTTTTTTATATTGTGGCACCCAAAACTGCCCCAGCACTCCAGGTGAGGCTGCTCCAGCTCAGAGCAGAGCAGGACAATCCCCTCCCTTGCCTGGCTGGTGATGCTGAGCCTGCTGCACGCCAGGACAGGGTTGGCCCTCCTGGCTCCAGGGCACTGCTGACCCATATTCAACTTGCCATCGACCAGGACCCCCAGGTCCCTTCCTGCAGCGCTGCTCTCCAGCCTCTCATTCCCCAGTCTATACACACAACCAGGCCTGCCCTGTTCCCTGTGCAGAATCTGGCACTTGGCCTTGTTAAACGCCACACAGTTGGTGATTGCCCAGTTCTCTGATTTCTCAAGGTCTCTCTGCAGGGCCTCTCTGTCCTCAAGGGAGTCAATAGCTCCTCCCAGTTCAGTGCTGTCAGCAAACTTACTTAATGTACATGTAATGTAGATTAGCTTCCTATGAAAAACAAGGTGGAAAGAGAGGAAACTATTGCTATGTCTGACCTGGTGAGTAGTGTGACACAAGTGTAGCAAAACATGTGGTGCTGAAAATCCAGTGCCAGGTACCTTCAAGATTTTAACTTCAGGCTAGCAGCTGTAGTTTGTTCCTGTGACTGCAGGTCTGGAGCAGCCTGGTAGTTTCATTTGGAAAAGGAACCCATTTGATGTGTGGTGTGATGACACTGAGGACCAAAGCATAGCAAGTGGGGGAGTTTGGAAAATCAGCTTTTAAAGGATGGGTTTGACCTCCTGAACCAAAGAGCAACACAGATGCCTGCGAACTTCACTAACTTTTTAACCTACTCAAGGATAACCAATTTGATCCAAAAGTACAAGATGTCATTTAAAAATATGTGATGCCTAGGGAGGCACAGCTGACCAACAGCAGCGATATGGGAGGTTTCTTAAGTATTTCACATTTGGGAATAACCACTGCACAAACACAGTATTTATCCACCTGACTTGGAGCAGTTCTAGCAGGATGCACAGCGTACCTCTGCTCCTGCTATTATATAAGGTAGTCAGGTTCTAAGTGAAATAGTAATTTCATTATTTTTGGAAACATTTGTAGTAGCACAGATATGAACTTAGACATTTTGAGGGTACAAATTGTAAAAATTCCAGCTTTGACATTTCCCCCACCACATCCTGCATAGGAGAACCATGGGAACCAGCACCGTTTGGTTCTAAAGAGATGTGTGTTTCTGTCAGGCACAGAATACAGAGAAAATGACAGCGCTTCAGTAACCTAACCAGAACATCAGGTACTATGTTCTTCAAGTGATGATCCTCAAGCTTTGGTTTTCTATATAATTTTTTAACTACTTTTTAGCTTCTGCATTTGAATGACGTCTCAGTTATAAAGGACATTAGGAAGAACTTCTTCACAGAAAGGGTGATTAGACATTGGAATGGTTTGCCCAGGGAGGTGGTGGAGTCACTGTCCCTGGAGGCATTTAAGGAAAGACTGAATGTGGTACTTAGCGCCATGGTCTTGTTGCAAAATGTGGAATATGCAAAATTTCCTTAAGAAAGGATGTTCTATAATGTTTGATCTTTGCATACTTTCAAGACTAATCAACAAGAAAGGAGATCTAATTGGTGGAGCAGGGAGCCACTAACAAGCTCTAAGTGATCTCCAGGTGTTAGATAAACAAATTACTTGTAGGTAGAATTACCTTGTTAAGGTTTAGGGCTGGGCGTGCTTCAGTGATCTCAGACCTGGGGGTAGGTTAATAAAGCTTGGGAAGAAGGATGTACCCCTGATGGTGGATACAAAGAATGCAGAACTTATGGGCCATAAGGACATTTGGCAGAACCCCCAAGATAAGGAAGAAACTAATAAAGACAACTCAGCAATTGTGCTGAAATCAGTTCCAGCTGGGTAAAAGGTAATTCCCGAAGGGGAAGATCACAGCCACGGACTCACAGCACCAACCCAAGAAACCACCAACTCAACTAAAGACTGAGCACACAGCCTGATTAACATGAGGAGGAAGAGAATCATTAACCAATATAAGATAGAATACTAATTAATAAGAGAACTATGTAACTTGTAGCCAATGAACACTAATTCCTTTCCTGAAATATATAAATAGTACGAAAATTCTGAGAGTTTGTGTGCTTTATTTGTGGAATACCACCGAGCACCCAGGCTTGTGGAACTCTGAAATAAATAATCAACACCTCTCCAGTGTGCATTATTGGCTTAGTGCACACCGGGTAATGAATCCGAGTTTTGTGGACAAGTCTGGTTGACAAGGTGGTGTTTGGTCACGGACTCGATGACCTCAGAGGTTTTTCCAACCTAATTGCTTCTGTGACTCTGCGGTTCTGTCTGTCGCTAAACTTTCTCTAAAAGCTGACATTTAAAAGCGCGTGCTGATCCCTTTAACTCTCCCATCGCAGCCGCGCCGTTTGCGAGACACAAAAAGCCGGGCGCCTGCCAAGGGCGGACGGCGGGATTCGTGCTCGGCGCTGAAACAAGGAGCACCCTCCCGTGCCGGGAGATGGCCGAGGGATAGTCCCGCCGCCCCGCCGCCCCGCCGCCCCGCCGCCCCGCCGCCCCGCTGCCCCGCTGCCCCTCTCTCCCGCAAGATGGCGCCGGGCGGGCCCCTCAGCCCGGGACTTGCAGCCGGAGGCTGCGCCAGGGGGCGCGCGAGGCCCCGCTCCGTCCCCGCCGCCGGAAGCGCGCGCGGGGCGGTGGCGGGATATGGATCCCGAGGAGGAGATGCCCGAGCTGTCCGACGGCGAGGAGGCCTGGGACGATGAGGAGGAGGAGGAGGAGGAGGAAGGCACTGCCGTGGCCCAGAGGACCCGCTGCCTCTTCTGCGACAGGTGGGGGGCCTCATGAGGAGCCCGCTGCGCTGCGAGCGCCCGGGCTCGGCCCGCGGGAGGGAGATGATGAATTCCGTCCGGGCTTGTAGCCTCGCTCTGTAGCTTGTTGATCGCTTACACGGCCTCTGTGGAGCCAAAGGTGGGTTAGATTCAGACTGAAGGAAGGAAAAACGTGGAAAGAAGGTAATCCCCTTCCCTCGTACTGAAGCACTGTGGAGGATTTTCTCTGTTTTTTTCCTCTCTCTTTTTTCCTTCGCCAGTATGGAGATGAGAGTTTTGATTTCGATGCTGCAGATCAAGCTGTTCCACCCACCTTGTGTTGCTGTGGTTTTTAGATTTCAGGTTTAACGCAGTCTTTGCTCTCAAGGAGCGTTTGGAAGTTAACAGGATCTGTGGGTTTGTCAAACAAAATTTTTGTCTTCATTGGCTTTGGTTTCAAAATGTTTGACAAACAAGGTAAAAGCTTCTATGTGAGGCATGTAAGCCAGTGCCTGGTCATCCTTTCTCAAGGGCAGGAAATGTGTTCTAAATTGCCCAGTAAGTCAGAACAGAGCATATAGCACTAATAAGTTGGAATTTAACATGTCAGTATTGCATATTTAACAGCTTGTTATTTACAGGTTGTTTAGTTCTGCTGAAGCTGTGTTCTCCCACTGCAAGACAGAGCATCAGTTTGATGTTAGTGATGTGATCCAGAAACACGGTAAGTTTTTGTCATGACTTATCACTTCCTTTTGTGTGTAAGTATCTCATTTAAAATACATTGCAAATATTAATTGGTTTCTAACTGATTTCCTGGTTTGCAGCTGAAGCTTCCAAGATTGGATAAGATGAGCTATTGTGGAAAAAATGCTTTTACATTTTCTTGATGCTGGCTGCTTCCTGTATGCTTTTTTTACTGGTTAAGCTCTCAGCTGGTGACAAAAGTAAGATTGATCTCTGCTGGCTTGTGCTGATTCCTCACTGCCTACTTGATCGACCTGAGTCAGACACTACCTGATTGATCTGGTCTGCTATGATTGATCTGATCTGATCTGCTGGGAGCTCTTGCCTGAGCAGTGATGCTGCTCTTGGGCTCAGTATTTAGCAGAGCCCCATGGCTTGTGTTCGTCAGGTGATCACAGGAAGGCATATCCTCCCATATCGGTTTAATTCTTTCCAGTCAAGCTTAAGCTAAGCTTTCATTGAAGCTGTCATTATAGATTATATATTGTAAGGTATGGTCTGGTCTGTTTTCTGTCTAAAATCCAGGGAAAAGTATTTTGGGTTTATCTTCGCTGTTCCTGGGGAGAGAACACAGTTAAACTACTATTACTTTGGCCAAGGTGGCAATTTTAAATCAATATTGGTAGGTATTCTTGACGCATAGCATCAATTTACATTCTCTTAAGCAGAAAGCTAAGAATATGAACAGGGGAGCACAACAGCCTAAAATAACAGGTAGCTAGTAGGAGATAAAAGAGTGGCTGTCCTGATGTACTTGCTGCCAAATGAGTGAAATCCCTGTTCATAGTCCCTGGTTGAAAGTGTTCCATTCTTAATTTGTGGCAAATGTATTTGTCCTTTTGAGGGTGAGGATTTCCTGGTTCAGTCCTAAGGAGAAGAAAAACATAGATGGGAAACTTAAGATAGGAAGACTGCTCTAGATAGTGATGTACACCCCAAGGGGAAGTTTGAACCAATTACCAAGTGAACAGCTAATTAGTATTCACATAATTATAAAACGTGTGCTTTTCTGTAATACAAATGCTCTCTCCCTTTTTTTTCCCTCTCAGGACTCGATTTTTATGGATACATTAAACTAATAAACTTTGTCCGATTAAAGGTAGGTGTGCCACGTACTACTTCTGTATTCTGATTCTGGAGAATAGGAAGTCAAAGTGCTGTGCTTTCAGTTTGCCCTTTTCTAATAATTGCATGAGATTTTGTATTGTAGTTTTAGAAAAAGAAATCACAGAAATTAAAATAGCTGTTGTTTGGTTTATCTAGATATGAGGCTGTTTTAATTTTAAATAGATTTAATTAATGTGAAGTTTTGTTTTCAGAAGGGAATGTTGAGACTTGCACAAAGCCTCCATGCTATGTAGTATCATCTTGTTTTGTTAGTTTTTCTTGGCCTTTGACTCTGCTGTCTCACTTCAGAAATGGGTTCACTTCTCAGTAACTGAAGTTTCTCAGTCCTTGCATCTGTGTTGGTGTAAAGCCTTTCCTGAGGGTGTGAGCTGGCCAGACCCCTATGCAGTAAGGACAATACCTGATCTCTTAAGTTACAGAACTTAAAGCTTTCCTAAAATGATACCTGAGTCAGGAAAGCTAATGGGAACCTACACTTTCAAGATAGGCCTTGGTATATTTTGTGTGTCTTGTGACTTTGTTCCTTTGTTCCTTTGTTATTCCCTAAAAGTTTAGGTTAAAACTCAGTACCATCTTACCTTATTAAGTATTTTTTTTACTCCAGTCTTCAAATTTTAAATCCTCAAGTAGTTATTTATAAGGCAAAAACTGAAGTCCATATCTGACTTCTTTTTTCCTAAGAAAGTATTAACTGGATGCAAACAGGAGAGAATACAGTGTTTCTGACATTTGTCCCTACAGCACTGTTCATGTAAAGAACACCTGACAGGATCAGTATCTTGGATTTATTGATTAGCTCTGTTGTGAACTGTGGGTCTGACACAGCCAAACACCTGAGTGAACTTGGTTCCTGAGAGCAGTGTAATCCTGCAAGTATCCCTCAGTATCTATCAATGTGCTGTGCATTACTGCTTGTCCTGAATTCCTTGATCCTGGAGCTGCCTGGGCTTGCCCAGGCTTTGCTACAGAGCTCCTTCGATAATACCCTGCATATTTTACTGTGTGTAAGAACAGGTCTTTGCCTATTTTCTTGAATGAAATTGAAGGGCTGGTGTTTTCAAAGAATCTCAGCTTACATGTTCTTCTCCTGTCTAGAAACCAACTGGAGCATATTTGAGTTCTCTCAGCAGCCCACTGCCTTGGGAAGGAGAGGAGTATTTGAAACCAGAACTAGAAGATGATCTCCTGCTTCAGTTTGGTAAATAACTGCTTCAGTATGACTCCTGCTTTGTGGGATAAATGTGGTATTGTCAGAGTTCATGTCATGTGAAGCCTTGTCACTGTTACTCAAGTGATTTATGTACCTGAGAAAGTCCACATACTAATTATATCTAATTTAATTATATCTAAACCAAATACGTCTTCTGGAAATAATCAAACACTGGTATTTAAGAGAGCTTGAATTCTGGATTTATTTGCCTTAACTTAGAGCTAGCTTCTAGGATATTTGCTTTTTCTGCCTAGTCTTGTGTTCTGTAGTTAGTCCTGTCAATTTCAGTTGTTCCTTTTTGTAAATCAACCTGCTTGTACAAAACATCCAAAGACAGAAATAGCATTAAATGTTTATGATCTGCTGTGAAGCCATACATGATTGGTAGGTATTCTTTTTCCTTCTTGTTTCATCAGATATAGAAGATCTTTGTGAACCTGTAAAAGTTTTGCCTTCTAATGGTTTAAATGATACCATGGTGCTCCTTGAACAATTAAAACGTGCGGAATACAGAGCCAGAGCCGCAGAAGCAGCCTTGGCTAGAGCACAAGATGATCTGCAAAAAATGAAGTAAGTGTCTGAATTGAAGTTTTGGGATGTTTTTATTTGATGTGTTTTAGAGTAGATGTTCATGTTCAAAGACCAATAGAAATTGAAAGAAGTAGTAGAATGTAACTATGGAACAAACCTTGTGGTGGGACTGTAGGTTTGACTTGTTTGTTGTAGGTGATTAGTAAATGTCTTGTAGATGGTTAGCAAAAACTGCACAAAACCTGCACAGATTGAAAGAACAAAGTATGCTTAGGATAGCTAAGCAAGCACATGACTCAGAAACAGGTATTTTCCTTCAGACTACTCTTTGTTTTTGAGACACCTTTCTGTTAGTCCTTTAGGTAGGAACTTGAACACTGAGGATGTACACACTGGAGAAGAGGGAGAGACTGAAAAATTAAATCCAGGACTCCAGATATGTTCAGAGTTGGCTTCAAACAATAGTTGTTAGTAGAGTTCAGTCACACTTTGGAGAAACTGGTAGTAAAATTAATAAATCAACTTTTTTCAGCTACTTTTGTTTTCAGTATCAGATGAGGGTTCTGGTGGTAAGAATATTCAGTGCATCACAGTCAGGAATCAGGACATCCTGATTTAGATTAGCAATTTCTAAATCTTGAAGTCTGCAAAATATGGATTGATGATGCTGATGGATAACATGGAAATACAAACTTCATTTAAATCCCCTACAAACATGTCATTTCAAGATCACACTGACTGGGCACTGAGGAACTGAAATGGCATTTAAGAGACTTGGAAAAATAATTCATGTTCTTTTGTGTGAGAAGTTAATCAGCAAAAAAACTTGTGTTGTAAAATACATTTGAGGGTTTGTTGTACATTTTGACAGTACACACTTGGTGCTACAGGTAACTAAGTGCACCAGAATAAATTCATGTATTCAAATCCTCTCAGCTGTGAACAATTATTTATGCTAAAAATGGTCAGTTTTGTCTTCAGGTGAGTTTGAATTTTGCAAATTGTACTTTATAGCATACAGTGCTTTTCTGGTATCTCTGTGTACATAATGCATTCATTGATCATAAACAGTAAGAATGAAAGAAGTTTGTCACTGTGCTTCAAAAACTTGGGCGTATTTTCTGTGTGTCTTTTTGCCTTTCTTGTGTTCCATTCATTTTCATTTAAAAAAACCCCAACCTTCTCAGGTCATCAGTAGCCGTTTCTTTTGAGCTCTCTAAACATCAGTGAGACTTACAGAATTTTGATTTTTTTTGAAGTTAGTCTATCAAGTTATCTGCTCTTGTAAGAGGGAGCCTTTAATTTTTCTTTCTCCATGCAGCCTCTTCAATTCAGCAGGGATTGGTTGGCAGCAGAAATAGCCAGATGTAGATCTGATGAAGCAGCACAGTTTTAAATTATGGACAGATGAGCCAGTTGCATTGTAGTAGTCTAAATGCTGTATTTCAGTGGTTTGTGCTGGAGGTTATTCCACAGAAAGAGATCATCTGCTCTCAGGTAAACCTCTGTGAAAGAAAGACGGTAACAGTTCTATAAATCAGGTCGCCTCTAGCGTTAGATGTAACTTAGAGATGTAAGAGCACAGCTTGTCTATGTTGAGTTTTTTAATCTGTCACCCGTTTAGAGGTGATGGCTTTTGTTTTAACTTGTCTTTTTTCTTGATTAAAAAAGACAGTAGGGCAGCTTTGTCTCTGGAGTTTCTTTGGTGCTTGTGTTGCGTGCATAGGTTAGAGGAACTATTGGCTTAAATAATTTTAAATTAAATCATTTATGTCTCACACGGTGCTTATACTTAATTGTGTCTCATAGAATCTATTTTATTAAAGTTTAAAATTTTGTCACGTAGATATTTGTATAAAAATAAAAAAAATGCAAAGTACTATAGTAAAGAGCAATATTAAAAATAAGATCCTGACGGTTTCTGTGTAGGCAAACACAGGAAGTTTCTGAAACTGACAAAATTTCAGTACAAAATCCCTTACCATATTCTCTTCCCCATCCAAACTAGCTGAGCAGGGAAGTATTTGAAATGTCAGGAATGAAACAGTATTTTTGGTTTTGTTGTTCCATAAGGAGAGTACTGGTAATGAGACTGTTACCTACAGTTTCTGTATGTGACGTTCCCATTTAAGAAAGTATGATTGCCATTAAAGGTAAGTGTCAGTGGTCTAGGATGCAACTTTTGTTGCTATTGGACTGTAGACCTTGGAGGAATATTGTCTGGCTGAAGGGTGTTTGCTATTTCACTTCATTGTGGATGTAGTATGATCTGTTTGTTAACATCTAATGGTGTTTTCATTATAAACCCCTTGTGTATTTTGTCATCAAACCTGCTTTGAGGAATGAGAACATGGAATCATGGAATGGTTGGGTTGGAAGGGACCTTAAAGCTCATCCAGTTCCATCTCCCCTGCCGTGGGCAGGAACATCTCTCACTAAACCAGGCTGCTCCGAGCCCTATCCAGCCTGGCCTTGAGCACTTCCAAGGATGGGGCATCCACAGCTTCTCTGGACAACCTGTGCCAGGGCCTCACTGCCCTCACAGTAAAAAATTTCTTCCTAATATCCAGTCTGGTTTTCTGTTTAAAAGCCATTTGTCCTTGTCCTATCATCCCATGTCCTTGTCCAAAGACCCTCTCCATATTTCTTGTAGCCCTTTTAGGTACTGGAGGGACACAGTGGGGTCACCCTGGAGGCTTCTTTTCTCTAGGCTGAACAATCCCAGCTCTCCCAGCCTTTCTTTATGTGTTGTAGGGAGTGCAAGACCAGGGAGGAGGGAAAATAAGCAGCCTGAAATTAAAGTAATAAATTGAATTTTAAGCTCTGTTTTCTTTTCACCCAGATGCCTCAGTTTTAAAATGATTTCTTCTACCTTCCAGTAGTCACCCAGTGTTATGTGGGCTGCAGTTCTTGTGCTCTTTGTGTCAGAGTCCATATCTGCATTGCACAGCCTGAAACACCTTGACCACTGCAGTGCTGGCTTTTGTACCAGCAAGTGCAAAATAGATAATTCTGCCTTAAAAATAGAAACTACTCCCCACTATTTCACTGCTAATAGTTGCTTGCTGTAAGCAGAACGCAGGGCTTGCAGGAGGGTGCTGGAGGGAGTGCGGAGGTGCAGCAGCCCCGAGGAGCCTGCAGAGGGAGGATGTGCACACCCAAAGCTGGTCCCATTGTTGCCAAAGCCCCGGGCAGCCTGGATTCCTTCCCTCTCCCAAGCCCTTTCTCCCCCCTGGCCAGCCTGCTTTTCATGGTCCCATAAACACGTCTCAAGGGTATATTTAAATTGATTACAGACAATTTGCTCAGGATTTTGTGATGAACACAGATGTCAGGAGCAGCTCGTCATCCAGCGCCATTGCAGACCTTCAGGAGGACGAGGATGGCGTTTACTTCAGCTCCTATGGGCATTATGGGATACACGAAGAGATGCTAAAGGTTAGAAAGTCATCTCCACTGCATCTTAGTAGGACTAAAGAGGAGAGGTGCAATGAAGTGGGCCGTGTGCCTGTAAATGTACTGCAGAGCAGCTGCATTTTTAACCCTTTCTGTCCAGGAGAGCTTTTTGGTGGCAGTTGAACTGAGAGATCTTTTTTCAGTTTTATTTCCTTTGTATAAATTTTCTTTACAGGAAGCATTAGGAACATAAAATCATTTATAGTTATGCTTGATATTACAATACCTGTACCACAGCTCTACTTTGCCAAAAGTAGCTTTTTCCTGTTTGTTTAAAACATGAAGGATAAAACATAGTACAGACAGTGAATATTTTTCTTTAGTTTTATATTTTCCTCGCAATTTAAATTTGTTAGGCAAGACCATTTCTCAAATATTGCGGTTTTCTCTTGCACTGGGTAAACAGAAATTGTTACTTGTGCACAGTTCAGTGTATTAATAACGTGACATTGAACAGCTGGAACAGTACGCTCCTTTTATATGCTAAAGATGAAAAAAAAATGATGCTTAAAACTTCTCAAAGGCAAACCTATGCATGCCCTTTTAACTTTAAAGTAAGAAAAAACAAGCACAAAGCCCAACAGCTTCAAATTAACTTGTAAATTAAAATCTCTTAATGCTTCCTTTCAGAGAAAATGTCACAGTTGTGAAAGTTATGAGCAGTTCTATCATTTTAAGGCATAAATAAATAAAATTCCTGTCTAACGTAGAGTAGAATACAGAGTTGTGAAGTGACTTTGTCCCTGCAGCTAGCATATAAAGCTTTCAGCTTTGTAAATCATTTAGTGGCCCCAGTGCAGAAATACACATGAATCTGTGTTAAGAATAGTGTGAGTGTGAGGTTAATATTAAGGGGAGGGGATTTTACAGAAGCACAGAAATGGCTGCAGAAGTAGAAGAATGTTTTCCAAAACATATGGTTATAAAAATACAACTGAAGTCTTGAAGATAAATAAAAATAATAGGTGTTTGGTTTTGCAGCTGTATAAAGCTGTCATTTGACATGATGTAGGCTATAGGATGAGGAAGCCTTTCTGCTGGCTAATAAAGTTTACAATAAATCTGCACCTCTGCATGAGGAAATTGGTACAAAATTGCATTTTACTGATTTCAGGGTATGTTTGTCAGAATGCTTTTAAGAAGACTTTTGACTTTTCAAAACATAGGAAAACGATTGTTTTTATTCTGTGCACATTGAAATTTTTTCTTTTTGCTAGGCATTCACTATGATTTTTTTTTCCTGTTTACCATATTTACATAAATATAGTGGCTTACTACATGAACATTTTATAGAAAGCAGTCTTGCTGTCTGAATTGTAAGCCCATTTCTGAAACTGTTCAGTCTCAAAACCTTTTTTTTTCCTTATGCCTGGTAGTGGTAGAGACAGAGTTTCAATTTTGGGTTTTTTTCTGCAAATACTTCAGAGGTGGAGCAAGAATATTGTTACTTCACAGTGGTCAAGTGACTGGTGTTTCCTTTTTTCTACCTTTTTGCTTGAGAATTTCGTGGATGACATCTTAATAAATTTTTTTATTAAATATAATAAGTTATTTTTAAATGATATTTTTAAAAATTAAAAATAAATATAATAAACCAAGAAATCATCACGTGGAGGTGTTGAGTAGGAGAAGGGGACTGATGAATAGACACCTGAAGTGCTTGGCTGTGGCTACAACTGCAATGAGTTGGGGCAGTGCTGACGCAATGTGAGGGGCAGAATGCAAGGCTGAAAGCTTTCCAGCTGGCTGCTTTCTCAATTGATTATTTATTTTTGAACTTTTTTGGTCCTTTCAGCAAATCCTATTATATACTGCAGTAGAGGTGAAGTACTAAAAATAGTTGCTCTGAATATAATACCATAGCAAATGCAATATGGTTTTAAAGGATCGGGGTTTCTGTTATTAATATTAATTATGTAGGATTTTCAAGTAGAATTTTCTGAAATAAACCCCAGCTGCTTCTCTGGGTCATGTGTGTGTGATAGTACTTTCACACCTAAAGCTGGATTTTAACATTTTCAAGCCTCAAAATAAATTTTTGTCTCCAGAATTTTTATTATCATATCCTTTGTTTTCAGTCACTGTTTTCGATCTCGTTCTTTTATCAAAATAGGCTTTGTTCTTTCTCACTGTAGAAAATTTCTGTTTCTCTGTTGTTTCTAGAAATTCTTAACTTGCTGCAGTAGAAAAAGATTAGATTCAATAAAAGCACTGGGATTTTATACTTCAGCATTATTTGCTCTAGACAAAAAATTGCTGAAATTTTTTTTTACATTTTCTGCAACACTTGAACTGCAACAGCAACTCCAAAACCTGTATTTGGCTGTCAATTTGTGGACCTGCTGATGCATGTTAAGAGAATCAATGTTTTAATAGATTACCTTGCTGGTAAACCGAGCTATGCTGCTGGCTTTGATATACTAAGTACCATATATGTTTTGTTCTATGCTTGAAAATATTCCAGCTTCTCTGGCCCTGTTGTCTTTCAGTCAAACTTACACTGTGTTGGACTTTCATAAAATGGGCTGTACAGCTTTAACTACTAGCTTGTCATCAGATTGCAAATTTGCAGCTTGTTCAGAAATAAAAACAATTTGATGCTGAACTTTTTTTTTTGAAGAAATCTCAGTGTCACAGGGGTGTCAGAGAACAAAATATGATACAAAACATTTTATGAGCTTGTGATTCAAATTTTCACCATTGTATGGGGGTTTCTATGTAAAGTTGGTGTAGTATTCTCATTCTGTTACTGCTGTTCCTGGATAATGATGAACAGGTATTAAGAACTTTGAAACATTGAAAAAAAAAATAGCAGAATCAGGAAACCACAAAATAGTTTCTTATTTTTCCTCCAGCTGAGGCAACTGGCTTCATTTGCCACAGTAAATTCTGAAATATTATCATATGGAAGTGTCACGATTGCAGGGGCCATGTAAGTACAGTATGCACAAAACATCCTTAGGCCAAGTTAAAAAGCAAGGTGTTCAGCATTTTTGAGTTTTATGCTGTACCTAAGTAGAAAAAGTGAACCCTCTTTGTTCTTTGACTAATAGGATAAAGTCCGTACAGAGAGCTATCGTGACTTCATCTATCAAAACCCACATATCTTCAAGGACAAGGTGGGTAAAACTGCTCAGAAGATACAGTAATTTCTGTGGTTTATTTTGTCTCAAGTGGTAGAAAACCTGCAGGTTAGCTACTCTGTAGCTCTGGGAATGGAGAGTTGCAGTGCCAGGATTTGATTTAATGTGCTCTGGCTTTATTAGGTGGTGGAGAGCTGTTGAGCTGCTGGAGGGTGCAGCATGCTGATAAGAGCAGTGGTGATCTCTATTGTCATTGTGCTGTGTGCCATGGCGGGGGGTTCATTAATTATCTTGGTGGGGTGAAGTTGGGCCTCTCTTGTGGAGGATATTAGGTGGAATCTCTCTGAGGGCTCTTTACCAGGATTAAGTGAATTTCTGTGTATGCCTGATACAGTAAAAATGTCCTGGAAGCCCAGGAAAGAATTCATATGTAACTGATTTTTTTGAATTAGTGCTGTTTTGTGTCTCCAGACTGGGCTGTTATTATTACAGGGCTTGGAACTGTGAGCTGGTATTTCAGTTGCAGTGAGGAGGGATTTCACTAGGATTTTACAGTAGTTATGACCCCTGTACAGTAATGATCCTCTTCTTGTCTTTTGTATTTCTGCTGTCTGTTTCTGATGAGTTCATTGTGTTTTGAGTTCACAGAACTGTAGGATGGTTTGAGTTGGAAGGGGCCTGCAGGATCATCCAGTTCCAACCCTTCTGGCCTGGGCAGGGACACCTTCCACTAGATTAAAGTTGCTCAGAGCCTCATCCAGCCTGGCTTTGAATGTTTTTTTTCAGGGATGGGGCATTCACACCTTGTCTAGGCAACCTGTGCTGGGGCGTCACCACCCTCACAGGGAAGAATTTTTTCCTAGTATCCTATCTAAGCCTACTCTCTTTCATTTAAATCCATTCCCTCTTGTTCTGTCACTCCAGGCCCTTGTAAAGAGTCTCTCTTCATCTTTCTTTTAGGTTCCTTTTAGATACTGGAAGGCCACAATTAGGTCACCCCAAAGCCTTTTCCAGGCTGAACAATCCCAATCCTCTCAGCCTTTCTTGGTAGGAAAGGTGGGAGAGATACAGTTCTGTCCTGGCAGGAAGTATTTCAGTGTTTGATAATGCCTGTTTTTTGTATGTTCTACCTCAGTTTTCAATTGGCAACTACAGCAGGAAAAAAAAAATAGGAAATAGTTTTCTTCCTTTTTTTGCCTGAATTCATGTCATAAGCCTGTTTCTACTAAACATTTCTACACCCTTTGATTATAGTGAGAGAACAAGCAAAAGTGTTCTAGAATTATGCCGCCAGCTGCCTAAAGGATGCAGGTGAGTGCGTAGGTGGGCAGCTCATCTAACAAAGCAGAAAGATCAATAAAGGAAAGAAAACTTCCCGGAGAGAAATTTAGTTTCACAGATGCCCCTAAAATTGATAACTGCAGGTTTTCACAGGGTAAGACTGATCTGAAGTTACACAAAATGTGAGGCCTTGTGGAACAGTAATTTTTCATGATTGATAGTGTTTCTCCTGTGCTGTATGGACACGCTGGGAACATTCAAAGCAAAAAGTAGATTAGCTGTTAGAGTCGATGTTGCTTCAGCCCCAGGAGTAGATACACATGCTCAGGAAATGGCTTAGACAGTGTGTGCACTTACTCTGTGTAAAAGCATTCAACTTCTCTGAAGAAAATCTCAGTTATTGCAACATCTGCAAACTGATTTCTGAACATGGTTTTTGCAGCAGTTTCTCAATCAAGGTTACCTCAAATTCATGGTGTATCCAAACTCGTCATGGTGTGTTGAGGTTGAACTGAAAGGCAGATTCTCAGTTGCGTTGATTTCCCAGTATCCCCCATCCATGTGACCAGTGCCTTGCTTAACTTCCGTGTCTGGCCAAATGATGTAACTCTCTTGGTACACTGATATGGAGAATATATGGAGTTTTCTGCAGAAATCTGGCTTTGAAGTGACATCTGTTACACACTTCTGCTGAAGGAGCTGTGTAAGATACTTTGGTTAACTTAATGTATTGTATAATGCTTTCAGAACCATACTAATGAGTGAAAATTCCAACTTAAAGGCTGTTTTCCCTTCAATTTTAATTACAATTAAAAAAAAAAGAAAAAGTCTGATTCTGTATTTCCTGGAACTCTCCTATGGTATTCCTCCCTAGAAAACACATGGTGCTGCTGATGCTTGGTTTTTTCTGAATGGAGAATTGTGAGGTAGTTTGGGAGAAGCTTTTTCAAAGAGCTGAATTTGTATATCCACTTTTGATGCGAGTCTGCATCCTAACCTTTAGGATACTAAAGAGGTGTGATTGCATGGTGATAGATGATAACAGAGTATCTAGGATCGTTTATTGTGCATATTGTATTCGGAGCCAGCCAATTTGTTTGTTCTCTGTCAGCTTTCAAAATAAATTATTAAAACTTGAATGAATCCTTCTTGCTGCCTTTGTTTTCAACCTGTCAAATGTATTTGAGATAAGAATGGGACAATTCAGGTTACCTGACAGGAGTAATGAAGGTGGATGTACTCAGTAAAAGGAAATGTGGTCCATTTTACAATGAAATTATTTTTAGGTGGAAAAATAACTGTTTAGTAAAGCATGTTGCCATACTTAGTTTTTGTTGAAGGACTGAAGTCTGAGGCAAGCATCAATGCCATATTCAGGGAATAAAATGTGCTTTTAAACCACTGTGCTACTAAGAGTTCATTGATGAAATTAATTTAATTGGCCAAAGTCCCTGGCCTCCTGTTTTTCTGAGTTTCAAGTAATTTTTTCTGTCACTGAAAGTAGGATATCAGTTTTGATTGGACTGCAGAGGAGGATGTGAAGCTGCCATGTGTTATGGTGCAGTCAAATCACCAGTCCAGCTGCTCCAGGTATTTGGTGAGAGGCCATATGTGATCACTGCAAGAATGCGTGAGCTATAGACCCTTGTCCTTAGGCTAATTGGTGATCACTCTGCTTGTCTTTCCCTTCCTCACACCTATTCCAGCTTGTATATTTTCTCTCCAGTGCCTCTTTCTCCACCCCATCCCCTGCCTAAGGGTAGATGAGTTCCATCTGGGTTTTTAAGTGACCAGGGCATCTGTCCAAAGTGGTGTCTGTTTTGATTTTTTTCCAATTTGTGGTGATTGCTCTCTTTCATGCAACTGTACATCAAGATCGTTCTTTCACAGTGGTTTATTTTTGGCTGTGGCTTCCAGCTGTCATGGCTCAGTAATTTTGTTAACTACCATAGGTGAAATGTTAGAATAGGTGATGTTGGGGGGTGTGAGATGTCAGCAGCTGGAAGAATATTGATTTTTATTTTCTATTCCTGTCTCCAGCAGATTCAACTTAGGGATTTCTGTAGCCATAGCATGTTCTCATGTAACTTCTGAGTTGTAGAGTTGACTCCTTTTGAAACATAGCTGCAAAAGAGTTGCAGGTGGAACAAGTAACTCTATCCACAACTTCCCTTCTCTCTGCACAAGCTGCTGTAAAAAGTCATCGTACTGATGCTTTTTAGTCTGTTTCCAGGTTGTAAATGGCTCTACCAAGACAGGTGGCAGTCAGTTCTTCAGTCATTGCTTCCCAGACCGCCACAGCAGAAGCTCCTTTACACTGTACTGCTAGGGATAAACAGCTGGTTTCATTCATGCTGGCTCCAGGATCGTTGTTCTGTGTCCTTCATCAGAATGTATAAAATTGTATGCAAGGAAGACAAGCAGACCTGAGGTGCAGAGCACTCCAACATTCTCTTTGCTGTTCTTTGTCAGGTGAAATGCAAGGTTTTGTTGGGCCAAAGCAAGAATGATCAGTAGCTTATAAGCTGGAAAGTGTATCAGCAGCAGGGTGCATTATTGCCTTGAAATATTTTGTAAAATGGGGTTATAGATCTCAAATGTGGGATTGATTACTGAGGGATTTGATACCTTCTTTGGAAAAATGTTTAATGTAATGAAAGCTGTGAGGGTAGGTTTTACAGCACTGTGTGCTCTGAGGAGAAGAGACAGTGAAATCAGTTTTCCTTTCTAATAAATTCTTGCTATGACTGGTAATTCTGACTCAGTATTCTTGTCAACTTCAGTTGTACTTAAGTTGTATTTACTCTCCTATTTAGGGCTCACGTATGGGAAAGGCAGTCTGTTTTTACAGTTCTGATTCTGTTCACGGTTAAATGCTGTACCTGATATGAGTGCTTAGGAAACTTGTTTTGATTTTCAGACTTCAGCACATTTTTTGGCTTAGTGCTTAGGGTTTTTTAATGCCGTTAGTAAAGCTTAGCTATATTAGATAGGAGTCTAACAATAAGACCACTGATGATCTGGCCAATTCAGTAAAATACACCCTCAGAATGTCCAGAGATGCCTTTCAGCCCCCGTAATTCTGTGGAAACATCAAGCCTGGAACTCAGCTTAAAAATCTACTGTAACACATTCATTGTGTTTTTAGCTGTTGAGAAGTTTCCAGCCCTTAGAAGAAATACACTGTTATGATAGCAAGGCCTGGAAAAGGCTACTTGGTGAAATCTCTCTTGATGAAGCTTAAAACTGCTGGCAGCTCAACTCTACTTACTAATAAATTCAATACTCTTTTCTTAGTTGCTTCACATTTTTTCAGTCTCCTGTAGTAGCTAATATGTGATATACAAAAACCCAGGGATTTTCATGGATCTTACTGGGCTGAGTGTACTTTTTGCAGCTCTAGTGGTGAAATTTACTCTTTCATGAAAACTCTAGGGATTCCATCTTAACTGGATTTTTTTAGCTCTATTTTGATTATAAATAGTGTTAGACAGAAAGTATTTCTAGGTGTTAAACTGTGCCAGTGACCATTTTAAAAATTAGTCATCTTGAGCCATAGCTGTTTTGAGGCACTGTGGCCATGTCTGGCAGAGAATTCCTAAATAAAGTTTCTGAATAGACTGTTAATTAAAATCTGCAGCTAGAATATGTTTCTCCAGTGCCAGTGCTAAGTTCAATTATCAGTGATTCAGTGATTAAAATTGCTCAGGCTATAATTTCCTTTTTCTCCTGTTTGTGTAACATTTTAGGTGTTTCCCACGTAATTGCTTGCTGTTGTTTCCCATGTGACTGGGTTAATCTGCAGCTGGAGTTAGTGTGCTTCATTGTCTGTCTGGAAAAGGTGGTAGAGTGTGGAGTTAGAACTGCAGTTTGACTTGGATATCTCTGCATGTAACAGCAAGACTTTATTCCTTCTGTTGGAATATGGTATCCATATCTATATGATGTAGAAAGAGGTGTAGAAAAATCATAGCAAGGGAAGTAAGATGGTTTTGCTTTCATTTATTCGTTTCAGGTGGTTTTGGATGTTGGCTGTGGAACTGGAATACTCTCCATGTTTGCTGCCAAAGCAGGTGCGAAGAAGGTGATTGGAGTTGACCAATCTGAAATCATCTATCAGGCCATGGACATCATTAGGTAGGAAAAGTTGTGGTTGTTAGTTTTCTGTTTCTTTCTAGGAATTTTAAATAATTTCTATATTTTGGCTGTGTTACAGAAAATAAAAGCCTTACCCTGTCAGCTGCTCTCCCCTAATTCAGCATTGCTGAAAGTGCATTCTGTCCTCTTCATTAGTGTCAGAACTAGCACTGAACCCTGAGAGACACCTCTGGTACCTGGCTACCAGTTAGGATTTGTACTCCTCCGCTCAACTCTTGAACCTTATGGTATAGACCCATCTCCTGGTTCATTTATCCACTCCACGTGTCACTAATTTGACTAGGGAGAATATGTAGGGAGGCTGAGCATAGGTAAAAAGCAAGCAATGACATCTGAAGACTTGCAAAGGATTTCCTAGGGTGAGGTAGGAGGAGTGTAGGTGTACATGTGCACTGTTGATACCTGAAGCCTGTAGGTTTTTTCATTTAGGTTGATTTTGTAAGAGCAACTGTGAAAAAGAAAATTCTGGTAGATGCTGAAGAATTTGGGAGTCACAGGTTTTTTTTGTGCAAGCTCAAGTGGTACAGAAGTAATGTTGTCTGTGCAGAATTTGTTAGGTACCAGTTACACATTGGTGGTGCAGCACTGCACACTTGGATGCTGTAAAATTATGTTATTATGCTGTAAAATAAATATCTGCTTGGGAAAAGCACCATGTTAAACCTTAAGTGCATTTTGACTAAAATGCTTTTCTAGCACAAGAACTCATTCCTTAAAGAGAACTTTTCCCATGAGTCCCTGACATTTTCAGAATGGTTGCAAATGTGAAATAGTGTTTTATATCTAATGTACTAGATAACAAATTCAGGGCTGTTACAACTTTCAACAAGTGCACAAAGTCCTTTGAGTGTTATTTATACTTAAGGGAGAGTAGAAGTAACAGTCAATATGTATTATCTTTGGGGAGGAGAAGGGCAGGCCTCTAAGAAAAACAATGAATCAAAGCTCTTAAACTCTTAAGAGTGATGAATTGCCACTTGAAGTACACAGCAAGTCATCAGTAAGGCTGCACATTTATAGGTACCTTCTGCTATAAAAGGTTCCATTCACATTAAAGTCTCCAGTTCACATCAAAACAATTTATATTTGTCTGGTTAAACCTACTTTTGCTAAAGGAATAAAGCTGACAATGTTGCAGTGGAGTAACAAATATTTATTGGAATACTAAACAACTCTGTAGCTTAAAAAATGACTGCTGGGGCGTGCTTCCACCTGTGGCTCAAGTATGTGCTCAAGAGCTTTTGTCCCTCCCAGAATTCAGGTTAATTTCTAGCATGCTAATTACTGGAAACAGTGCAACCCATGTGTGTAAGTAAACCAGAATACATAGCCTGAGTAGCCTTAAAAATAAACTTATTTTACACTAAATTATTGCCTTTTCTTTTTCTTGCTGTGAATAGTCCCTGTAAAATTTCTAGCACAGTGAGTGACTTGATTTTTGTCACTCATCACTGTTAAGCTAGAATAGAAAGTTGAAGCAGACTTCCTAAATAGCATCTCAGTTTTTCCTACAATGTGTAAATTGCCTTGGTTGGTTTGGGGTTTTTTAAACATTATAGTTGAAAACAAGTATGTAGTAAATTAATCCTTTTCCTCTCTGTTGATTTAAATCATGTCCTTGGATGTGGTCGTTTAGAAAGTTATCTTTAGATCTCTTTTAGTCCTTCTTAAATTATTGTTGTGGGTGGTAGCTCTTTAACATTTCTCACTTTGAACTTCTGGTTCAAATGCTCTAACTTCTGTTTAGAGCATTAAATAGGATATTAGTAATAAACTGCTGCCTTCTAACAGAAGACTGTCTTGTGTAGAGGATTTAATTGATCTTTACAGCAGCCCATGTGTTCAAGGAGACCTTTGACCCTTTCCTTTCCCTCCCTTCATACTGATCGTTCTTCCATTGTCTTTTAGATGGAATTTTTAATGTCATTACTGGTTTGTATTGAAAACCAGACAGAATGTAAGAGCAAGATATCAGGATAGGGAGGGAAGGGGTAGAGATAAGAACTGCAGTGGGAAGATAAATTTCTGTGGTGAGAATACTTTCCTGTCCTGTCCATAGCCATGGTAATAAAGATAAGTGCAAGAAAGACTAATATAATTCGCCAGGAAGAAAAACAGTACATTTCAAACATTTACACACTTAGTGATTTCACTGTCATGCAGGTCTTGTTTCAAAACGTGTCGTCCTGTCACAGTCCCTCCCTCCTTATGCAGGATGGTTGTGCCATGACGTGCATATGAGGTAGTACCTGATCACTGCAGGTACTGAACATTGCAGATGCTTTTGCCCAAATCACAGTGGGGAGGGTGCCTTTATTGTGAAATAACTGTAGTACTGATTTAGAGGGAAGGTTTGTTCTCGGTGACTTTGCAGCTGGTTTGGTTAAATAAAAAACCAAGTCGTGCAAAACAGCTTTGTAAGGAAGTTAATTTCCATTGCTATCCTGGTGTGGTGAGTAGGCTCTGATTGCTGTGGAGGTCAGAGGAGGAGAAATTGGAATAAGCAGCTTGTAAATGAAGAGGACCAGCAGTTTTAAATTGTCCTCTTCTCTATTTTCCTGGTTTCTGAAGCTTGCACATTTGCATGCATGGCATGTTGGAGGTATACAGATCTATTGTCTGCCATCTTCTCCTGGCACTAAATCTGCTGCAATTTTTAGCTACTTGGAAATGTCCCCCCTGAAATATAACTGAGGAATAGTACATTCCAGTGCTTCTTGATTAGTTAAACCAAAAAGTTTGTGAGGGGAGAAACGTGAAATACAGATGTCAGTATATCTCTCTTGACAGCATAAATTGGAAATAGAAACTAATTTGTTTATGTTTTGACTTGTAGATTAAATAAACTTGAAAACATTATTACATTAGTCAAAGGAAGAATCGAGGAAGTTGATCTGCCTTTGGAAAAAGTGGATGTAATCATATCTGAGTGGATGGTAAGGTGCATGACTATTCTTTTAAAGTTATTTTCAGGAAGAAGATGTGTTTAATTTAATTTGAAAAGTTATTCTATGAGTGATGCTATTTTTTTTAACCAAAGCATCTATCATGCTTCCAACAGTGTCACTGACAATGTTAGAGATGGGATGGCAGTCCTGATTATGTGGTACTTGGACACAATTCCTGATCCCTCTTGTTCAAGCTCTTTCAAGTCAAGCTTCTCTGAGTACAGTTAGGCTGCTGTAGGTGCACCAAATTTCTGTTATGTGGTTGGTTTGCAAATCCAAATAAAGTGCAAATAAAGCACTCAGTCATACTGTTCTGGCTGCTCAGGTGAAAGTAATGGAGAAATATTGTATTAGTCATCTAGCCAGCTCATTCTGATGGGTAAAATACCTTCAGTCTGCAAATTCAGCTAGGGACTGTCCTGACTGTGCAGGAAAGGTGATAAGGAAGGGAGGTGCTGCCTCTGGAAATCTGCAGATACTGGGAGAGCTTGAAAACAGCATTGCTTTTCATTGCTGAGTTTTAGTATAACAGTAAAAACACTGATTTTAAAAGTACAAAATAAGTGTGATGGACAGCAGGAAATGCAGTGTCTGAATGAGCCATCTCCTGGAATCCACTGGGTTTCAGCTGTTGGCCTGTTACCTTTTTCATGTGGTGGCTGATAACTGTTACACACCTGTCCTTGCTACCTGCTGTTAATCCTAATAAAGAAATCCGTGTTGCAAAACCCAGTGCCAGCCTGAGTTTCACAGTGACATAGAAATGCCTGTTCCTCTCAAAAATGTGGTAGGAAACTTCTCTTGGAACTTTTTTTTGGTAAACTGCTATTCAGTATGCTCATATCACAGGCCTTCAAAAAGCACTTCGAAACACAGTTTTTCTTCATGCTAATTCCAGCTGTTGGGACTTAAAAATGCCTTTCTGCCTAAAATTTAAGATCAGTTATGAAAACTTATATTCAAGGTTACTTGTTTCTTTGTGGGGTTTGTTGTTTTTTTTAACAAACTATGGCTATTCTGCTATATACAAGGGCCTTTGGGGGACCGCGCTCACTGTGGATCCACACGTATCTACCTGTTTTTCAGGGAAAGATGAAAATAAATTGGTTTGCTTTTTTTTAAATCTTTATTTAATATTACATATATCAATGAACTAGAAATCTGCAGTTTTTCCTCCAGTGCTGTAATGTACATTATTTGAAGCATGAGCTTAATTTAGTGTTGAGGTCGCTAGTTTCAAGGATAGTTTAAGCCAATGGCTTAAAACAGTGATTTAAAAATAGCACGTTATGGTTGGTGATTTCTGACAGTATGGTGGCCTCACTAGAAATGTAATTATAGTCTTTCAGGGAAACTTCTGATCAGCTGCCTAATACATGCACCAAGATTAATGTTCCCAAAATCATATTTCTTCTCCTGGAGCCCAAGATTTGGTTTTAAAGGGAACCTGGGCAAGTGAGCTGAAGACATGTTGTAAATCAGTGCCTCTAAGGTGAAGTAAAGGATTTCAAAACTCAGCTCTTCTAAGAAATGTTGTATTGAATGTTGCATATTTTTCATTTGTGTGCTAATTTACCTTTTTATGTTGTAGTTACAGTGTCATGTGCACTTCACTTAATTAGGTATTATAAATATTTAGGAATGTTAGGATAGTTATAGGTTGCTGCAATACAGAGATAAAGAGGACAATTCTGTGGAAGTAAGATTGATAGCTGGACAGTGTGCACACTGTTCCAACGCTGTTGAGAAAGGAACATTATGTTACCTGTATGCAGATGAAGATTCCTCTTCATCTCTCTTTCTTGGGTGAATTTGCTTTTTCATTTCCTTCCCTACATGATACAGTGTGAAATCTGTTCTTACTATGTGAATGTAAGTGCTTGGAAATGTTGGAAATACCGATTCATGAGAGCAAAAAAGAATTCAGTATATGTCAGGCTTTGTCTCTTTATGTAGAGAATCTGTATGGAATGGCAGAAAAATTCTCATGTTTTGCTTTGTAACAAGAATATGAAAAGTCGCAGTGCAGTTTAGAAAACAAACTACTTTTAGATTAAGTAATGTCAAACCCTTTTGTGGAGCCATAGCTTTGTTTTGCTTGGTACAGAGTGCTGCTTAAGACCAGTACACAATAAGCTTTTTTTTTGCTGTTTAGAGCTGTGTCTGGAACATTAGAAAATTAAAAACAAGTATGAGGCAACAGAGAGGAAAAATACTGCATTCTCCCAGGATTGTTTCTAGATTAGGCTTTCTGAAAAAGCTGTCACATAGAGCAGTGTCTTACAAAAGGTACAGCATTGCATTATGAGCATCTCAGTGTGATGGTTTCTGATGATCATTTACTTAATTGCAGAAGTGACCTATGACTGCCACAAACTGCTTGCTATTCTTCCCTCTCATTTGTAAATTTGTTCCCTTAAATTATGGAAAAATGGGAGAAGCATCTTAAATATTACACAGTGGGCAGGTGTATGTGAGTGCATGTGTGTCTATGTAGAAATTCATATTTCAAATGCATACTTACCATTTTCCAAAATAATATTTTCCCAATTTAAATTCCTCTGGATATGTTTTTTTTCATGCTCCAAGGTTTAGAGGCTGAATGAAGAGCAACTGTCTCTTCAGTGGTTTTATTTAAGCCTGTGGAAGAAATGAGCAATGAACTTGTTTGTAAAGTACTAAATGCAGTTTGAGGCATCTGAAGTATGTGTGTTTGACGATGTTACCATCAGACCCGGACATTGCTGTGATAGTGTTCAACTAAACCCAGTGTGTAAAACACAGAGAGAGGCAGTGGGAGGTGTGACGAGCTGTGAGCTCTTCTCTTGCTGTCCAGAAGGCAGGTTGCTGAAGATGGAGGGCCTGTTGGACTTCCAAAGGCCCAGATAAAGCTGTTCAGACTTTCACTCCAAAGACAGCTGGACTTTCTTTTTAGCAAAACTTTGGTGAAGTCTGCAACCTGACACAAGGGATTTCTTGTGTGCTGTGAGCCAGGAGCACAAGGGAGAGCGGGTGGGCTGAAGGGCCACTGCACCCAGCAAACCACATTGTCTTGGGAAAGAATACAAGAATGGCTGAGTAATAGCCCATTCTAATAACCAAACAGGTTCTCTAAGGAGAAAGTCTTTCAGTTCTTGGAGAAAGGTTATTTGGATGTAAGAATGTGTGGATTTTATATAAAATACCACTCTTAACCTTGTTTTTGTGGAGGTTTCCCTGTCCAGGATTGTTTGATGGTCTGTATCAGGGCTGCAAGGGCTTCTGGTGCATCATCCTGCTTGCCTGCCTAGAGCTCTGATGTGTGAAACCTTTAAAAACCTTAATTTGTGTAACTAAAAATTTGTTTACTACTACCAGGCTCTAGTATTTTGTTACTTGTCTGCTTGTAATAAGTCACCTACAGATAAATCCCTTATTCAGGCTGTCGACTTACACGCATTCCTGGGCAGGAAGATACAGCATACAAAGGTGACTGTGTTACTGCTCACATACTTAGGCAGGGTAAACTTCATAGGCTGCTTATTGAAAAGATGAGTGCAGAAAGAAACAAAATGTATGTAATGCTTTACTGGAATGTTCTTGCACAGCTGCATCTGTGTGCAGATTTTTTTTGCCATCAGTATTGCTTTTGCATCCTTTCTCTAGTAAAACTATAAAGCTAAAGGTTGCGAGTTTTATTCACTTGAGAATATCTGCATTTCTTGTTTGTAAAGGGGCTTTACTGTGAGAGACAATTGCCTGAGATGGTTGTCTCAAATGTAGTGTTAGTGTACAACATGTACTCATAAGTTGGGGTTTTTTATGCAGCGCTTTATGGTCCTGAATGTGCAGTAGGGTTTTATACAAGATAAACCTGGAGAAGAGATGGACTGTCAGATTAAAATACACTGAGGATACAACCCGGTACTTGTCTTTCAATCATTTCTTTGGTCAGATAGCTAATATTTTCTTTCCTGCTTTTTGTTTTCTTACTTTTTATTTCTTTCTCTTTTTTCAAAATAATTTTGAAATTATGTGAGGATGGGCTGTGAACAGAGGCATTCAGGATCTAGGGAAAAGGACAAGGAAGTGAGCATATCTGAAACACTGGAAACCATCTTTTCTCTCCTTCCTCCTTTCCCCTGTTTCTGTGAGAGATACACAGTTATTCCCTTGCATGGTTTTTTTTTTGTAAACACCAGTAATGGGTATCACCTTTCTGCTCTTCACATCTTCCCATTTGCTGTTCTCACTTTTGTTTAAGGAAACAACAGGGTGTGCATAATGACAAAGTCAAACTGTGATTCTGAAATTTATGAGCTTGCTTTGTCAGTAATTAATTATTTCCTTTTTTTTCCTTTTTTTAATTAAATCATACATGAGAGATCAGCATGAAGGCAAACTTAGCATGTGGGAGATGGTGCTGCAGCAGAGCATGCTGAAGAATTTATGTGTAGCTGCTGCTTGTCATTTAAATGTGCTGCAGGTTTGGAGGGAATTTTGTTAAATAAAATGTAATTTTTCACGACACTGAGTGGGCCACATCAGTTCTGTGCATTTGTTAATGCCAGAGTAAATTTTGTATTAGAAATCAGAATCTGTTGTCCAATCTGTGTTGCATACCTTCTGTAACTTGTTCTACTCTGTAGGCCAGTGAAATCTTGTAGTTAGAAATTTCAGTTTAAGAAAATAATGCACTTTTTTATACCCCTGGAGATTAAAAAAGATAAAGTCGACTCTCTGGGCCAGTGATTTGATAGTTGTTTTTCATCTCATTATATATTCAGTATTGGGGCTTACTGAATCTGGAGAACCAGACCAGGTTCAGTAATGTTACAGAAAATAATAAAATGCATCTTTGATAGCAGGCAGAGGGGAAATACAATGCTTATTCCAGTAGTTAAACATTTCTTCTCAGTTCTATCTTTACACGTTTTTTTTCTGCTGTACCTAAAATTCTGCTAATTCTTGCTGTTGTAAACACACTAATGCCACTTTTTGATGCTTTGAAAGACCTTGAACTCTTTTTCTCCACAAAGATTATCATGATAAATACTGAAGCACTAAAGCTAAAAGAACTTGCAATACTTTACATTTTGATCAATTGGTAAAATATTTTTATGTAGCTTTGAATTAAAATGAAAATAAATACAAGAATGCTTTAGTATATTTGCATAATAGGAAAAAATCAACAGGACAGGATATTAAGGCATCAAAGATTTACGAGCCTTTTATAATTCTGTTAGGAATACAGAATACAGATATAAAGGACATATAAGAAAAGTAGCAATATTCACATTCCTGTGGATTCAGTGGGTGTCTCTTTGGGCAGACATGAGGCAGGGCAGGTGTGTGCTTGGACAGAGTTACTCCACAATGCTGTGTACGTCTGTTCCTGTCCAGATCTGTTTACATGGGGCTTTGTTGTTAGCTGGAGAACATTTTGTTTCAGCTTTGCAAATACAAGAAATAAGGATCTTCACGTTCCTTTTGAGAAGGAAATGGCCAGCTTTTTAGTAGGAAATGCATAATGGGACAGCATAAAATTTAAGGTGTTCTGGGCATTTGGGTTGTCTTTAACAGAGAAAGTGTCACCTTTTATGTGCCTTAGTTTAGCCACTATCAAGACTGTACTAATAGTATGCAGCTCACAGATTTGTATCCTAGAGATCTCTGCACTGATTGATTTTGAGGGTGTCACTACATGCTTAAGAAAAAATAAATCCTTGACCATTTTTGGGGGCAAAGCAAGAGTCTCCCATAGCATCATGGGGAGAAGGTGTCAGGTGTAATTCTCCTTCCAGAGGGCTCCCCTACAGGTGGGGCAGCAGGCTGGGAAATTGCATTCTAATTTACACTACAGATGAGCACAGCACACTGAGCAAAATGTGTAAGTTGTAAATGATTCGATTCAGTACCATTGATGCTTTATGTAACTTACAGGAATGCTATAATGAATTGGGAGGTGAGAGAACTGGGACTGGGGAGAGAGCCAACAGTACCAAAGTGGAAAGATCAGGGAAGGGATGGTGAGAATTTTTCTGTGTTTCTCATGAGAGAGTGCCTCCTAGCTCTACTTCTTGCACAGGTTGGCAGCCATAGTTAGTGGGCAGAAAGAAGGAAGTAAAGAGCTGAACCATAAAAATGTCACTTTGTGAGTTACTGACTCTTGCTGGTGAGTAGTGTTAAATATGTCCTAGAGGTTAGTTTTAAAATACTGTGAAAACAACTCATTTTCAGTTAAAGGCATCTAAAAATACTTTTTGTGAGCTAAACATGTTCTATTTTTAAGCGATAGGAATAATAGTATAAAAAACAAAACTGTGGTTCCATGCTGTGCTTTTGGCTTGCTGTGGGCATCGAATTATCCCTGCCTGACGCAACTGGAGCTCCTGGCCTTTTCAGCTGTTAAGCAAAGCTTGCTAACTAACAACCCTATTGCTCACAAAGCAGTAGTCTTCCTTCTGGGACTTATTCTAAGGATGTACAGAACTTGGGCAGTAAAGTGGAAGAACAGGCAAGACTGGGAAGAAAAGTTTTCAGTGGAGCACTATTACCAGAAGAAAGAGGCTGAGAAAAGGACATGGCCATTATTTTCACACTGTGTTCTTGTTGAATACAAATATGTCATGCTTCAGGTTTCTGGGGTTTTCAGTTTTGTTTTTCGTTCTCAAGGCTGCAGATGGTGGCATTTATAAGCAATTCTGAACTTCAAGTATTTTTAAGATCACTGAGTCCAACCATTTACCCAGCACTTCAACGTCCAGCACTAAACCATGTCCCCAGGTGCCGCATTCACAGGACTCTTAAATCCCTCCAGGGATGGTGACTCCACCACTGTCCTGGGCAAGCCTATTCCAGTGCTTTATAACCATTTCAGTGAAGAAATTTTTCCTAATATCCAATCTGGAACCTCCCTGGTGCAGCTTCCTAGCTTTCCTTTGTTAAATTACTGCTGACTGGGCTTGCAGGACTGCAGGTCCGAAGTCTGGACTTCAGTTGTCCATTTTGTTCTTGCCTACTGGCAGTCAGTGTATAAATTAAGCCATGTGGCTAAGCTGTGTTTTAAGCAAATTGAAAATTAGGATGCTAAATGAAAATTCAAAATCTTTGTTAGTATTTGTCTCGATCTTGTGAGGATGTAGATGAAATATGTTACAGTATTGAGTAAGAATGATGCTCAGACTTGGAGGACAGGAAAGGTATAAAATCAGTAAGTAAACTGGAAAACAAAGGGCTGTATATCTCATAAATCTGCAGTTTGTTTAGAAGTAGTTGAGAAAGTGGATGTTCTCTATAAAATGCTAGTTTTATTTAATACTGCTATATGGGTTTTTTTAATGCCTCAAATATTTAAATAAGGAACGCTTCCCTGTTTCAGAAAACGACTCACTGAAGTTTACAATAAAGTTACTCTAAATACCAATAGCAGTATGATTAACCTGCCATAAAATTAATTCCAACACAAAAAAGCCCTATGCAAATCTAGTTCTAACCAGTTTTATCCTGGAAATTTGGCAAGTCTGGGTGCTGCTAAATGATATAGAACACCCAGAGAACCGATGTCTTTGGTACATGATTTATTTCCACCTCTCTTAGTGAGCACTGCCCAGGGTGATACAGGGCACCACCAGGTTGCAAGTATGAAGAAGCAAAGGTGCATACCATTTGGTCTTTCTCTGACAATAGTTTTACTGTTACTTGCAGATCTGAAGGGGAAGGGATTTTTATTATTATTTATTTTTATTTTTCTTGGAACTTCACAGTTATTACTAAAAAATCAATACATGCAGCTTTCCACTTGGTCCGAGTTGAATTCAATGTCTTTTGATGTTGTAGGACCCTTGTTGGGTAATTATTGGTGTAGCTGGCATATTTATTGTCTTTGTGTGCTACATACTTGCAGTTTGGGAAATTAAAGATGATACTTTATATAACAAGTTTTGAAGTGACAGTGCTGTTGTTGAGAAACTCTGGGCGTATGGGCTTAAAATGTTCTTAAACTGTGTTGACAAAGTCCATCTGTAGCAGGACTAAGTAGGCTGCCTAAGAAACACAATGATTTCTAAGTTTTCTTTTCTACAAACAGGGTTACTTCCTTCTCTTCGAGTCAATGCTGGATTCTGTCATCTATGCAAAGGACAAGTACCTGGCACAGGGAGGCTCAGGTTGGTGCTCAATTCTTTTAATAAATTTAGCTCTGGGGGGAAGCTAAATGAACTCGGAGACTTGGAATAAGCTATGCATGGATGAGAAAGTTGCCAGTCTCAGTGAAAAATGTTTCCATTAGTGGGAGCTTCAAGGCATTAATTTACTGTATGGGTAATAGAAGAACATTAGATGGGGTACCAAGGTCTCAAGTTAATGGTGTTTTTAAGAATAGAGGGGGCTATTTATTCTTAAGTACAGACTAAATTTTTCCTCCCTAATTCTTCCCACACATATGGGCATTTCTTTTCCTCTCCTGAAATCCAAGTTTCTGCATAACTAGGAACAGAGGAAAATAAGTTTTACCTTGTAAGATGTGATACTGTTCAAGCAAGCTACTGTGGATTAGAAGAAAAGTGGATAGGGTGTTTTTCTGAAGGAGGGAAATTGTGTGGGGAGGACATAGCTTCAAACACATGAAATAACTAATGGAATTACACTATTACAGTTCAGCATATTTATCCTGATGGTAATATGCTCTTTATTTTTAGGGCTTGAGGGCAGGGTTGTGAGAAAACAAAAGGGTTTGCTTTGAAGTAGAGTTCTTTTGCCCATTTAAGTAGCTAAGATAGTGTCGTCTTCAGCAGTGTTTAAATGCCTATAAATATTTATTCCTCTTGTGATGCAGCTTTGTGCACGAGTTCTGCATGTGCTTAATTCCTTTGTCAGTATTGTATTTCATATTGACCTTTTCAATTGTAGTCTTCAGTCTGGGTTTTTTTTCCCCTTTTGTGCTAACCATGCACACAGTTTCACGACACTGACCTAATGATTGGATTAATGACTGTGTCACAGTGCTTGCTGCAGTGCTTCCCTCTGATTGCAGTGAGCTTTTGTATACTACAGAGTGGAGCAGGAAAAATGGGCTTTATGCAGTTGTTCACAAAGCTGAATATACAAGCAAGAGATGTCTTAGAATATTTAGTAGCCACCTGAGCAACGTCACAGAATAAGAGCTTTTTTGTTTTCGGTAATGTAGAATAGTCCAGCTACATCAGGAACACAGGTGTGTGCTCTGTGTAGCTGTATGCTGATAATTTTACACTGCAATACAGTTAAAACCAGGGACAGTAGTTATGTTTAACTACTACTTCCAAAGCCTTCTGAGAAGGGCCAAAAATTTTCAACCTCTGTTTAAACTCTATTGTTGGTAGGTTTGCTATTGGTTTGTAACTCCTAGAGATTCCTTTGAGAGATGGGGTATCCTGGTTCTGCAGTACACTCATCCTTTGGGGTCTGTCAATGGTCTTGGGCGCTTCATTGATTCTTGACAAAGCACACAGTGTTGTACAGGCGCTGATAGGATTTTCAGTTCTGTTAACAGTATCATTAAGGCGCTTGCAGTTGCTGCTCCTCTGCCAGCTTGTCCAGCAGGTGAATGGCTGTGCCCTGGGTCCATGAGAAGGGTGCTCAGCAACACAGGCTCTTCTGCAGTGTAGCTGAATTGCACATCCAAAGCCACATGAGCCAGAGCTAAGAGTTCATTCTGAGGTGAAGCCTTACCAGAGAAACTCCTGAATCTGCTTTATTTTGTCTAAAGCCACTTGGTACTATTGAGCCCAAGATCATTATTACAGAGAATGTTTGAAACCTGGAAAAAGCAATAGCAGCAGCTGCAATTTGACCAGATCTTTCAGTGATTGAGCCGGGAATAGAATCCAAATTTCCAGATATGTTCAGTCAGTCATATCGTCATTACTTCAGTTCAGCCTATTGGCATGCTGGAGTGGATTATGCCAAACTATCTAGGGTAATGTGTACGGTATAGAATAGCTTTATTTGGGAACATAACATTTTTGCTGCCCAGGGCCCATCTGTTTGTTCTTTAGAGCTGTTGCTCAAGTATAGATTTTTTCACACACTTGAGTCCAGCTCACATTGGCGAGGGGTGACAAAGGTAAGGAAGGTGTCATTCAAAACATAATACATTCAAAGCATAATGCTCGTTCACATCAAAATGATGATGGTATTCACATGGAGTAATTTCTCTGTATCTGGAGGATTGCTGTCTTACCCTTCAGCGTCCTGAAGTTTGTGAGGCATTGCTAAGGGCTGAAGGATTTCCCATCATATTCTCCCCACCACGTGAGCTGTTCCTGGTGACGGATGGCTCGTGGGCACCGAGTCGAGAAGGACACAGATGGTCAAAGCAATGAATCTGGGAGAGCTCTGAGGAGTGTGTGCTTTTGTCCAATCAGCATTTTGCTCATTTCACCTGTGAGAAGGAATAATTATTGAATTATAGGCTTAATGGGAAAAAAAATGACAAGTCTGTCAGGATTGCACAGGAAAATGTTACCGGGTTGCAGAAAGAGCAGAGGATTTCCAGGGAGATCAAGGATAATGGGGAAATGGCAATTGCATATTTATGCAGATGCTTTTAAACATGTACAAAACTCTGCAGTGTTTAGATGATTTAGGCTGATCTTCAGAAAGCATTGCTTACGTTTTCAGTCAAATCTCAGTACAGTGTATAGGACATGGGTGGGTCTGTAAATTTGGAAGTTGATGAATCGCTGTAGTCTTGTGCCTGAGCCCTGTTGGTGAAACACAGATTTCTTTTTGTGAAGTCTGAATAGACATTGTCTATGTTTGTGGCTATTAATAGTAAAAATGCAGATTAAATTGGAGCATTTTGTGTTTACGTTTTCCCTTGTTCTTAAGCACTTTGTATAATCCATCATGAGTTCCAGTGCTGATTTAAGGATTTGCCATGAGAACAAAGATTTAATGAAAACTGATTATGATCTAGTTCAAATATTTTATGCTTGATAGAGGTGATTAAATTTCTCTTTGGTTTACAGAATGTCCCAGAAATTTGGACTAGTTAGAGGAAGGAAGTTTATAAAGTAGTTGATCACGTTTTATTGTGGGTTTCATTTTCATTTCCAGTAGCACTGCAATGCTCCTGTGTGTTTCTGTAACCAGGGGCTGCCAGTCTTTTCATCTCTCTTCTCACCATACCATTGTGTCCTATGAAACCTATTCCCCTAAAAAATAATCCCTCAAAGGCTGTTGTCCCTTGCTTTTGTTGTCTGTATCACACTGTCTTTTAATTCTTGGAGCATCAGTGGTTGCTGTTGAAGGTGTGAAATGCTGTGAGGTAACGGCAAGTGTAGTACACACACACAGTTAAACAGCAGTGGGAAAGCTTGGAGAAACACACTTCACTTAGTGATGGCTCCAGAAACTACCTGCAGATACTCCCACTGCCAGATGGTGATGTTTAGGTGCTTGTGTGACAGCTGTCAGGTGTGCTGGAACCGAGTGATTTGTTTTGGACAGGACAGTTTGAATGCTCTCCTGTTTGGATTCTCCTCAAACTGCCTTTGTATTGCTGGGTTAATTGTAGGCTGTTCCTGGAGAAATGCTGCAAAGTAGGGGTGATGATGGTTTTACCAATGGGATTCCAATTTAAGCTTGCTGATACTTATTTATTCTGCTTTAAATAGTCAGCCAGTGAGAAAAATGTCAGTGTGCTTCCTTTACTGTCTTTATATAACAAAAAAAATTCGACAAGGTTATTCTTTATAATCACTACTTATAAGAATATTTCCTTTGGGCTAAAGCTATTCTCACTATATGAAAGGTCTGATTTCAATTTGCTGCTTCTATCTTTGGTATTTTGCAAGGTAGAAAGTACTGCTTTTCTGACCGACCATGCTATACCAATGATTTCTCCATATTCATTTTGATAAACTATAATTTCAAATAGAGCTGAAGACAAAATTATTTTTACAGTTCACCAGATTTTGGGGAAGAAGAGAGAAACTTGGCTTCAGTTGTATCAACACTGCCCCTTTCATGTATTAATATAAAATAAAATTAAATAGGGTGTTTTAGTTGACATTTTGCTCTGAAACCAGGTCAAGAATTCAATGTATATGGCTTTAGAGGCTTTAAAACTCTGAAGAACAAAACATGGGAATTTCTTTGTGAAAAGAAACCCAGCTAAATATAAATTGAGCTCCTTTTACTATTTGTTAGGGTTATAGACAGCTGTGTACATACCAGCTGTTCTTTGTAGGTTTTCCAATCAGTTGAGGTTGCCAAGAGATTGACTGACTTTGTTGGCAGCTGTTAAAAAGGCAAATGTCAGTCTTCCACTACTATTTGTAAAAGCTGTAAATAGTTACTTGTTCTGAAAATGTTCTTGGGAGAAGGAAAAGTGCAAATGTGAAAGTAGTGTAAGAATGATAGCTGTTATCCTGAAAGTGGGAGGGAGGGAATCAATGAGGTTCTCTTCTCTCTGTCAGGTCACTTCCTACTCTTCAGATGCAGACAGAAAAGTGGTTATTTCCAGTACCCAGAAATAATTTTTTAGGTTGTAAGGTAAGAATCAGCCAGAGCTGATAGCAAACAGGAATAAAATTCTTGAGTAAGAATACTTGCTCTTTTCAGAAAATGAGGTCTTTTCACAGAGGCTTCTTGTTATTACAAAGCCCTCACCTGAATTTCTGTTTGGGTGTCTGTCTCCAGTTATGAAATATATTTTTAGTCTCTGTATAGAAGCCAGAATAGGCTGTTCCAAATTATTTTCTTCAGTCATCAAGTTTCCAATCATTTCCTGGTAGTGGGATTCAACTACAAAGAGATTTTGTCATGAATAGGAAATACCAAAGTAGTGTGTGAAAATTAAATTTTTGTGTCTAGTCTCTTCTATGGACAAATGGGACTCTAAAAAATAAAGTAGTAGAAAAAGTGTCTTGTCCAAGAGCTAAAAAAAGTTCTTTTGTTTATTCTTTTAAGATGTTAATCACTTTAAGACAAAAGAAAAAAAACCAGTCCTCTTTATGTGTGTCTAAAATAAAATTCCACTACTCTGTTTCTGTTATTACAGTCTATCCTGACTTGTGCACCATCAGTCTAGTAGCTGTTGGGGATATGAATAAACATGTGGACAAGCTACTTTTCTGGGAAGATGTGTATGGCTTTGACATGTCTTGTATGAAGAAGGCTGTCATTCCAGAAGCTGTTGTGGAGGTGCTGGATCCAAACACACTGATATCTACAGCCAGTGTCATTAAGGTACCATATTACCTAATGCTTAGTAGGCAGATTAGAAGTTTCCTTGGTTTATGGAGGAGGGGCAAAAATTCACATGGCACACAAACTTTGGTATCTTCAAAATTATAGAAGTGCAGTAAGGTTCTTGCTGTTAAGACTGGAAGGTTTGTATCAATTGCTTTTTTTGCCAACTTTGAGCTTTTAGTAAGGTAATTTTCCCACATTTAGACTGTTCTGTTCTATGATTTCTTCTATCCAAAACCAAATTTACTTTATGCTTTACTGGTAATAGTGCATGCATGTTCCTTTCTAATACATGCTGTCGCAAGCAGTCACTGTTCAGCTCAGGTGTAGGTGCTTATCAAATTTTGTCATCATGCAGAATGTAGCATAACTGTTGTGCTGAATGGCTTTATACTCATTTATTCTCATTTAGCCATCATGGTTTTTAACATAACTTAAAATCAATGCATGTGCTCATTTGCTGGAGTTACAGTACAAAGTAGTAAAATTAATGAGTTGAGGAACAGTGGCATTATAGGTAAATTGTTTTAATCAATAGCTATCCCACAGAACAAATGGATTATATTTTGTAGGGAAAGTTTTAAAATGTTCCAATTCATCATTATGATTATTACAGAAGGTACTTTTGTGTATTTGCTCAGATCAGGTGTGCTGCTTGTTCTGTATAGTTCATAATGTAACTTTTCAGGAAGGAAAACATTCCCTAAAGAAAGACAAGGCAGCATGAAAAATCATAAAAGGCTTTGGGTTAAAGATCATCCAGTTCCAACTCCCCTGCTTTGGGCAGGGACATCTTCCACTAGAGCAGGTTGCTCAGACCTCCCTCCAGTGTGGCCTCAAACACTTCCAGGGATGGGGCAGCCACAGCTTATCTGGGCAGCCTGTGCCAGGGCCTCACCTCCCTCACAGGGAAGAATTTCTTCCTAATATCAAATCTAAACCTGCTGTCTTTTAGTTTAAATCCATTCCCCCTTGTCACTCCATGCTCTTTTTAAAAGTCTCCCTCCATCTTTCTTGTAGGCTCTGTTCAGGTGCTGCAGCCACAGTTAGATTACCCTTAAGCCTTCTCTTTTCCAAGCTGACCAGTTCCAGTTCTCTCAGCCTTTCCTCACAGGAGAGGTGCTGCATCATCTTGGTGGCCTCCTCTGGACTCACTCCAACAGGTCCATGTCCTTCTTGTGCTGAGGACCCCAGAGCTGGATTCAGAAATCCTGCAGAGAGGAGGGAGGAATAACCCCATGTACTAAAAGAGGCTGGGGGCCTACTGGCTGGAAAGCAGCTTTGCAGAGAGGAATCTGGGGGTGCTGCTTGATGCCAAGCTGACCATGAGCCAGTAACTCACACCCTTGTGGCAGAGGCATCCAGCAGCATCCTAGGCTGCATTAGGAAGAGGACTTATGACCAGCAGCTCAAGAGAGATTCATCTTCTCTTGCATCCCAGGGAGATGACTTTTGGAGTGCTGTGTCCAATCTTGGGTTACCCAGTGTGGGAGTGAGATGACTCTCCTGGAGTGAGTCCAGTGAATGACTGCAAAGGGGGTTCTCCAAAGGTGTCTTTCAAACTAGTTATTCTGTGATAGATATAAAGCCAATTTGGCAAATCAAAACCCCCCAGTTTTAACCCATACCAGTTTATGCTGTAGTTTACCATGTGACTACATGAACAAGGTCAAGATGCCTGTGAAAACTGCTCCTCTCAACAAGGGGCAGCTGCCATCAAGAAGCAACTTTCCTGAACAGACTGAGCTACTATGTGTAGTTCCATACCACTACTACTCAAACGGTCTGTTTATTTGGGCATGTGAGGAAGAAGAGTTTCAGGTGTTTTGTCACATGGGATTAGGTAGTTTTTTAGTCTCTTCCCATTTTTTGGAAAGCTGAAATAGTATTGCCGTATAGAAGTTGTCTCATAATGAGAACAACTAAACAACCTTCATCTAAAGGGAGATCTGAAGTGGCATTCCTCACTGTCACTGACAGAATTTTATTACCCTTTTTGACAGCATATCAATTGTAATACTGCATCCACTCCAGACTTGGAATTCTCTTCAGATTTCACCCTGAGCATTACAATGAGCACACAGTGTACGGTAAGACAATCTTAGTTTCTTCATACATGGTCGGTATCACATTGGACTAAGAGACAATGTATTAATTATCCTTAATTTATCATCAGTCCTTGCCTTGAAACATTAATTTCTGCAGTATAGAGGTGTCAAATGAGCTCCTTCTATAAAGAGAGATGGATGTAAAATTCCAGTAATGGTGTTATGGGATAATACAGGTAGCTGAGGAAAGGGAAGGGTAAGGAGCCTTAACACTGGGATCTTTCTGTTTTGTTCTCTAGCCCATTTTCTGAAATACAAGAAAGTCTGGTGTTAGCTTGGCTAAGTAATGCATTGAGTTTTCCAACACTACGTTATAAGCAAAGGCAGGATGGCCTAATTTTTACAGTAATTTCACTAATTTGCTTCTATATTAAATACAAATTATAAGTGCTTTCTACCAATTTAATAAAATACCATCATCAAATTTGACAAAAGTTTGCATTACACTCTGAAATCTATAGTAAAAACTGAAATTTTTGCAGTCTGGAGTATTCTGAAACTTTTGGGAGTTTCAAGCTTAAGTCACATAATAAAATCAAGTGTAAAGGGGTAATTTTAAACTTACTTCTAATATATTGAGATTAAGTCTGCTTGAGCAGGTTTATTGGGCTTTTGCACGAGTATACAAAGAAGAGCTGCAGGCTTCCTCTGACATGGACACAAAGAATATGTTTCTATATGATATAAATTGCTTAGGCTGATGACAAAATCTTGGATGCCTGCATCAGGCAATGTAATTCCTGGTTTGGATGTTAGTTCATGCTGCTGCGTTTGCCAGCGTTTTTGCAGTGTAACAGTCTGCATAAGAGTCTGCTGGTGTTACAAAGTGGAATTTTCCAATGTATGTCGTTAAAATCATTATCATTTTTAATTAGCAGGTGTGTACAAATACTTCATATTTATTTGTCAGTTATCACCAAATTAAGTAAATACACAGTAACATTTTTTGTTTTATTAAATGGAAATATGTATATTTTATTGTGCATACAGAAAAAAACCCTCCTGTTTTAAGATATCATAGGATAATCTAGTTGCCTCAGGGCAGGGTCAGATTTGATTTGAGATCAAGCTCCCTTGCAACCCTGGTTTAATTTTCTTAATATGGCCACATTTTAGTAACTGATTAAGCAGAGATCTTTACACAATGTTGGCCGTCTTTCTGATGTTGGGTAAATCAAAATAGCTTATTTTAGAAATATTGTTTTCCCCAGCACTAGGCTCTTACAAAAACTTCATTTCTGTTCTGTGATTCTGTGGTATCATTGGCATATAAATCAAGATGTATACCTGCATTTTATGACTTCCAAGAAGAAGGGGAGGGAAGGGGGGGAAGAGCAGTGTTTCTGAAATTTTGCAGCGAATGCAGGTTCTAAAAAATGATCAGAATGCTGTAAAGTATTTTGCAGTTCATAATTTAGGTTTATTGACACTTAGAGTGAAATTTCCACAGTTTCTATGATGGACTGTAGAAGTTTAGTTGAGGGTTGACAGTTCATCCATCATATCAGGCTGCCTAACCTTGCAGTAAATGAACAATAAAAGTCCATTATTTATGTTGAGAATTTTTGAGGAGATGCTTTAAGATTGCAATTTGTTCTTTGAAAATAATATTTGATGTTTTTCTTATTTGCATATGTGTTTTGTTGTTCTGCTGGCTTTTCATTTTCTTCACAAAAAGAGAAAGTTGCCTACATTTCCCAAAATTCTAGGATTTTGTACTTGTCTCTTACGATTTTTGGGGGGAGGGGGGTGTTTAAATATGAACATCGCTTTGTTTACAAAAAATATTCCACAAAACCAGCAATTAGGAAATCCATCTTTATATGCTTGTATTTCATTTCAAAGCAGCTTTTCCTCAGCCATGGAAGTGTGGAAGCAGATTTGGTTGTCGTGTTCCTCCTGGTGTTGCCATCAGCATTGCTGATACCAGAGCAGTGCTACCATCAGAGCTAGGACTGGTTCTGTTGAATAATCTGTCCATAGAAACCAGGCAGCTGGAAAATGTAGGGGCACATAGTTCTGTTATTTGTTCTGGGGATCCTACTGCAGACCAGCTCCTGGTTTGCAGTGTCCCTGGCTGTGGGGGGTGGGTTTCCATGCTCCCTCCCACGGCACTGTGTGCATGCCCCACAGTGTGAGGGAGACATTGCTACACTGAGGTGTGTCAGCAGCATGGAATGCAGGGCTGCTGTTGCTGAACTTACGTTTGCAGGAGCTTTGCACTGATGGGATTTAGCAAGCAGTTGGAAAAGAGAGCTGTGGGCTCTTCTGGTTGGAATGTGCAACATAATGTTAATGGTTGAAGAGCTGAACTCTCAGCTGGCATCTCTGGAAGTAACAGCCACATCAGGGTGTGCTGCTTCTTCCCATCAGCCTGTTTGCATGTCTGTGCTAACAGGACAGGATGCTGGAAAAGCTGGCAGGAGACAGAACCATAATGTAGTTGTTTTAGCAACTCATTACCACATTTGCTCGGATCATGACTTGGAACACCCCCAGGACCCCTCAGTCAGGAGAGGCTTCACTTCATGTTTCTGTGGCAAAATCATAGAATGCTTTGACTTGAAAGGGACCCTATAGATCATCTGGTTCCAACCCCCTGCCATGCCCAGGGATCCCACCCCCTGGATCAGATTGCTCCAAGCACCAACCAGCCTGGCCTTGAACACTTCCAGGGATGGGGCAGCCACAGCTTCCCTGTGCAGCCTGTGCCAGGGCCTCACTATCTTCACAGTAATAATTTCTCCTAGTAACTAATCTAAATCTGTCCTCTTTTAGTTTAAAACCATTCCCCCTTGTCCTAGCACTATCTGCCCACGTAAAACAATGCTAAATTCTTCTAAAATCTGTCCTTAGTTTTTCCTCAGCTGACTGTTTTCTGGGTTTGGATTGAGTGTACTGAGGACATTGAATTCCCAGCCATCACGGTGAGCTTGTGTAAAATAGAAAAGCTGTGCGGTTCACAAAACTAAGAGCATAGCATTGATGCTTCTGATTTGCTTGTCCTTCCACCTATTTGAAGCTACCCTCATACTTTTTTATGACCAAAAATAAAAAAAAACCCTAGCAGAGTATTAAGTCGTGCTCATAAGAGATCAGCCTCATGTCTTACTGTAGGTGCATCTTGAGTGTATTGCAGATGATCCTGTAATACATTGAGTCATAGCCTAAAAAATGATTTAGGCTCTAAATAGTTTTTTTCTTCCAGATGTTCAAGAAAATAAGTAAGTCTTCAAAAAAAAAAAAGTGTATAAGAAATACAAAATGATTAAGCAAAAATAAATGTTTTAAAATGACCTTGTATATGCTAGTTAGTCTTTTAGAAGTCCTGGGACAAGGTGGGGTAGTTAAGGCTTTTTTCAGAGCACACACTGCTTCTGTGAATTTTTCCTTTATTCCTCACATGCTTTGCCCACAACGAAGTATTTTCTAGCATTAATTTTATCTATCATTATTTTAGCTTTCAAAGATTGAAGATTTTCAAAGCGTGAAACGGTTGCATGGAATCATTATATGAAATTGTTCCAAAGCACTTTTATTGCAAGTTGACTTGATTTCAGTCCTACAAAGATAATAGCAAAAAAAAAAAAAAAAAAAAAATTAATTAGCCTGCAGAAGTGCATTTTCCTAATAAAGAGCTAGGGTTTGTCACTGCTGATTTTAATGAGACATCTGGCTAATATCAGTTAGTAGATGCTGCTAGAAAAATACTTCATTAATTGTATTCTAAGTTGATCACTGTGTGAGCTTTTGAGATAAAATATAATGGTGATTACCCTCAGTATAGAAATCAATTGACAAACTTTCTCTTTTGTTTGCAAGCATTTCCCCTGTGAGTCCATCAAGGTTGATCTTTCCTAGCTGAATAACAATATCCCCTGAGAGGAAAATGGCAGTATCTCTTCATTGCTCCCAGGAGATGTTGTCAAAGAGCAGGGGATGTGTATAAAAAGTGGGAGGGAGGAAGGGGGTGAAAGAAGGATAATGAACTAGAGGACGTGACTGATGTATTAAAACCTTCAGGAGGAAAAAGGAAGTTGAGTTGACTAGAGAAAATTATTCTGATTATAGAAAAATCTTTGCTGGTTAAAATTTCTTTAAGTGTTAGGCAGTTTCATTTCTTAATATCTGGTCTTCCACTTGGCAGCCAACAAGAAGTATTAACATAGGAATCTTCGGTTCCAACCTTATGTGAGAAACTAAGTTTTTTAAGTTAGAAATCTGGTTTGGGTACCACAGTTAAACCCAGCTCAAATGCCTGATTTCTAAGTAAAGGAAATACTACTCTACCATGCTACAAAGCAGGTCTAGTCCTTCTCAGCTCTTTACTTACCTGTAGCCTCCTCTGCAGTGATCTCCAGATTATTAATCTTGAAAACATAAAATCACTGGGTTTTAATTGCCAGGGGTTTCTTTTCCCTGTGATAAAACCACAGCAACTCTGCTGCATGGATGACAAACATTCCATCTCCATGCTTGGATAAACTCCATCAAAAGCACATTATCTCCCACTTCTGTGGCCAGCTGTCTAATTGTATTTGTTGTAGCCACTCACTGTTGGTACATGATACTACTGAAGAGCAAGAATGATAAATTACTCACTGTAGGTGATAGTGATGATGATAATTTTTAATTTCCTGGTTCCTAAGTGAATTAGTAAGGTTGCCTGTGAGTTCTCATAAGGAATTGAGCAGTCTCATTTGTTTTGTTCTGTTAAAATGCTGCACGTACAGCCAGCCATTTTCTTTAGGAAAAAAACCTTAGCATTCAGATGTATTTGAATTAAAATTAGACTTTTCTTTGCACTTCACCTAAAGGCTCTGAATGGAGGAGTGTAAATAATATGTACTAATACTCATTTATTGTATGTTAAAGCTTTTTGTGGTTTTATTATATTTGGTGCATGTTATGTAAATAAATGGGGAGGAAAAGTAGTCTTGAAATCATTTATCTGGGAGGGAAGAAAAACAGTTTGAAGACAGGTGAATCTTAGTGGGAGGACCTGCTTAATTTACAGGTTTTTCATATGTTTGCATGGACACCTTAGAAACCCTCAGTGATAGATGAAGACCTTAAACTGCATGAACTCTTCATCAAAATGTGTGGTCGACAAAATCGGGTGGGAGTTCATGGCTGCTATTTTAATTTCAGGAATATTTTATTTTTAGTTGAGGGGACTCTTTGTTGACCTTTATAGGATATTGCTGTGCAGTCTCAGTAATGTATATCTATTAATGTATATCTGATCCTAAATGTTTCCTTCATTCTTTATTTGGCCACCTTAGTTCCCTGGGTAAATAGATTGGCTTTGTTCTGGGGTTGGAGTTTTTGTCCTCGTAGCTCGGCTTTTCTCCTGGCAAGTTATTTGAGAACAAGAAGAATAATATTTAGGTAGTGTTTCCCAATATTTACTGTCTTTTGAGGCTCAAGCATGTGTCAGGCTGGTGTTGTAGTTATTTATTACCAGTTTAGAAGTCATTATTTTTGTTTTCCTCTTTCATGGTATTCAGGAGACTAGCACTTGAAAGATTTTTCCAGAGAAGATTTAAGTTCTTACTGATTAGTTGTAGGTGAAGTCGTAAATGAGCTGTCAAAGGTGTAGCAAAAAGATGAGAGAAATTGCAGAAGGAGAAATAACTGTTATCATTATCCTTTAAAAAAATTAAAAACAAGAAGAAAAGAATCCTAGGCAGTAGTTGTAAAGCATCATTTAGAATTTATGGGGAAGTTATTTGCTTGCTCCTTTTCTTTAGTTTGACTTCTTGTAAAAGAAACCTTTAATGAAAATCTGGCCAGCCCTATGTTTCATTTTAATATGCATGTGTCTGTGATTGCTTCGAGTGTGCCACTTGTGATTTTTTTTCCTTATATTTTGCTGCATGTGATAAATTATACAAGAGGGGAGGACCTAATCTTCCTTCAAGTTGTAAGCATTGGAAATCTCTTTGTTTGTAGTATTGCATATTTAATAGATGCTTGTGATTATTATAGCTACTGCAGTTTGGGATAGTGTTCAAAAGTGAAATGAAAGGAAAGTATTTTGGACTTCACTTTTACAGAAGTGTTTTTCTGAAATGCACTCAAACATAAAAGATACCTAATTGTGCATTTTGACATAAAACACCAAGTTACAAAAAGAAAGAAGGTATCAATTCCTTAAAAGAAGATTGTAAACAAGCCCACCATTTTACAGCTAGTTTTTTATTTTCAAGTATTTCAACTGTGATTTGTGGCGGTTTTTAGATTTATGAGATTTTGTTTTTAACTTAACAGGACTAGCGATTATAGATAAAATTGAAGAAAGTATCATCTGCATGTACTTTACTTCTACCTTCTTTTTCTTCTTTTCCCCAGTACATCAGTGTGGGATACCAGATCATTTCTGAAGTGGTGCAGTGCATACACTAACACACCGTAAGAGTGGTGCTGGTTGTTTTGGTTTAGGGGTTTTTGGAGTGTGTTGAAACAGACCTGTGTGATGCTGTCAGAGATTTTAGTTTTGCACAGCTCTTTCAAGGAAGACTGAACCATTGGCTCAGTTGGTCAGAGCATGGTACTAATAATGCCAAGGCTGAGGCACCAATCCCATATGGGCCATGAACTCAATGATCCTTGTGTGTCCCTTGCAACCCAGAATATTCTGTGACTCCCACTGCTTCATGCAAAACCAGAAATTCTAATGGTTTGTATCAAGCCTTTTGCAAAACACCGAGAGGACAAATAATTTGAACTGTGTTGCCCCTTGTATCCTTCAGTACTTTTCCAGAGGCACAGAATTGTTTAGGTTGGAAAACATCTTTAAGATCATTGAATCCAACCACTAACCCAGCATTTTTAAGTCCAGCACTAAGCCATGTCCCCAGGTGCTGCATTCACATGACTTAAATCACTCCAGTGATGGTGACTCCACCGCTTCCCTGGACAGTCTGTTCCAATGCCTGACAGCCCTTTCGGTGAAGAAATTTTTCCTAATATCCAGTCTAAACCTCCCTTGGTGCCATTTGAGGCCATTTTCTCAAGGCCTCTTTTCAGGGAGTTGTAGAGAGTGAGAATGTCCCTTCTGAGCCTCCTTTTCTCCAGACTAAACACCCCCAGGCCCCTCAGCTGCTCCTCATCAGGTTTGTGTTCCAGACCCTGCCCCAGCTCCATTCTCTTCTCTGAAGCCTCTTCAGCACCTCCAAGTCTTTCTTTTGTCATTCTACAGAATCACCTGGCAGGTTTTAGGAAGGCTGGGTGTGCTCTTTGTAAGGAGTCTGTAGGCATCTGTGTAGCTGGCTTGAGATCCCTTTGGCCTGGGGCACACAAAATATGACAAAACAGCTCAAAAGCAGAAATACCTGAAAACACGAACAATAGAATTAAAATTTTAAGCATAGCATTGTGTTTGAATGAGCATATGAATGTACACAAACTATGCAGGGCCATGCAAAACATGAGAACAGTTGGTGAATTTAGTATTTCCTATAGGGTGTCTGTTCAGAAATAAAACTGAACTTACCTAATGAAAATAATGTCTTATTTGGATAAATTGAGTGCCTTTCAAAGTGATGTTACTGGCAGGGTGACACATGCAGTCTAACACTCAAAATCTTCCATGTGAAATCAGGGAGAGGAAAAGGAGGTAGTTAATGTAGGCTGGAGTTACTGGGAAGCTTTGGCATAGAGTTGAGATGGATGTTATTACCTGGATATATGCAAATAACTGTTTCTGTTGAACAGCAGGTTTAAACTTTTTCAGTTTCTTACTTTAAAAGGGTGAGCCACAGGCTATGTGCATCAAAGTGAGATATATTTATTCTGTGCTTTTTTGCTTTCTGTAGTTCCTCAGCTGTAATTGGCTTGTAGAATAGCTGTCATAAGGGAGTATTAGACAAATTTTGCAGGTGGTCAGTAACTGCTGGGTTTGGTATTAGACTTCTTATTTTCCTACAGGTTTAAAATATGAGAGAAGAGTTGGAGATTAAACACACCGTTGGTAAAAACCAATTGCATAGTTGTTTTCAGAAAGATCATCAAACCGTGTGTGTGGTTGGTTCTTTTAGTTGGCTCAAAAACATTTTGAAAATTATTAATGAAAGATACTCATTAGATTTCTCGATTGCAATAGGTGCTCTTACAGTTAGTTTTCAAAATGTCATTTAAACTCTCTCCTCAACGTATTTAAAAATATAATTTCTGTCCAGTTAAGAGGCTGGGGTTGCCTCTTGACACAACTCACCAGAGTGTGTGTTTTGGTCTTGGGGTGCCTCCACTGCCCAGTTTTAACTGACAGAATTTTGGAGAATGCCCAGAGCTGTTCACAGGAGCATATCCTCAGGAACTTGAGCAATAATATTTTTCTAGTTTTGGTTTCTTTTGGCTCAATGATTATTTCAGTGTTCAATATTGAAGGACATCTATCCATTTTAGAACATAACAAGAAGAAATTAATGGATCAATGTAGAACTCTTGTTCTCTGTAATCCCTGGAGCTCTGATTAAGGCAATCTTTGTGATGTGTAATAATTATTATTACTACTGTGGATTAGCTATTCAAAGTCAGTGTTTCAGGTTGTTTCAGATAGGGAAACCACTGATATTATAAAGAATAAAACAGTTATATATCCTAGTCATTTACAAAAGGTACAAATCCTGTTTCCCTTAACGCAGAGGAGGCAGCAGGGAACGCTTTCTTTGCTTGTAGCTGAGTTTCTTTTCAACCTGAATTTGACCCCAAAAAACAGTTATCTGGGGCCTTTTCTCAGGGTAGCATGTAGGGTGTTTCTGTCACCTGTTGTTACCAAGTGTATGGATAATTGCATCCACTTTAGCTATGGTTTGTCTGCTTGAAGCTTTTGACTTTTTGATCCAAGATGTAGCTTAATTGTCTTGTTTTCTCTGAAAGCCAGATTTTTTTTCTCCTCGATGTATTTTTGTTGTCACAACCTTGTTTTCCTGCAGTAATCATATCCTAGGTGTTATTTGTAAGTATACCAGCAGTATTGAGCTGATGATTGAAAAATGTTTTTATGACTTGGTATATCTCTGACTAATGTCCAGAAAAGATTGTGCATCAATGAAAGTAGTCTGATGGGTCAATAGAACTTTGTCAAAACCTTCTCAGTCTTTACTCAAAAGGCATATTAGAGACAAGGCTTTAATTCACTTGGGAATGAGATTCTCAGATTGAGTGATAGGACTTTACTAAAAGGTTGGAAGAGTCACTCTTTCCACTGTCTGATGCTCATTTGTCATGAAGGGCTCTCAGTGTCTTCATAAGTTTTGTATTTTAACTCTTTAGCCACGCTGGAATTTGGAACTTGCCAGGCTTGTCTGGAGTGCCCTTCGTTGAAAAGCAGGTGCTTTAGCGCAGTTTTACTGCTTTAGCGCATGGTGTTCTCCACTGTGTTGGCAACATCTGGTTTGGATTTATACTGGAGAGGAAAAATACCAGAATGACTTACTCATATTATGTATTTCATCATGATAAAACCCTATACCCTAATTTTGTAAGCATGTTTGACTTTTTTTTCCATCACAATCTGTGTGTGAATCTGTATGACGAGTGTGCTACAGAACTTGTCCTTTTTAACTCTTCAGAGCAACCAGTTTCCTGGTCCTGGACTAGGAGAAAACCCCTAGTGCAGTAAGAGGGAGGTTAAAATAGGTTGTTTGCAGTGAGTGTTCATGGAACAGGCTTGCCATCATTGCACTGGTACATACTTTGTTTGAATGCTCTCCAGCTGATGTGGGGAGAGTCCCTTCCTCCCATCACAGGGACAGAGAGAGTCCCCCAGCTGAGTAACTTCAGCTCAGCTGTGGAGCTGTGGTTACTCAAAAGCTCTGTTCTGGGTCATTTCTTCAGGCTGATGTGATAGAAAAGCCCAACTTGGCCTTGGCACCAGGGTCTGATGTGCTTTAGCCTTTTCATAGGACAGGAGAAAGCAAATAAAGGTGAGCATGGACAGGATTTCACAGGTGAAACTGGAGTGGATATTTTATTAGCATCTTCCAGCTGTTTATTTGGGCTTTCTTGGACTCTCACAAGCCATTTTTTGTCCAAAAAGCAGTCCAGCATTAAAAGACTGAGTGACTAATAGCGTTGATATGCTGCTTTGTGTGTGAACATTTTGTATCTATTAGGTATCAGGAAAAAATTCTTCCCTGAGAGGGTGATGAGGCCCTGGCACAGGTTGTCCAGAGAAGCTGTGGTTGCCCCACCCCTGGAAATGTTCAAGGCCAGGTTGGATGGGGTTGGAGCAGCCTGGTGTAGTGGAAGGTGTTCCTGCCCATGGCAGGGGGTTGGAACAAGATGATCTTTAAGGCCCTTCCAACCCAAACCAGTCTATGTTTTCTTTTCCTATTCAAACTGGAAGAAAAGTCCCACTAATAAATTAGGCACTGAAGAGAGGGGTTCTTGAGGTTAGGAGTGGGATGGCAGGAGGGACAGAGAAGGAATCATATGAAGAGTTACAAACTATTAGCTGCTGAGAGGGCCAGCAGGAAGCATTTGTGAATGTTTTTCCTTATCTGTGCATGTAGAAGAGGAAGAAAAGTACTCCCTGCCTGCTTTTGCTCTGCCTCTGTTTGCAGGGAGCTCCTGTGGAAATTCTGTTTAGCCACACAGCAAGTGAGCAAATCATGCAGAATCCCTCGTACTTGGTGTGTGTTTACTGAGGGTCATGGACAGGACAAGGACTGAGTTTTGTGCTTGTGGATTTGCACATCTGAAAGGCTGTTTTCTTATATATGATTCTGGTTGCAGTTAAGGTGTGTGGGTTGTTTTGAAAACTGATACTAAAATCTGGTACGAAATAAAATGCAGTTACAGTGGGCTGAATATTCTCAAATAGAGCAAAGGTGTGATGGCAGCTTTTTTTTTTTTTTTTTTCTTTACTTAGGATTACTAGCATACTTGAAACCATAAATATAAGCTTGTTCCTCTTGGTAAACACTTGAAAAGGAGTAGAAATTCCAGTAAGTGCATATATGAATCACAGAATTTGAGTGTCACATTTTCACCTCTTTTTTTATAGGCAATTGCTGGTTACTTTGACGTATTTTTTGAGAAGAACTGCTGTAACAAGGTGAGTATTTGGGGTTATGCATTTTAAAAATATCATTGAGAGATGAGGATGGTGGTGTATTTTATTTTGCCTCAAGGTGTTTGGCAGTGGGTCTGTTTTGCTGTAAGACTTCATATGCATTTGTGTTTGGTAATTGATTGATGTGGTATGATATGAAAAAGGTTGTTTTTAATCAAACTCTTGAACTCTTCCATTGCAGGTCTTGTTTTCAACTGGTCCCCAGTGTACCAAAACACACTGGAAACAGACAATTTTTCTCCTGGAGAAGCCAATTCCTGTAGAAGCAGGTATATTTAAATTCAGTTGTGGTGCAACAGTGGTTGTGTTACAGTGCTGTTACCATTAAATCTAGATACAAAATACTTCCAAAATTACGTAAGTGTCAAAAAGAACTAGTAAATAAATCTTTCAGCTGCTCTTGGAGGAATTTTTTTGTCTCAGCAAAGCAGGGAAGTGTCTGTGTACAAAATTCTTGTTTAAAATTACACATAAATGTATGCATAAGTACCCTGTAAGTGGGCATATATCTTATACTTGTATAGCTCCATACTGTAAATTTGGTGAGAAAAGTTCTGTATCAAAGCATTTCTGATGCAGAAAATTGTAAGACCAGAACACTGCTATTGACATTCTCTTAATTTTGACATTGCTAATATTCTGAAGTGTCACATTTGTCAAGTGGTTGAACAGGATTTCTTGTAGCCCTTCTGAACTGTCCTGTGTTTAAAAGGATCATGAATATATGCATAAGTTGTATCTGTCATGGCGGGGTTACTCTGTAAAATGAAAACAGTTTAAAGAACTCACAGCCATGAACTTGAGCTGGTGAAGTATTGAATAGGTTAGTTTGATACACTGTAAATTTTTATAAATTGGTTAAGTACTGTAATAAGTTTCACCTTGAATTTGATGCAAGTAAAAAGGTTTTTGTTGTCATCAGGGATGAACAGAATTCGGATGATAAACTGTTGAGGTGAGGTTTTGAAGACTAAAGTGATGCTTGTTAGTGGTTTAATTAGTTCTATTTGTGAAGTCTTGAAAGCACATTTTTATACAAGTAGTCAAATATTCCTTGCTTTAGAGACCCGTATCCATGACCCTCATACAATGGTCATGCAAGAGGATGGATGTACAACAAGTCAAGAATTATAAGCCTTAACCTCTTACTCCTGTAGAACTTTCTTTCAGACTCTCACAGTCTTTTTATAATCAAAGGAAATTAAGTAATTAAATTTTTATGCTGTTATTTTGTTTTTGTCCAGTTGGCCACTAGATATTTACTCACCACTGTTGAACTCTCACCCAGTGATGAATCACTTGTCTTTGAGGGCCATTTTTCTTTACATACTAGCAGGACCAAAGGAGGAGCCTCCGAATGGGGCTCATTTCTGCTGGGCAGTTAATAAAGTCGTGGTAATAAGTGGTCCTGACCTGAACAGTTCATAAATAGACCAGACGTATTGGGGGAAAGGAATAGAAGTTGTGTGGATGCTTCTGCACTCAGTTGAACTTCCACAGTTGCCTCTTCCAGCTATCAGACATGACAACTTTTTACCAGGAGCTTCTTTCCTAAAGGCACTGAGGTCTGTGATATCTGACAAATCATTTCTGTCTTTCGTGCTTTGACTTTATATTCTTAAACAATTTTTATTTGCGCTTTCTTAGGTCCTGTCACTTGGGGTGCACCCGTGCTTTTGTGCATTCATAGTTGGCTTGTGTTCTCTTCAGATTCTGTTTCTAGACAAGGCTGACTAAGATCCCCTTGCTGCTACTCATTAAATCTCAATGTCATAGAGTGAATTTTTTTAAAGTGCAATGACATTTGTTAAAATATGCACATTATTTCATATTACAGAGATCATTTGACATTTTTCAGATCTGTGAAATTACTGGGAGGTGTGCCCCAGCCTAGAGTTCTAGTCTAGGTGTGGTGACTTTCTGAAGGCAGCTGCAGAAGCAATGTGCTCTGAAGCAGTGAACACAACCAAGTTGACCTTCAAGATGACTTGTGCTGTAACTCCCTCCTTCCTATTTTTTAGCTCATATTTCTTAACATTATTCCCATAACAAATCTTGTTACAGCTGTTTCTCTTTCTTTTTGCCTGTCTCCTTCTCTTTGTCCTTTTTTGAGTTCCCCTTTCCCATCCTTTTGCCCATTCTGTCTGGTTTTGTATCTACTATGAAATTACCACTTAAATCTAGGATTGTCTGCCTTTTGCTTCTAGTGTTAGAGAAGACTCTGAGAGAAACTCCTGATGTAATTTCCTTTTCTTTTGTAATCCCAGTCTTAATTTCTGTAGGATATTTGTTGCTCATGGGTGACATAAACCCATCAAGCAGAAGGTGCTTCCTGATACTTACATAGGAATGTATGTTAATTTATGTGATTTTTCTGGAAAAGCCATTCCCTCTGACTCTGATCCTTCTCCTTCATTGTTCCAAAAATCTTTTTCCCTCAAGACATGTTGTTGTAAGTACAGATTTCCCTATCTTACTTTTTTATATTCTTTTCTTTGTCAAAATAGTGACTTGAATATTCATCTGGATAATTTGTGCTTAGCTGTATTTTTTGTTTCTTCAGTCTTTCCATTTTATCAACTAAGCAAACTGTTCAAACTCATTTTGCAATCTATTTGAAGTTGCACTTCCAGCTGTTTCTCTTGTCCCCCTTGTTAATGAATTAGCACTGCTTATTACCACTTCTCATTCAGCCTGGTGTGTTGAACTGAGCTCCACTCTGAGTGCACTGAGCTTTTGAGGAAACTTTCTGTCTTCAAAAGGGCTTTCTTCGATGCAGGTTAACTGGAGGCAAAAGTAACTGTATTAGATTAAACACATTTGCATCCCTTAAGCCTTTACATCCATCCCTGTGTTTGCCAGCATTCATCAGCCCTCTGTCTAAATTCTTAGATTCAGAAATACATTATGGCCACGGGAGAAACAGCAAAGAAGATGCACTTGTGACTAAATATATTCCTAGAACCATTAAGGTTGGAAAAGACCTTTAGGATCATCGAGTCAAACCATTAACCCAGCACTTCCAAAGGCACCACTAAACCATGTCACTGGGTGCCACATCTACACTTCCCTGGGCAGCCTGTTCCAGTACTTTACAACCCTTTCCATGAAGAAATTTTTCCTAATGTCCAAGTTAAATCTCCCCTGGTGCAACTTGAGGCCATTTCTTCTTGTCCTGTTGCTCATTACCTGGGAGAAGACCAACTCTCACCTGGCTACAGCCTCATTCCAGGGAGTTGTAGAGAAGCCAGAAGGCTGCAGAGAGCCCTGAGCCTTCTTTTCTTCAGGCTGAGCCCCCCCATCTCCCTCAGCCGCTTCTCCTCAGACTTGTGCTCCAGAGCCTGCCCCAGCTCAGTTCCCTTCTCTGGACACGCTCCAGCACCTCAAAGTCTTTCTTGCAGTGAGGGACCCAAAACTGACCCCACGATTCGAGGTGGGGCCTCAGCGGTGCCCAAAACTGGGGGACAGTCACTGCCCTGGTCCTTTGTCCACCCTATTGCAGATCCAAGCCAGAATGCCATTGGTCAAGATAAACTCTTCTTTTTTCTGATAAATATGGGGAAATAAACAGAAATAATGCAGTTGGACTCTTGCAATAATCTGACCAGTGTTCCCATGATGGCATTCGCTTGTAGCTTTTTAATAGGTTGTGAAAGAGAAATTTGCTGGTAGAAAACACATTTTGTATGTTTTCTTCTTTTGAATGCATCTTTCAGATAGGGCAGTGGCTGTTTTTCCCCAGCGAAGAAAAATGGTTCCCTCAGATTTTTAATTCCGAGTAAAATAGTAAGGCTGACTAAAAGTCCCTTATCAGATGCTTTATAGCTTTTGGGGCTATGCCTGGAGTGGTTATAAAGCACTGATTGTGTTTGGTTTTGCTCTGTAAAAGAGGTTGAGCTTACAGATATCCAAACCTGCTGGGTATTTAACTGGAAAATGCTCCTTTATGCCATGGCAAAATTGTTTTGTTCTGCAGTGTGAACTAGCTAATTTTCTCAGCTGTTTGATGCCAGGTTATTTGTTGTAAAAATAGATCTATTTTCTCAGCCATAAAAAATACTGAATGTTTTGATCTATCCTAATGATAACAGAATCAAGCCAGTTGCAAGCCAAAGGATGGGCCTTGGAGCTCATCCTGCCTCCTTTGCCAGTCCTGCTGCAGCCTGCATTCCATGTTCGATGTTTATACATCTCTGGGATAAAGTGGGAGAGGTTAATTGTGGGTCCAAAGGTCTGGAGAGAGGCAATAAAATCTACACCTAATTAATACTTATGATTTGCTGCTGAGTTTCAGCTTGATACCTGTGGTAGATAGCTTTGTATATAATGGATATATTTAATGGATAATTTCTGTTCATTTAATTTAGATTTAATGTGTGAGTGGGGGATAGCCTCTTACTACTCGTGTTCTGAAAAGCCAGTCTTCTTCCTCATGGACTGTGACAAGAGACTTGAAACTGATTTTCAGTCAAGTCAAACAAAATAGCATCAGCATGTTGGATATGCTTTAACTGTTTAGCAAGCAATTAAAATTAAAGAAACTGGAGAAAGAAGCAATATATCCTGGGTTTTCTCAGACAAAACAATGATGTATTGTAGACCCCCCACAGAGTACCAGCCTTCTCTTAGAGCCTTTTTAATAGCTTGAACATGTCTTTATTTTGAAGATTGAAATTGAGATGCCAAAGCAGTATCTTTTTCTCGTTAGTGGTCCAAAAATGAGTCTCTTCCTTTTGTTGTTTGTTGAAATATTCCTGTTAAGCAAACAAAAAATCACATCATTCTTGTTTGGTTGTCTCAAGAATTTAGTAAATAAATTAAATGCTTACAAAAACTATTTTAAAAGGCCCACAGAATCTTTTCAGTAACAATGCATTAAGTTAAAACCCAGCTCTGTATGCAGGCAAATTCTATTAGCAATAAAACAGCCTATTGTCGGCATTTCCTGTTCTTGATATTGCCTTGCAGTGAAAATAAAACCTTGATTTGTTTTTCTGTGGTGTTAAAGGGGCTAGCACGGCAAAGCTGGAGCAGAACTCACATGACTAAGCTCCTGTAAAATCCTTGATTGTCTTTAACTCCCCAGTTTCTGTAATTGGAAAGCTGTTTGTAAATTTACAGACTGAAAAAATGATGATTTGTCTACTTAGACAGCACTATTAAAAGTAGGAAAACAATGCCGGCACGATTAATCTGTCTGAACGTTTTGATCCTATACTGAAATACTTCAATATTGTGCATCCCAGTTGGATAATTTGGTTCCTAATTAAGATTTTAGTGTCTGTTTTGCCTGTCTCCAGCTGCAACATGGTGTCTATAGAATTCTGTTTCTTGTTTATTTACAAGTGGCACCTCCAAAGGTGATGCTGGCTTTTAAAATCTAGTAAATGTTAAAACTTGAATTTTGAGGTCACACTAAGTCTGGCAAGTCTTATGTTGTATTTATCAAAATCTGCATTTTAAAATGATCCTGCTGACTTTTCAGAAACATTTTTAGGTGTTTTAGTGAGTTTCAGGCACTAAATTGAAAGAATCTCTTCCCATGGCTGTTCTGTCTCATTGAAAGATAATAGAAATTCCATATTTAGACAGGAAAACTTGGATGGACTGATGACACAGATGCCATTCTGTGTGCCTCCCTTTGCAAGTTCTGCAGCTGCAAGGGAATATGGTTCAAAGAGCAACAACAATCTGGTTTTCTCGGAATTTTGTCACATTGCTGAGAGGAAGCTTGGGACAAGGCTATACAGTTTAGAATCTCCACTACAAAAGGTGGTGAATTAAGCCTAGTTCTAGGTGAGTGAGTTTGGCCACTGCAGCTCTACATTGAGGAGGAGCTTGCATTCATCATTCATGTGGCAACTCTTTGTGGTACCCGAGGTGTCTGGGATTCTCTGTCACCTGCAGTGCACACAGGTTACCTCAGGCAGCCACACAAGCCTGCCTTGCCTTGCTCAGCTGGCAGTTCAGACTTCTTCACAGCAGCCTCATTCCTAGGCTGTCTTGAGCAGTTGCAACACGTCAGTTTGGTGCAAAAACTCTTCAGAAAATATAGTCAGAGCATGAAAGGAAAAGACAGAACCTCGGGATAGTTTCAGCAGAGGGTGAACAGTGATGCAACAGAAAGGATTTGGCAAACAAAAGTAACTTTTATAAAAGTAGCCAGCCCAGCAGAAGGGTTATCACAGATCAGATGGATGGTACCAAAAGGCAGTGGCTGCTGCTCAGAACAGAAACTGCTCGCTGGATCACACTGGGTTGGAGATGCAGTAGAAGTGGCCAAAGGGGAAGAAGGTGGCAGTCTCTGCACAGCTGCAGGTGCCTGCAGGTTAAGAAGATTAATGGGTGGATTAAGGATAAGTTCCTGAGTTTAAGGGAAGTGCTCTTGGTCCCACCACAAACTGTTTCAGTCTTTTCTTGTTTTCCATTTTCAGAAGATAGATGGTATCTGGAAACTGCTTTCTACCCAGCTCTTCCAGACTCTTTTGAGACTTGTTGGTTTTTCTGTTGCATGCTAGAGCTCAGTGTTGCATTAGATAGCAGGTCCAGTTATTTCAACTAGATTGTGGTTAAATTGTTAGCCTCCAGCAAGGACAACCTCACTGTGAAGAGCGGTATCAAATCTTCCTGCTTTGTGACTGGGAGGGCACAAACCCACTCAGTGGTTCTTTACAGTGTAGGGGATTTGTAAAGGTACTTTTCACCAGCAGTTCAGTAGTTAAGGTGTCTTTAGCCCAAAGCCACTGCAGTTTTCTAGTGGCTCTCTGAAACAATTCCAGTGAGCTCTTTCATAAGTTTCTTAAATTCAGAATTTAAGAATTTAATTTCTGGGGTTCAGAATAAATAATGGTTTGAGTACTGTGTTCTTACTTGTCCCACTGTTAGCTTCATCAAACTCCTCCATGGGAAGAAAAGAAGGAAACCTGAAAGACCTTGATTGCTGGCTGCCTTTGGTAACTCTTTGAGTCTTTTTTGTGATCAAAGAGGGAGAAGACACCAAGTTGTATTGAAAGGCAGGGTAGTTCCTCACATTACATGCCATGGGGCTTTTCAAGCTTTAAGTGCATGTTATGGATATGCATGCAAGGGACTGTAGAATCTTTGGTTTTGATCAAATCCTTTATAGACTGAAAAAACATGATTTGTTGGGCCTGAACACTGTTGGTGATCCTGGGATCTCTGCACTGAGAGAGACCTTGGCTCACAGACTGCAGGCTGGCCCCATGTGTGATTGTATTGCACAAACATAAGTGACAGATGCAATTGCTTACAGTTTTACTGGTGGTAAAAGTCAGAACCAAAATAAACTGGTTTGAGTGTCCAGAGCACGTGCACTATAGAGCCTGCAACCAGACATGCATTATGTGATATGATTATGAGTCAGTATGGACATAGGGGTGTATTTTTCCTGCACTTGCCAAGCTTATACCGCACTTCTCCTGAACTCTTGTGCTTTTTCCATTTGGGGAAAAATTTCAAGCCTCCCCAGGGGATAATAAAAATGCAGGGAGGGGATGGTAATGGATTCAGTTTTGTCCTAATCAAACTGCAATGGCACTGTGTGGTTTACTTGCATTCAGCTGAGCGTGATAAGAGCAAGGTGATGCAGCTGAGTCCCAGAGACAGCTTCCTCCAGGCAGCTCCTAGGACAGAGAATGGGGGAAAACATCCGTCATTTTCTATCTACATGACATTGATTAATTGTTCAGAACTGCCTTTCTGTTACTGCTGTTGTTTGCTTCAGCCCTTGGAAAAGGCTGCTCAGAAAAGCAGATTTAATGTGGTTACAGCATAAGGAATAGCTGGGGAAAATTGAATGGAATGCTTTGTTTCATTAACTGTTTTTGCAAGCAGAATCTGGGGGTTCTGTCCTATGAAGTCAGCTATTTCTAAAAATTACATTTAAGTTTTTGCTTTGTTTTATTGTTTTGTATTAATGTTTTAAATGGGAAAATTGAAGTACGGATTAATTGAAATAATAGAATTTTAGTTCTCAGAGGCTCTTTACTCTTACTGAATTGTTATCACAGGATGTTAAAATAAATCAAGTAGGTAATTTTGTAGCAGTTTTGAAAATCTGTGTGTTCAAATTCGGTTAAATTTCCTAGCTGGAGTGAGACTATAATGCCCTTTTTTCTTTATCTTGTCCTTATGTCTGGCAAACCTGTCTCTGTTAAAATAATCTGTGAAACCATTTTCACAATTCTCTGCAAATTGCATTGTGTGATGTCAGTCTTTTGATTCCTCATAACAAAACAGGAATTGTAGTGGAATCTCCAGCTAACTGTCACATGAGAAAAAACAAAACCAAAATGATAAAAAAATTTTTTTCTCCTCATCCTTGGTACTACAGTCATTCTTGCTGATAAGCCTTCTTTGATATTTGTACTGCAGCCTTTGACAAAATGTCCTGCATTTATAATTCATAATTTGAACTTTCTGACAGTTTACTGTTTGTGGATGCAACTGAGAATTCTGCCAAATGGAGCCCTCCAAAATTCTTCCTGAATTTGAAACTAGCTTAGTTTTGAAATTACTATTTGTTTCCATTTTTGCAGTAAGAAAGCTTTTTAGCAGGATATTAGCAATGGCTTTTAAAATCACAGTGAGTAATGAACAGCTGGAAAATACTTTGGATCCAGTGAGATAGAAAAGTAGCAGCAGTGGATGTGGCTGGTGTGAGGGATGAAGATGAATGGGGCGAGGGAGGCCTGATGGGAGAGGAGCAGGGAACTTACTGCTGTAGATTGGGATCATGGCCTGCTGTAATGTGTTCAGCAAATCATCTGTTAGGATGTAGCTCTTCTGGGTATGAAATGATGGGATGAGGTGGCTCAGCAGTGGACTTCCTGAATGTACAAATTTACAAATGTGCGTGTTTCTATTTGATGGGTTCCTAATTTACAAATATTCCTTAAATGACAGGTCTTAATAAGGACTGAAAAGGAATTGAGAGTAGGTTTTTAAAAGCATTCACTCTGGATGTGACTGAAGGACATACCTATCAGCTCAGGACATTGACACTTTGTAAAACAAAACCTGCAATTAGTAATGTATACACTTGAAATGCCACAGAGATTTCTGTGGTAGTTTCCTTCCAGATAAAAAAAGTACCCAGTCAGAACTTAAATGAAATGCAGTGCAAATACAAACCACATGGCCCATACAGTAGGAGGGGAATAGGCTTCTGTGCCTGCATGGTTTCACCCCAAGATGGTGACTGTATCCAAGGGATACAGTGGCTTTCCCCAGCCACGAGTGAAATATTTGGCATATCAGCAATTTGGGTGAACCTCTGAGAAGTGAAGCATCCAACACAACTCAGCACTTCTCCACGTTTAACTGCAGTTAGTTTGACTTAGGTTTGTTATCAAGAGCTTCGAAAACTTAAACTTTTGTAGACTTTTAAAATTCTGATTGATTGGTAACAGCTTCTCATGCAACATGGATGCAATGCATCTTTGGTTACTGTGAGTCATTCAATACTGTAACCAGAGCAATTTCCTTCTTACTTTTGCAGGAGAGGCCCTGAGAGGAAAGATCACAGTCCGCAAGAACAGAAAGGATCCGCGGTCCCTCTTCATCACCCTTTCAGTGAAGGACGCACAGCAGACCTACAGCCTTCAGTGAAACTCTGTCCATGTCTGGGAAGTGTTCAATTCAAATGCTATGTTTGACTGCTGATAAGTGTTTTGAAATATCCAAAAATGGTAAACTCTTTGGTTTGTGTGTGTGTGCACACACAAGGATATGGAAAAGTTACCTAGAACCAAGATTTACGACAAAATCAGATTCTGCTGCTTCACGTGATGTGAGGAAAGCAAGAAAGATGGGTTTGGGTTACCTGAGACTGCTGGGTGAGGAAAAATGAGCTTAAAGTCTTGCTGTAAGGAACAATAAATATGATCTCTCAGTAGTGTTTTATTCTTCCACTGGCAAAATCCTTGTATAGTATTTTTTTATGAAAGAAGCAGCTCAATCATGTGTCAGTGCACTTCAGCAGTAGCTGGAAAATCCCAGTGGGAATAATTTTGGAATTCCAACTGCAAGACAGCAGCAACAAAGAAGGTATTTTTATTACACTTCTGCAATTTAAAAGTTGTACACATTTCAGTTACATTTGTCTAAATAAATGAACCCAGTGTGATATATATAATGCAGTTGCTACTTTCCTTGTGTTCTGTGTAATTGGAAATTCTGTCTATCCTGTGATGGCTCATTTATTTGTGCCTACAGTTTTTTCTCTACTAACCTGTCGGGGCATAGGTGGATGGAAGTGTGTATTTTAGCAGCTTTAGGAAAAACACAACAAACAAATAGCAGTTGCTGGAAGGGTGGGTTTGGTTTCACTCCTGTGGACAGTCAGGGGTTGACTTCAAGGGAGGGGGGTGCATGTAGATATTCATTCCTATGTGAAAGCTGTTGAATTCCCTTTAGACCCCTTAAATGCCCTGATTAACATGTGGATGTTCAGGAGCTCAGCTCACATAACAGGAATGCTCAGGTGCTGAACACCTGGCCTGGGCAGCTCATTCCAGAGGTGTGAGGCAGAGCCACCCGTGTGGGCACCTTGGCTGTTGTGTTCACCCACTAGCGAGTGTGAATTCATTGCTCACACTGATTTTAGATCCCTAAGTTTATGCAAGCGAGACTGCACACAGTTTATAAATTCTATTTTCAGGATAGGCTTTAATATAAAAAAACTTCATAAAAAACGAGACAGTTGCACACACAGAAAAAACGAAAGATGCAAGTTTTATTTCCCAGTAGTCTCTGAGAAGTGTGAATGCTCTACAGTGATAAACACATGTGAGTCTCAATGAGCTGCTAGCATTTTTCCTGCTTGGTGACATATATCCGTTTTGGTCTTGTTCAGGGCTCTTCCAGTTTGAATTTTTTTATACTTCTGCAGATTCTATGTTTGTGTAAATGCTGCCATAGAAGACAAGAAGGGAAGAAAAAGAATGAAAAGGGATAGCAGTGCAAAGCCTGGTAGAGAGTTTGTGTAGGCTTGGGTTGCAGGGCTAAAAATGAAGACAAAAAAAGCTTGAAAATGTGTAAAAGAAAAAGGTAAATGCTATTATAAAATAAATAAATAAATCCCCAAAAACCCAAACTCTGCCAAGAACAGAGGATTTGGTATCATCTAACCAGTGGGAAAATGTTCTGAAAAGACTTTCATTAATGTAAAGCCTGAGGAGGGTCATTTGATAAAGGCACTGGATTTTCAAAGAATTTCAAGTGAACATTGATCTAATAGCCAGTGTCTCACAGCATGCTGTGGAAATAACCCATCAATTATAGGGGGCTTTTTTCAGTCTAGCACTTGTAAAATATGGGATTCATCTGACAGCACAATCAGTTATTTACATTTCCTAATTGTTACTCAAATAATTGAATATTGTGGGAAACGTGATCAATAACTACTCTCTTAAAGGAATTCTAATGATTGAATCTGAGGCAGAAAAGTGGAAAGTAACTACTTAGGGTAGAAATGCCCTTGAATTTATCCAGTAAGAGATAGTAATCCTTCATACAAATGTGATCCTTTATTCTAAGGCACATGGTCAATGTGGCCAAAGATGCAAATAATCTGTAGTTGAATCAAAAATTAATAAATAAACAAAATAGTGTGAAAATGGCTGGAATTCTGCATAACTCATGGAAACATTTCTTCCTCCAGGTGGTAGGAACAACTTGTTCATCAGTCATTGGTGTTTCAAATTTTTAAATATTTTTTAGCAATTAGGGTAGTCACAATTTCAGACCTCAGTTTATTACTTCAGTGTGTGCTCCTGTATTCAGAACAGAAAGAAAAAAGTAAGTTGCAGAGAACCTGAATTTCACTTATCTGACAGCATTTGTCTGTTACACCAGCTGATATAAATGGAGCTGGTTTACCACACAGGTTTTATTTTCTTAGCAGCAACATCTTACATGACAAAGTCTTTTCTTCTTCCTGACTAGGAAGTATCAAAATTATATATCCTATGGGTTAGATCTCTGTAACTTTGAAATTCAAGTGAGGCATTTATTTACCTGCCTGTAGGTTACGGACGGGTTCGGTCGGGACAGTCGGTGACGGAGACGAGAGATCTCTATAGTCTGATCTTGGGACATAGGCGGTTTATTGCAAAGGGCGTGGGTATGGGGGCACTGCTCAGAGCTGCCAGACTCAGCTCTGAGCAGGCCCAAGAGAGCAAGAGAGTGAGCGGGTAAGTAAAGAGAGAGAGAGAGTGTAAGAGCAAGAGTGGAAGCGGAAGTGTCTGAAGTCCTGGTTACAATACAATAAATCATCTTCTGTACTGAATATTCTAATTGTCACTAACCAATCTAATACAAGATACAAATCCTATAGCATTTACATACAGCCTATAAGAGTTCTTATATTACCATAGAGTGTTACATCTTAACTCCTAAAAACTACTCTTTGGACCCCTTCTGCTGAGCTAGTAGGGTCTGCTCTGACCCTTGGACCTGCCTGCAAGCAGAGGGTATTGTTCAATCAAGAGGGGATTACCTTCAGTCGGCCATACCATTGTTTTCCAGTTGTTCGGTAACTAAGACTTGGTATTTCAAAAGTGGCTTTCATTTCGATGTTGCCTGTAGTTTTCATATTCCCAAAATCTTTTGTCAGGCAATCATATTTATAAGGCTTTCCTGTTTCATCTTCCCCAACACCTGCCTCTCTTAAGAAATCTGCTTTCTCCTGTTTCTTCCCTCTGCTTCCCTGGTACTGCTATGGACAGATGCAGGTTTTGATGCAGAAGCAAAAACCCCACTGGAGGTGGCTGCTCTCCCCTGGATTCTTGTCTGACATGATGCACAGAGCTGTTTGCTGTTGGCTCCTTTCCAGAGCATCTCTCTTGTGCCTGGCCTTTGGCTTTCTCCTGCTCTGGATTTGGTGCTGGTTTTCATTTTGTTTGAACTTCTAACATGCCCTGACAGCATTCCCTGATTTCTGATGACCAGATCTGTCCCATCCTAGGCTGCTCCTCTTCTCCCTGATCCTTTTCATTTGAAATGTTGAATGTGCAGCTGATTCTTGGGAGGTGCAACAACCCCTGTACAAATTTAATCCTTGCTTCAGCAACCAGTGCTGCCCAGAGCATGCTTGATTTGCAGGTATAGCAGAAATGGGATGCAGATGCAATAAGACAGATACAGACAAAGGGTTGTCACAGGCCTTGAAATGTATGAGTAAGTTGTTGTTGCTAATGGAGACCTGCTAAAGCACATTAAAAAATGTGGGTCTATGATGCATATCTAGGAAGATATAAAGAAAAAATGAATACAACGATGGGTAATTTCAGGTCAGTTGTCAGGTGCGTGAAGAAATACAAGATGGAATTATGATACCTTCCTTAATGTGTAATTTTATGCATAAACAGAGCCTTTTCTTCAACATCAGAAAATTTAGGATCCTTAATTCACTTTATATAAATTCATTTTTGGAAACTTGCACTCAGCAAAAGGCAAATGAATACATGGGGGTAACGGCGTGTCTTTTCCAAGAGGATAAAATTTGCCTGCCCCAAATTGCAGGTGGCAACTACAAATTTAATGTTAAAGTGCCTTCATTTGCAAAACCAGGGAACCTGCATGGTAGGAATTAGCAGTGTCATGTAAGTTTGTATATGTGAGTGGTTTTGGGGGGTTCAGGGTTTTTTTTTTTTTGAAAGTATGTTTTTGCTGTGCTTAACAATGAAGTCCAGCACTTCTGAAGAGCATTGCATGGACAGAAGTTTTGAATGTTTAGTCCCATAGTTAACCTTTTTCTCAAGGAGTGTTCTTAACTAGCAGCTATCAATCTCTGTTCATGCTGAAGCAATTTACGTTATACTTAGCCCAAAGTCAGAGGAGTTAGATTGACCAGTGATTCATAAAAGTTCTCTTATTATTCAGATAAAAACTGAAGGTTGGCCTGCCACCTTCTTGCAAATCTTTGCCCAGAGTCTGTGTACTTGAAGATAAATAACCCACCTGAAAATGGTGTGGATGCTCACAGCTCTGCTTCTTATTTAGATGTTAATGATATGTTGTTTTTTGGTTTGTTTTTAATCTTGTCTTCTGCAGTGCTTTTAAATGTTTAGCTAAGCTGTAAAATTATCTTGCTGCTTCTACCCATCAGAGAGCAGCTGAGCAAGACTGACAAACTTGGAAGCTTCTGGTCCTTGGTTACTGAATGACTCTTCAGTGAGCACCATGCTGGGGGCTCTTAATAGGATTTTTGTGTGTACACCTCAGTTTGACCTTCTAAATTCTGTCCTGTGGGGTGTGTTGTAATGAGACAGATCCAGCTTCTGTGATCCAGAGAAAAGCAAAGCCTCAATTTCAAATAAAGCTCTATGGAGGATTCGGAGAGCTGGTTTGGGAGATATAGCCTCTAACTAAAAATGTAGGCTGCCAGCAAGGTTTGAAGAGTTTTATTTCAAGGATGTTTCTCTGCTCTCTGTTTAATAGTGCCTGAAGTTCCCAGTAGTAATGACTCTTAGCATTTTCTGTCCCTGGTTTAAATTATCTGAAGGAAAAATTGCAGAAGTGTGTCTTCCCCGAGGTTTGTGCAATGACACAGCCCAGCTATGGCTGGCTGGAAGAGGTAGGAGGGGGAGTTGGAAGATCAAGGGTTGACAGTAAAGGCTTCTCTGAAGACTAAAGTGATAATTTTATTTTTAGAAACCAGGTTTAAAGGTACAGTTTGCTACTGCTTTTACTACATTGATTACCTGCATAGTAATGGCACTTAGGAGTTTTCAAAGGCAACCAAAAATAAAGTCATCGGCATGTGTCTGAATACACAAACTTTCCAAGAGATTGCAAAGACATTTTACATTATTTTGTTTATCCAGGCATTGACAGATGTTAAAGCTGGTGAAGTAGTGACATCTAATTGAAAGACAAATACCTTAATACATGGAAAGGCAAGGGAAATTTGAGGGAAAATCTGGCTTCTTAGTGTTATGAGCACTGCAGACAAATTTGCAGAAGGACTTACATGATTAAATAGGTGTAGAAAACATCCAGTTTGAATTGCTTTTATATAATTGGGCAGAAACCTGAAGATGGTTCGGTTTTCCAAGTTTAGTAAAAGTTTAAACAGATGCTGTTTGATTTTTTTTTTTGACCTTATTTAAAATTCATAGGTAGATAATTAACTTCACAGGGAAAAGTGGTATTTTTAATGGTATTGCTGAGCAGCAAAGACAAAAGGAGAAGCCTTCCTGCTAGTGAGGTACCATGCACCCAGAAGTTGTTAATAGGGTACTTAAAAAGCTCGTGCTTTTTCAGCACCTGAATGTGTGTCTGTTTCCCAGTGCCCACTTAGCTCAGAATTTTTATCTGCTTTGCTTAGTCCCATATATCAAAATAGAAACAAACTTCATTTCTATCTCTTTCTAAATGGCAAGGGTGTTGCTGGATTTCTTTGAATTACTAATGCATCCAGGTTCCAGCACTCTCTGAACTCCTCCATGATGAATGAAAAGGACTCACTCATCCCATGGAAAAATTCTACCATGAAACAATCAATTTCCGGATTTATAACATTTCTGTTGCTGTTCCTCTAACAATTAACCAAAGTAAAATAAAAGACTCTTAATGAGAGCGATAACAAATTAAAGAGGAATAAAGCTTACTCAACATGTTAATTCTATTTTCCACTTGGGTACTACTCAAAACATCAGTGCAAACAGAGTGAGAGCAAATATGTCCCATGGAAAGCAGACTGGCTGAAGTTAGCCTTTCACAAGTAAGAACTACAACCCAAATAAAATTATTCTCCTTGGATTCAATTGGCAGATGCTAAAATAATCCCCCTTCACATGGTGATTTGAGAGGCTTTCCAAATGATTTTGTTTTCTTCCAAGGAGAAATGGGTGAAACACGGGGTACCCATTTTTTCAAGGTTTTTTTTCTTACCTTTTTGGCATTTTGATACATGATCCCTTCCTATACAAAAGAATGGATAGATTTTTTCCAAAGTGACTTGCATTAACTGAGAGAGATCACATCTGCACCCCAGAGCAGTGTGCAATGAGGAACAAGCTGTGAGTGATTCAAGTACTTAGAGGATACTCACATCCGGGAAGTTACCTCTGGTGAAAACCCTTCTCGTGGACATAATGCCAGTGCTACTACAATATAATCTGTGCCAGGTGTGCGCCTCTTGGGATCACTGCACCTGGCTTAATTTGTTTAACACTTGAGCAGGTGATATTCATAGACTAGAATTAGAGATAAATAAATAAATAAACAAATAAATAAATGCAAATCTGTAAAATTGACACAGTTCATCCAGTATTGTCCAAACTAATTAATAGATATTTGCTTCACCCTTCAGAACAGTCACTCTCTAGTACCTCTGATTGCAGTACTTTTCATTATAAAGTCAGTCTTGCTAAGAATTTTAGCTTTTGCTTCTATTTCCCTGAGTGTTACAGGCTGCCTGGATGAAAGAAAGAGCTCTAGGGTGGCAGGAGGGAAAGTGAGCTGGTGGGAGACACACCAGAAGACCAAAGGTCCTGGGTGGCACAAGGAGCTCCCTTGAAGGAGTGTTGATCCACTTTGGGTAATGATTTAGGTAATTAAACCTGAAATACAAGTATGATTCGGTAAGTAGAATTGAATTTTGATTTAACCTTCTGATGGGTTATGCAAAGAGAGGAGCATTGAAAAGAGGGAATTTCTTAATAATATTGACTCCTGTCACAGCACTGGACATTCTTGGAACAAAGGCTACTCAACTGGAAAATTGGATATGAGGAGGAGGAGGAGGAGGAGGACTTCTCTGTGACTCAGATGTTAAACTGTGCTGTACTGCTTGCTTGGGAATTAATACAAAGCCTTGCACTGAGGAGAAAAAGCAGTGCAAAGTTTCTTGCCTCATACTAATACATGCACTGATGTTAATTTGGGGAGCATTGTGCCTGTAGAGCAGTCACAGCTCTTGTGTTTGTGGAGACCCCAAAATGGATTTAGCTTAGAGAATAACAGATGTTATGGGGTGTCCCCAGAGGTAGAAATAATGCTGTTACCATTGGTTTGCAGTGAGTTTGAGCTCCTTTGGGGTGCCAGGTGACAATGACCTGGGCTGAGCAGCCTAGCTGGGACAGGCATCCCCAATCTTTTTAACTTCTCACCTGGAATAAACCGACATCCTTTGCAAATGACAGCAAATTGCAGCAGGGAACACACTGCCAGCTGAGGAAAATGGAAGGAGAGGTGTTTGGTTAACCCAGGAAGGTTAATGTTGTCAGAAACAGAGGATGTTGAGGTAAAAATGCTAAGATCCTTATTCAATTATCAAACTATTCAGCTCTGATCAAAATTTTCTGAACTGACTAGGGATTTTAATTTTCTCTTTTTTTTTTTATTGCTCTGATGAAACTGAGATTTATATTTTTACTAAAGTTTGCCTTTCTGAATGCAAGCTCCTCAAAAACCTGAAGGCAACCTCCTTTGTAGTGCCTTTAGTGACAGATAGTTTAAAATTTTTTCCTCTAAAACAGACTTCCAGAATGTCATTTCTTCAGAAAAGGTTGATCTATGTTCTATATTTAAAAGATGTCATGCTTTTTCTCATCTTCCTATGTTAAAAAAGCCCCACAAGCAGATGACATGCTATAAGGGTGGGAGTAAACACTCAATCTTTCATGGCTTTCAGATGTCCTTTTAATCCGTTGTTTTGGTCAATTCTTAAGTTAAAACCTAAATGGTTTTAACTTTAAATCTGGCTAAGGAATAACCATGGAGTTAAGGTTGTGGCTGAGCCCAGCCCTTAATGGAATTTTGTGGTTTTCACACAGAACTACTTTTCTGAATCAGATGTTTCATGCCTGACTTATTCATCCATGTGACAGTTAATTACTTTTGAAGTAATTGAGACGTTTGAAGGAAGTAGGTAAGAGAGCTGTCAGCAGGAAAACCTCCACAAAATCAATATTATAACATCATCTGGCACGGGCTGCCCAGAAAAGTTGAGGATGCCCCATGCCTGGAAGTGTCCAAGGCCAGGCTGGATGGGGCTTGGAGCAACCTGATTTAGTGGAAGGTGTCCCTGGCAGGGGGGTTGGAACAAGATTAGCTTTAGGGTCCCTTCCACAGCTAACAATGCTGTGACTCTCTGATCCTGTAGTCTGCTTTTGTAGCTGCCATCTAAAAACTCTGCTTCAGTCAGTGGAATAAGCAAGCAATGGTTGAGCTGTTACCACAGTGCCACCATTTCTTTGCTCACATGGATTTATTCCCACAAGAAATTGTGATGGCAGTCTACAGAGTTGAGAAAAGACTTTCCATGAACTTACAGGGGAGTTTTTTAGGTTTTGATAAAATGCTACTCTTTGATATGCCTGCCAGGACATGGGTGCTTTTCCTGATTCTGTCATTGCTCCTCTGGCACTGCTCTGTGCTTGAATGTTTCTAATAAATTCCTGTGTTTGTACCTCATGTTACAGCACCGAGAGCAAAATGAAGCCATTCCCATTAGTCAGAATGCCCAGCTAATATATTACCAATAAACCTTGTTTTCAGTAGGTCATGGCTAGTCAATCTGCTCTTCAGCATGTTCTGAGGTTGCTGGCTGTATTTTTAAATCACTGAAGTGTTCCTTTGGAAGAGGACAAATACATCTTTTCAAATCTCCTTCCCCATCTGCATTCACAGTTGGATATGTGCAGCTGTTGTTATCTGGGGAGGAGGGGAAGTGGTCAAGCATCAAACTTTGATTTGTTTGACATGTGCTATGCATTAAGCAACACTTCACCAGTCTCTTTGAAAAGGTGGTATGGTGAGGAACCAGAGAAGCTGAGGCACTGGGAAGATCTGTCATGTGCTTTTTTGCATAAAATATTTTAAACATATAATCTCTTTCCAGAGTGCCTCATCCCTACCTGTCTTCCATAAGGAATAAAAACTCAGATGGGGTTAGCCAAGTGTAATTTACCATTTTTCTAGAGATGAAGCTGGATTAAGGAGAGGAATGCATAATCCTAGCTGGTAACAACAGTGTAGGTGACAGGAAATGTTAATAAAAGGCAATAAAATGCCTACCTGCAACTTGGTAATTACCTCAACCTAGAGCAGCGTGTGGTTTAAGAAAACATCACCAGATCCTATTACATTTTTCTGTGCTTCACAGAAGCCTCTGCAGGTCATATTTCTCTTTCCTGCTCACTCCCTGCAGCCTGTTGCAGCTCACACTGTGAAGCTATTTTTCATGCTCAGTAGCATGGAAACGGAAGGGAGAGAGATGAGCTATCACCTGGAGGATCTTTGCAGGGGTTACACGTGGATCTGATGAAGGGCCAGGGGAGATGGTGCAGATAACATTTCATCTTTCTGCACTACATCCCAGGGACTACGGTTTGCTCTAGCTTGCTTCCCTCTGATTGTGTGGGATGTGAGAGGGACAAATAAACCACAGGTGTTAATACCATGCTGCCATGGATGTTAATCCTATTCTGGCTCCACATATGAGCTTTCCAGGCTTGTATGCTCAGTGGTAATCACACCAAAAGTAAATACTGAGCATGTACATGCCCCTTTTCCTCTGCCCCTCTGTCCAAGGGGAAGCCATATTCTCAAGTCCTCCTGCCTGTTGTATCTAGATCTGAGTTTTGAAGCAGGTTGTGGTGGCCTTGCTAGCCTAAAAAAAATAATTAGAGGTCTGGATCAGCCCTGTTTGAACACTGCTGACTCTGTCAGCTGATATCAGGAGCTGCTGGTAGTTTTCAGATCATCTCTGCAGAGGAAACAGTTTTGGTTTGCAGACCTTATTACTGCTTCTCCTTGGAGTGTACATTCATTTCCAGTCTGGTTCTGTTTTTTTTGTTTCTTTCCCTGTATCTCACACCTGCTCTCAAATTGTGATTGTCTCGAAGTTGAAGTGTGTGTCTGTATGCTCCTTCACTTTCTTGGGGGTTCTTTGCTTTTCCCCAGGATCAGTGCTGTGTGGTACCTGGAATTTGCTTCTCTGCCTGCTACAGATCAAGCGGACTTCTTTTCTCTATGCCTGAAGAGTAACCACTAATAATTGTCAATCCCAGCAGAAAGTTGGAGAAAGGAACATATGGCCAAGTTCTGTGAAATTCTCCAGGCTAAAGTCTCCAGACATCAAAATCAATTTAATTTGTCTGTCTAAATGTTTTTACTCCAAGTTGAGTAATGATGTGTTCCTTGAAGATGAACAAATTGGGTAGAAAGAGGCAGGAGCCCTCCTCTGGATCTAAGATATCTCTGTGTTGTCAGTTGTGTAACAATTCCTGTAAAGCAGTGAAAAATTTGCTCTGGCACAGAAGAGATGAGAGAGCTGACATTGAAATAATTGGTAGGTCCAGGTGGTTATACTGCAGATATCTGGGCAGGCATAACTTGTCTCTGGGGTTTGACCCTCTGGCTCATCATCCCCATGGCCATTCCCTGGTTGGGGACTGGAGTGGGGAAAAGGCAGCTCAGCCCACCTCATCCCACCTGACTGCACCCTACATCCGATGATGAGGCAGCAGAATGGAAAAGCAAATATTCCCACTGTCAAGAAGTCTCTTCAAAGGATATCATCTCACTAAACATGTCTTTCTCATCCATCTGCCCTGTTGCAATTAAAGGGGAATGTGTTTATGATTGTAAGGGAGATGTCACTGTCACAATGCAGGTATGTGAACAAAAGGCTTCTCTCAGATTTTTGTATCAGCTTGAAGAGAACTGAGGGGTCAGTCTCAAAACACTTTAAACAGACAAGCAGAGTAAGAAAAGGAGAAGTGAAATAAAAATGCCTAAGAAAATTCTTCAGAGTGTCACTCAATGAACCACCATTGGTACACCTGGTAGCTGTAATCCAAAAAGTTACAGTTCTGCAGGAAGGACACCTGGAGATGCTCAGATGCCAAGTTTCAGCAAAGTCCTGAATGTGTAGGCTCCAACAAAGAAGAATTTGATGCAGTATCTTGTTTCCTTAGAAACTGTGCAAGGTGGACTGGAAGTAATCATAACCCCTGCATCATACCTTGTCAGGGGACAAAGGTGTATTAAATCATTCTTTTTGGTTGAAACATTTATTTGTTAGGAATATCTCCCATGGAAATAACTGGAAGTTTGGACTAAAGTATCGCAACTACTTTAAAAAGTATTATGTAAAATTCTATTTACAAATTTCTATTCTGTAAATTCTATTATGTAAAATTTCTATTTACAAATATTTTGGATTGTCTTTCAAAAATTATAAGATTTTTTTGCTTTTATAGCATCTGAAATGGAGAACACATATGCAGAGGTACATGAAAGATGAAACGAATCACCATACTGCACACCAAGGCAATGGTGCCTGTCAAACATGTCACCAAGCAAGATTTTTCTAACTTTAGAACAAAATCATACAGAAAAAGTAAACCTCATAAGGTATTAGCTATATTAAAATGAAGAGTGCAGTAACAAGGGCAATCATACTGATGAAATATGAGAATTATGCTTCAAATATGTGAGTTTTGACTTATATTTTAGTATGTTTAAATAATATGCAAACTGGTAGTTGGCAATGGATAGTGCTACCATCTTCCCAAGACCCAGTAAATTGATTTGCTTATAAATCTGATAAGTTCAAACTAAAAATACACAATTAGTTTTCTGGCTCATGTTACTGCATGTATTTTAAAAAGACAGATATCAAAAATAATAAATTAGAGGGAGAGTTTTTTAATATGATTTCAAGTTTCATTGTAAAGCTTTGTTTGGAATTAAGATGGATTTTTAGAATTTCTAAGGAGGGTAGGCATCTAACGTAGCACTGTTTGATCCTAACCCCACTCAAAAACCTTTAAATGCTTTAGAAGTTGTATTTAATTTTGTGTTTTTAGGTAGTGATGTGTAAGTGTCTTGGGACATATTTCAGGAAAAGATGGAATGGGGAGTGTGGATAAACAAATATAAGCAGAGACCTGAGAAAGCTGAACACTAAGGAAGCAAGGAGTAGGGTGAGGCTGTTATTTTAGTGTAGGGAAGAGCAAGGGACATGAAACTTCTCACATGACTTGAAAAAAACCCAAACCAAGCATAAAAATTAATACAAATCCATGAAACTTTGAGGGCCTGTTTGGGGGTGTTTGGAATGGAGAAATCTTGCTTTCTGGATGTCTCTTGGTTTTTGCATAGATGTCTTTTGTGTCAGTGAGCCATGTGTTTCCACTTTTCTAAAAGGGAGTCGGTGTGGAGCAGTGGCATGACAACATGGCAAAGCCATGGAGATCCCCCCATAACTGATGTGTTTATTGAGGAAAGGGGGACAGGAAGCTGGGAGTGCCTGAGCCCAAAGGTATTGGTAAGAGATGCTTAACCACTTTCTCTTGGTTCAGCTGCTTAACCATGTGGAACCTCCCCCTGGCTGCCAGCATAACCATATCCTCCTGCTTTTGCCTAAAATGATGGTATCTAATAGGTTTTTAAGTTAGTTACTTAAATGCTTTTATCCCAGACTGTTGGGGTCCACTGAGAGGTCACACAAGGGAATATGAAATTGCATGAAGTCCGTGGAATCAGACCTGATCTCAGAGGAGATATTGCTGAGCAGGAGCAGAAAGAATGGAGGTTGCTGCCCATGTTCACTCAAATTCTCAGGTGAAGTGATGTGCCTGAGGTCGCCTGGGGGCTTTGGCAGCACTAAGGTCCAGTCTCACATCATCCTGGGTAGGTTCTTCCCTTCTCTGGTTCATCCTCTGGCTGCCCAAGCTGGGCCTGTTTGTCTGCTTCTTTAGCTGCAAAAGAGAAATGATGGTATTTAGCTGTATTTTGTTAAGTCCTTTGCAATGTGATGAGAAAACATCTTTTGAGTGTCCCAGATAAATGGGGCTTTATTAGGAAAGGGCAAAGACAAAATGAATGAAAAAGGTGCTTGGGACAAGCTGACGACTGAAGTACCTCTGGTGATTATTTTTTTGCATCTCTTACCATCTCACTAACAAGGATAGGAGTGGGCTGAGAATCTTGATAAGAAAATGATCTTGACACTGTAGTCAGGGTTCAGTTTTCCATTATCTTAGATAGTGGATCACCTTGAATTTTTCATATGACCAAGGCATCAAGTACATTTGGAACTCATTGTTGAAGCTACGTAGAAAATGAAGCACAGGAATTAACAATGTGAGCACTTAAACAATGAATCTAGTACCTTGGGAGAACAGTGTCATTCTAGTTGGAAATTTGTGCTCAAGGGAATGCTTAAACCTGATGTCAGTATATAAACTGGTAGAGACTTACTTGCATTTTCAATTTTTAAGCAATTCAATGTCTTTGATTCAAACCAAATACCCTAAGTGAAATGCACAGATCATCCGAGGATATTTAACTTTTTCTATTGTGAATAATGTTGGAGTTGTCTCTCCAGAGTTAAAGTTGAAGGGATGCTGCAAGTCAGGTTTAGTTCAGCATGACCAGATCAGCACGAGGGATTAGAGAGATGGTTCTGTGGGATTCTGGAGCTCTGACAAACAGCTGAGGAGGCTGTGAGTAACAGCCACATGTGCACGAGCTGTAAGCCAGATTCTCTGCTGCGATGCCACAGCCCCTCTGAGCCATCTGACAGTGTAATGGAGCTGAAAAGTGGCTGTGTAATGCATCCCTATCTCCTGCTCCTCAGCTGTGGGGATGTTCCCAGCTGCACAGTGCTGGCATTCCTGGCACTCTCAGAGCTGAGGCTCAGACCCCAGGATAAGGGCTCTCTCTGGATTTACAATGGGACTCTGCTGAGGAGGGTTGGAAGTGTTTTTACCAGTATATTCCCACTGACCTGTTCCAAGTATACTGGGACAAATTTGCTTCTGAAAAGGGAGTCATTATTAATGCCCTTTGAATAGGTAGCCCAGAGAGAGAAGCTGTAGCTGAAAGTTTGCCCTCAGCACTTGTTCTTCAGCCAAAATAATGCTATATTTAACTTATGAGCTGAAGAGTTCACTGCCTATGAACACCCTACAAACCACTCACTGATTTAGCCTTTCATTCCAGTACTGGGTTGACTTATCAGCCCTGATGGGTTTCTTCAACTGGCACTCTGCAAGATGAAGGGTGGGATTTTTCCATGCTGACAGAGGATCACAGTTTTTTTATCCCTTATGAGAATCACCATACCCACTTCACTGTGTTGGGGGATTTCCCCTTTCACAGTGAAAGAGGAAAAAATTTAATGTGAAGAACTTGGGTCTACACAAAGCTAGAATTTCTCATGAGAGACCACGAAAATAGTTTCAGGGTTTTTTTCCCAATCAGAACCCAAATGACTGTCACAACTTGCCTTGTGAAATACTAAAGTAGGTACATCACTGTTTGTTATGTTTTTTCTTAAAATGGGACCATGTAGTCAATGTTGCTGACCCTGGAGAAACCTCAGCCTCACAGAGGTGCGTGCTGTGATTTTTCCTTTTGACTCACCAGTCAGAAGTGAAAAAGGCAGTGGGTGAATGATGTTAAAATGCACTGGCTATCTGCTAGAATCTGGTCTGTGGGGTGGGTACTCATGGTGTCCTCCCAGGGAATCTGCTTAGAAGATCAGCTTTCCCTTGTTTTGTGATATTTGTGATATTTTCTTTCCAAATTTCTGACCAGGAGTTCAAACCTTAATGGTACAAGTGACCAAGATACCACAGTTTGAAGAGCTGCTCTTTTCAGGCGGTGTTGCTCAGAGTGTTAATCTCTATTAATATTGAAATTTGGCTGAGTTGATGCTTGATGGCTCAACACTGAGTCAGTGTGCCAAGCAAACCCACCTCTGCAGGTGGTTTGGGCACTTTTCTGCAGGTGAACCTTCCCTGTGAATGTGCTATGATCAAATGTCCCCCCATGTCCAGTTCCTTGTCCCCGTTTCCCTGTCCTGCTCTGTCTGGCATCAGGGCTGCTGCCACACTGAGCCAGGATCTGCTGCTGCCCCAGCCTCTCTGTCCCACGGTTGCCACAGCCACTGTCCGTCCCCCCTCTCAGGTTTGTGCTGAGACTGAGATAAAGTGACCTGGCTGATGACATCCAGAAGCACTTGGATGGCTCTGCAAAGCTTTCCTGGGTGTGTTGCTTCTGCAGCTCTCCCTGCATGCAGCCAGCATGGATTCAAGGGGTCTTCTCTGTCTGTTCTTGGTCCTAACACAACTTACTGTGTATTAGTACAGTTGGAAGAAACTACTGCTCTTAATCCAGTTTTGAGCACCACTAGGACAAAAAGATGCATTTTTATTTTGTTTGCAGTATAGGGACAGGGGCAATTTTTCCTGAAGAGGGGGATGTATTAAGTTCAGTGACTGGACTAGGATCAGTGCAGAGTTTACTGTGGCACCAGAAAAAAACCATCCTTGACTTGCTTGCTTATGGGTAAATCATGGAAATCTATTTAGAGATCTAAATAGCATCTACTTATCTTTTTCTTCATTAAATAGATGTTGTGGGTTTTTTTAAATGCTGTGTTCTATTGCAAAGTGAAAGTTCAGAGCTATGGTTATCATGTCCTATATTGAGCTCATGCCCTGTGATTAAGGCAAATGTCTGGACAAATGAAGAAACATGTATATCTGGGGGAAATAGCTGTTAGGAGCATAAATACCTGGCCAGTGGTGCAGAGATTTCCTCCAGATGCTTCTGCTTTCCCCCCACCTGATCCCCCTTTCTTTTGATTCTGTTATTCACAGTGGTCTCCAGAGAAGAAGTTAAACCTCTCAGGGAACCGACTCCTTTTACAATCAGGATACCAGACTTCAATAATTATCTGCAAATCCAGGGGCCATCCAGTGAGTTATGTGAGCTAAGACAATTGGAAAGTGTACAGGAGAACTAATAAATAACAGGATGAGCCTGAGGCATTGCACAGGATAAAAATAACAGGTAATTATCACTTGAAAGATTTTTACAGTCTCTTCATTATTTGAATATAATTAACTGAGAGAGGCAAAATATTGCAGCCTGGTAAGGTGAATCTCTGCCTTAAGAAAGGGGCCGTGCTCTTTGCTTGGGAAAACTGTTCGGTGGAATTAAGGCTATACAATTTTTTGTATATAGATTGAATAAAAAGGGAAATACAAGAAATTGAAGGTGAAGTGTCCCTTGGCAAGGTCTGGCTTATTGATATCTGCTTTTGCTGGCGTATATGTGTAACTCAGCTGAGTGAATACAATATTGTTCTTGGCTTTGCTTTATGGATTGCTATGTCACAATGGTTTAAGACCATTTTTGGTTATGAGAAAAGACATAACCCTTTTTATACATACATTAACTTCTCCCTGTTATCCAAAGCTGTAATTTCTCTGCAAGATCCCCAAGCCATGGGTGAGGGCAGGTTTATTCACTGGGGAGAGCTGTGCATCCTCAGAGCAGCGATGGGGACCTGCCCATTTCTTGGACTCCTGAGCTGCAGCGGGAGCCCTTCGCACTTGCTGAGGACTTGCCTGAATTCAGCGTCCTTTCCCCATGGGAGAGGCACAAACAGGTGAAAACCACGTTTGACTGCAAGTCAGCTCCACAAGGTCCTTGGTCCGGACTGAACCAGTGCATTTCACAGCTATCGTTTAACGCCTCTAATCTGATTGCCTTTAGCCTGTTCGTTCGCAGTCAAGTGGATGTTTAAAGGCATTCCCCGGGGTCCTCACACTCATCTTCATCCTCACTATTGTATTTGCCTTTTAGGTTTAAGGGAGCAAAGAGTGTAAATGGCCGTCTGCTATGGAGAACTCCAGACAATGCTGTATTTCTTTGGATTTGCCACGATCTCCCTGCCGCAAAAACAACAGAAAAAGAGCCCGAGTAGAGGAGGGAAGAAGGAAACCTCCCCTCCCGCGAGGTGCATGGATTAATGTGCCGTGGGAATTGCTTCCCGGGACAGGCTGTGACTTCAGAGGGTGGCACTTGCGGAGGTCGCAAAGGCTGCGGCCGGGGGTCGTGGGAGAAAACAGCAGGGAAGAGGGTGGAGGCTCTTGCTGCGGCTGCCTCCACCCCTTTTAGGCAAACTTTCCAGCGGGAAGGGAGGAGAAAGATTTAAGATCAATAGCTGCAATGCTTAACTCCGTCATAAAGAAGCCGGGACGGGGGATTTTAGCGCAGGGTTTGAAACTGCATGGGTGCCGGTGGGCGTGTTTGGGGTGTTTGTGGAGAGGTGTCATCGCTTGCTCCTGTCGTGACTTGGCTTTTTTCCACTGAGGCACGGCACGAATGCGGCATAAAGCCGGGAAAGTGCCTGTGATGAGGGAACGGGGGGGCGAGGGAGTCAGCGAGCATCTTCCGAGCCCGCGGGGCCAGGGATGCGGTACAGCCCCGGACCCTCTCCCGGGGGTTCAGCTCCTCCGCCTTCGTTCGTGTATTTGCTCATCTGCGAAGATAAGCAGGGGAAGAGGAAAGATGGCCAGCGAGGGGAGAAAAATAAATCAACTGCTATTTTTCATCTTTGACAAAGTAATTAAGATTCGTTCGTCTGCTCCACGGGCCGCTGAGGCTCGGTTTGCGGGCAGCCCTTCCCCCGAGGGGGAGGCACCGCTCGCAGGGGTCCCCAGGGGCTCCTCCGGGGAAGGGAGGGGCTGTCTTCCCGTCTTTTGGAAAAAGTGCGACCCCCGCCCTGGAGCAGCCGCCTTCCCTCCCAGCTATTCCCTTTGGGAAGAAAACCGGGATCCCTCCAGGCACAAGGGTCTCACGTCGAGGGTGGGTGACTTCCCCAGAGCCCCGAGGGAGGGGTGGGCGGTGTCTGGTGGGAGCTGCAGACAGGTGCTGTTCCTTAATCCCTTGGTACGCCATGTGGGCTGGGAGGGTGGTTCGCCTGCGGGACAGGCGTTCGGGAGGGACGGTGAGAAGGAGCTCAGAAAAATCATTTGAATGACCCTGACGGCTGCTAGTTGGGGCGCTAAACCCCCATATTGGAGGGATTTGATTTGGTTTTCAAAGGAACCGTAAATCCAAACTCGGAGTTTGGACCAAAGCAGGTGTTTCCATCCCAAACCGCGTGTGAGAAGGCGGGGGCGGTGGGGAGCTGGGCTGTGCGGCCCCGAGGGCCGGCCACGGACGAGGAGGACAAAGGAGAATGTTTGCCAACCGAGCCGTGTTTCTGCGTGGGTCTCCCTCTTGACCAAGAATGGATCCTTGGCTCCGGTGCTCAGCGAGAGCCTCTGGCCGTGCCCCTCCGAGGGCTTTCCCCGGGGTACAGGGGAAAGAGGGGTGCTCTTGCCTTTTCAGAAAGTAAAGGAGATCGATTCCCTTTTCCAGGGGTGAAACTTCGATTTCACGTTTCAATGCTGATGGAGAAAGCAAAAATAGAGCTTGGAGAAGAACGAGAAGAGTGACTTTTCCGATTTTTGAGAAAACAAAATCAGTCAACCCAGTGACTCTAGAAGACGTTTAGGGGTCTTCCCGACCAAAATACCTCTTAGACTACTGCCTTGTCGCTTTTAATTCGGCCCGTGCCTTTAGAGGCATTAACGTAAACTGGAGGTCAGCATAGCTGAGCTAACAACAGATCGCTCTGCGTTTGGAGGATGCCTCGAGAAGGGAACACTGCAAAACACCACCAGATTCTCCCCCTCCCCGCTAATGCCAGCTTCTGTGACCGCCCCTCGATTTCTAAATAGACCCGCGGAGAGTACATGGAATCACAGAAAGGCTTGGCTTGGAAGGGATCTTAAAGTTCATCCAGTTCCGCTCCACTCCTGCCGTGGGCCGGGACACCTCCCTCGAGACCAGCCTGCTGTTCTGCATGACAGAGCAGAGGCAGAAAAGTGACTTTAAAGATAGGAACGTACAACAATCTACAGACAGTGTGTGTGAAAGTGTGTGCGTGTAGAAATACCTATATGTGCGTACTGTAATTATACACCTATGGCACAGGGAACCCCCACGCTCGAAGGAAGATGTGCGAAGCACCACCGCGGGTTAACGACAGCTGTGCTGCAAACGTGCTCTGCCGCTCTGCTGGGAGGCAAAAGCATTTTTCAGCTGCGAGACTGACTGATCTTTTCGGCGAAAACCGATTTTCGCCGTTCTGCTTTGCTGGCCCCTCGCTCCTCGGCTTTCGTGGGGCTGTCAATAATTCCGGCGAGTGAGTTTCAGCTGCCACCGCAGTGCCGAGGTGTGATGGAGGGAGCCGGGGCCGCAGCCGGGCGCTGCGGGCAGCTCGGCCGCCTGGGCTGGAACAAAGCTGCCCTGTCCCTGCCGGGGGTGGCCGCTCCTGCTGGCACCGCGCAGCCCGCGGCTCTGCAGCGCTGTCCGGGCTACCGCGGATTTTTTATTCACTTCGTCCGCCGAAACAAACGCTCGTAACCCGTAAAAGCAAGGACGCCGAAGAAACGCGTGTGGTGCTGGCGAGTTCAGCCCCCGCCTCCCCTCCCTTCCCCTCCCCTGCATAGGCGCACGCTCTACTCTGCTTACGCTAAAATGTGAAATATTCTCCGAAGAAGCTGACACCAGCAGGGTCTATGCGGATGAACAGCGTCTCTGACGCTGAAACGACTGGGAAGGTTGCGTAGGGAGCATCCCGATTTGCCAATGCGCTTTTTATTTTTTTTTGTCAGCGTGAACAAAATTATCTTGTGCTCAAGAAATCTTTGAGAAAGCCCCTCAAGTAGCAAATCACACCTACGAGAGGTGATTAGGTGTGAATTACTTCGTTGCAAAAACGATTCTCAGTTAACACCTGACTTTTAATGAGGAATAGTTTCCCCCCCAATAATCAAACATAAACGCCTTCATGGGTGAGGGAACAACACCAGCAACTTCAGGGCTGTTGCCGTCATCTTTGCTCCCACTTGACTGCTCTTCGGACAGTTCTGATGAAAGAGAAGTTTGCTTTATTGTGTGTATCGTTTAATTGGAGTTTCCCCCATGAGGCACAGTAAAAATAGAAGATATAATGCAATTTTCTGCAACGAGACCAAGAAAGACGCAATTTAAATGTGTTTGTGTACTTTACACATAGTGGACTTCTCACTCCGTGCATGGGAATGTGGTTAGATACAAAATTGATCATCTCTATATTTTTATTTTTATATCCACGTATATGGATATATAAAATGATAACGTACATAAACAAGCTGTTATAATATCTGATCTGCGAATTGCAGAAATGCAGATTTTTAAAAAAGGGAGCTGGATCACACTACAATAAGAGGGAGGAGGAAGAGGAGTAGAAATGGAAGGTTTCTCCTCATTTCTCTCTTGCCTTGGGTGCAGGAGTACGTGTTTCTCACATGTTCCCTCTAATTATCAGCAAGAAAGTTCTTCCGTGCCCCGGCTGGCTGCGGTTTAGTAATCAGCCCCCATATGAGTCACAGGGAACACGCAATGCCACTGCCGCGTGAGTGACAGCCAGCCGGCGCTCCGGCTTCTCGGTGTCCCTTTAAAATCTGAAACCAAGGGTAATGATTTATCAAACTCTTATTATCAAGAAAATGTCACACGAAGGGCACCTTGCTATGCACTGACGCAAACTCAGTCTTTCCCAAGGAAGTATAGAAAGCTTTGCTCTGAACTGGGAAAATCCAGTCTGTCAATTGCCTGTGCCGCTGTTTTTACCTCTATCGGCTCGATCTGTGGCTATTTAAGACATGGTAAGTGCTTGATTTCTTCTCTTCCATACCCAGAAGGGCTGGAGGAGCAGAGCGGTGGCGGAGGGGGAGCTGTCCGCGGTGCTGCCGGCGGAGCCAGCGCGGAGCCTCCCGCGGACGGGGTAGGGATGCTGCGGGGGAGGGGGCGAGCACGGGGAAAGCGGTGGTACCCCAAAACGCACTCATTTAGTGACCGAGTCCTTTACCCCTGGTGCCGGGAGAGTGGGATTACGATGGAGAGAAAACTTGTGGCGGAAATGGTGACGGGGGATTTTGTGAAACACTCTGAAAAAAGAAAGTGTATTTGTAAAGCTAACATTAAACTGATGGGAAGGTAGGGTTTGCCTGCAGGTTGCTTAATGTATAAAAAGAAGATACATTTTAAACTGTAGTTTTAAGCTGGAGGGAAAGGTAGAGGTGAGTGTGGGAGTGTCTTCAGAAACCTATTTAATGATTAGGGGACGCTTAAATAAAATCTTTAGCATTGTGTGAGTCGGAAACACAAGAAAAAGAATAGGAGAAAGCTACTGTTAGTGGCGTTAATCTCTCTGTGGCAGTGCGGTTATATTTTGGGGGTTTTTTTGCATTTCGCTGTCTTGCTGATGGGCTTTGAAGCATGGCAGCCAGCTCAGAAATGTTCACCAACACTATTTCACTTGTTTTTTAACATCCCCGGCTGCCTACAGGGCAGCTTGTCTCCTGCTCATATATGTTAAAAAAAAAAAAAAGTCGATGTGCATTGTTGAATGACAGAAAGGAAATGGGGCGTAAAATTAAAGAATCTTTCTACACTGGTGATAGGGAAGGGAGCATCCTACAGTCGTGATGTGAAATCTAACGAGGTCTGGCGGCGCAGTGCTGTAGAAACACTTATTTAAACTTGAATTACGGGTTTGCAGATGCTGGTGTTGTTATTTGTTTGAGGTTTGTTGTTGGGTTTTTTTTTTTGGGGGGTGGGGGGGAGTGGGTTTTTTTTGTGTACCGTACTCTTTTTTCCCCCAGAGTATTAACGCTGAATGGGAGGGCAAGCAGGCGAGCCGTGGCTCCTCGAAATTCTGCAACACTCCTGTATCTCGGTTTTCTGGCGCATGCGTTTCCTGCACGAGGACAAAAATTCGTAGAATCACTGCAGCGCCAACAGTTTTTTTCTCTTCTTCTTCTTTTGGTAAAATATGTGACGTTCTCATTTTAGGATTACGCCAGTCAAAGGGATATGAGCAAGCAGCCTGTGAACAAACCTGAAGCGGTGGCTCCCGGACCCAATGAAGGTGCGGGAGTTGTAAGAATCAGCCCCGAAAATGAGCCGCAGAACGCCCCTCCGCAAGCCCCCGCCGCGACGGTCAGGCTTTCCCGGTCACTCTCTAACGACAGCAAAACCGTTCCCTCCGAAGAAGCGAAACCAAGCGATTTTGAGAGGACCAAAGTCGGGATCTGCAAGCTCAGCAGCACCCCGGTGCAAGCCAACTCCACCCTCCGGAGGGAATCTGTGGAAACCTTTCCCTGCAAGCCTAGCCCCGGGGCAGGGATCGCCGGGCAAGCTGCTATCCCTCATTGCAAAATTCCCGCTTTGCAAAGCACAGACGGGGACGCTACCCTAAGCCTTGGTAAGAGCACGCTGGAGCAAAACAACGCCAAGGGCGCCTGGGTGACCTTGAGCCAGAGTACCGTGGTGCTGGGCACAGATGGCAACGCTTCTGTTCTTCCTGGCAGAGTGGAGGGGGTGAGTTGTCCCCTTACAGGTTTTCTTTCCCCCGCTTCAGCTCGTGGGAGGTCTTTGCCACTCAGCACCGATTTGGGGTGGAAGTTCTAAAATCAGGTGCAGATGAGTCGGGGATGGGGCTGTGCCGCGGGGAGGAGGGAAGGAAGAAGGGGAGAGAGGATCTTAGACCCAGTGCTGTAGTGCTGGCGAGTGCTAATTATGTAACAGCGGTACAAATGAGCATTCTGTGTAATTCCAGTTGGTTCCCGAGCCGTGCCTGTAGGTGTACCCCGGCCCTGACCCGCCGTGCGCGGGTGCGCACGTCCTTACACCTCCCAGCCTGAGGTCTGGTCCTGTCCCCAGCGTCAGCCGTGAAGGGTGCCTGGCCCTTCCCCCTCCTCAGGCTTGTCCGCCCGCCCAAACCCCCGGGGACTGCGTGCCTCGGACCCTGTAACCAAAACCAGGCCGAAATAAATCAGCCCAGTGCCGTCAGAGGTCCCCGGGAGGGGGATGCCGCCGGTGGGTGCGTGGCCGGGAAGGTGCCGCTTCCCGCTCCCGACGCTGTCCCCGTCCTCCTGCCTATCTGCATTTTCTCTGGGAGCGGGCTGGTGGCGGTGGGGGCTGTTCCTTCGGTAAAAGCGGTTTCGCCTGGATGTGCTGGGAACCGCGGTCGGTCCTGACCCTGCCGAGGGCACCGAGGGCTTCCATCCCCAGGGGAGGCGATCTCCCTTGCAGCGGGGGATCAGGAGCCGGGCTACCCCGAGCGCTCTGTGGAGGGCCATGATTTAAATCCCTCTTTCGTGGTTTTTTTTTTTTTTTTTTTTTTTTTTGGTAAAGGAGAGGCCTGGCAGCGGCGGCTGCAGGGGAGAGGGCCGGGAGGGTCTCCCTGCCCGGCCGCTGCTCGCCAGCTCTCCCTCCAGTGAAGCCGGCAGCACCGCCGTGCTTGTTTGCTAAAGTGGCTGGTTTCCCATCTCTCTCTCTTCCCCCCTCCTTTTTTTCCCCCCTTTTAGGAAGACGATGTGGGGGATGAAAATAAAGCCCGAGGGAACTGGTCTAGCAAGCTGGATTTCATCCTCTCCATGGTGGGTTATGCAGTGGGGCTGGGCAATGTCTGGAGGTTCCCGTACCTGGCCTTTAAGAATGGGGGAGGTATGATGGCTTTTTCCTGTCTCTCTACTTGCAGTACCGTACGGGTCTGAGCCCGTCCCTGCCTTTTTGGCGGGGACAAACACGAGGGGAGCGGGGGCCGGCGGCATCCTATTGCCCGGCAGCCAGCCCCGGGCTGAGCCGAGGTGTGGGGGCATCTTCAGACCGTCAGACACTTGGTGAAACATCTGCCTGGGTTGTTGGGGTTTTTTGTTTTTTTTTTTTTTCTGGTTGGTTGAGGTTTTTGCGTTCGTTTTGGTTTTGGGTTTTTTGTTTTGTATTGTTTTGGTGGTGGGTTGTTTTGTTTTGGTTTTTTTTTGTTTTTTGTTTCTTTTTTTTTTTTGATGGTCCCCTCTTGAAAGCAGGAAAGCCCTGGCGAGATGTCCTTAAAAGGGAGCGCTTTCCTTAAAAACACCTGCAATTGGCGCTGGCGGGAGAGGGAGGAAAATGAAGAGGCGTGTTGATCACAGAGGCAGGGCTCCGGACGCTTCAGTTACACACAGTCGGGTCTGAATCCGCAATCGGTGCGATGGGGAAAGAGGAGGGACTTTAGAGTCGGGATAGTGACAAGAGGACGTTTGACCCCCAGTCGAGACATTCCGCTATTTCGTGAGGTTTGAGGAAATTGTTTCAATGATCCGATTGAGAAATATTCGTTTGAAATAGAGTGAATGTCGATCAGTTGAATAGAGGCGAGGAGAAGTTGGAAGAGGGGTTATGCTGTTAATAGTTTAAAAGAGGAAGAAGAAGAAGAGGTTTATTTGCATGGGTTCTCCTACCGGAGACCCTTCTTGAAACGGAGAACCGGTGGATGATACTGGATTCAGACCCTTGCTGCTGTAAACCGCTTCCCTCTTCGAAAGGGCTCTCAGCAGAGGATAGTGGTGCTGTGATCATCGAAAACAGTCGTGTAGAGCCCGTAAGAGCCGTTTTCTGTGAGGGAAGAGGCAATTTTAAAGATTTATTTTAAATTGTGAGCTTTTTTTTTTACCCTTTTCATTTTACGTGTAAAAACTTTCAAGTGGGAGGTGTTAAATACTGATTTAGCAATATGAGTATTTAATGTCTGTAGCAAACGCTGGAAATGTAGAAAACTGCCACCCATCTTCTCCCCCACCCCCCTTCCTCCTGCCCGTCGAGGCTGGAGGCACCGGGAATCGGTAACAAACCGAAAAATTTTAGTAGAAAAATGTCTTGACGAAGTTGTCCCCAGTATCACGGGGTGATTCAGGTTGCTCTCTCTTCTCTCCCCCCTGCCCCCCAAGGTGCGTTTCTCATCCCCTATTTGATGATGTTGGCTCTAGCTGGGATCCCCATTTTCTTCCTGGAAGTCTCCCTGGGGCAGTTTGCTAGTCAGGGCCCCGTGTCGGTCTGGAAAGCCATCCCCGCCTTGCAAGGTGAGCGGAGCAGGCTCCGGCCCGGTTTTGGGGAGCATGACCTGCACTCCGTCTCTTGCATGGCTTCAGCCGCCTCCCTGCGCCCCGCTCCGCCGCATGCCACGGGCGCTCCGCGGGCTCCGCCGCTCAGCGCGCAGCTTGCGCGGCCCTTGAGGGGCCGCCCCCGTCCCACAGCGGGGCTGTCCCCGTCCCTGTCCCTGTGCCAGAGGAAGCCCATGCTTTGCAGCCGCCGGGCCCCGCTGCTTCCGCCGCCCCAGGGACTAATGGCTTTTCCTCCTGTCTCCCTGTCTGCCCGCAGGCTGCGGCATCGCCATGCTGATCATCTCGGTTCTGATAGCCATATACTACAATATTATTCTGTGCTACACACTCTTCTACCTTTTCGCCTCCTTTGTACCCGTGCTCCCCTGGGCTTCCTGTAACAACCCCTGGAACACGCCAGACTGTAAAGATAAAACCAAACTTTTGCTAGGTAAGTCGGGACATGCTTATACTCGGCTTTAATTTTTTTTTTTTTTTTTAAATTTGTGGCCATGGTGGTTTTCCAGAGCTTTCTGCAGCTCAGCTGCGCCCCTGGGAGATGCCAGAGGAGACTGCGGATGACCGTGGCCGGGAGAGGTTCCCGGCACGGAGGAACGGTCTCTTCTCAAGTCACTTTGAAGTGATCTGTATCCCCTGGGCACTTCCCCCTACTTTTATTTAAATTTTTCCTCACCAGGGATAAATGAGATTTGTCAATTTAAATACTAAAAAAGTCCTATTTTTTTCCTTCTCTCTCTCTCTTTTTTGTTCCCCCCTCGGAGGAAAACTCTGTGTATGCAAGAAGGCACAGAACAAAATACCACAGCTGGGAGCCTGGGGTGTCTGCTAAAGACGAATTATTTGTCTATAGAAAAGCTTCTCTTTAACGAAAAAACCCAAACCCGTTTCTGCAAATGGCCCCAAACACACAATGACATGAAAACGGAAAAAGCAAACCTAGTGAATGACCTTTGGAAAAAGGTGTTGGCACCTGAACAAAAGTTCAAGAAACTAGGCATGATCTAATGCATTCTTGTCATTTTACAACCAAACTAAAAAGAAAAAAAATCTCTACACTTTATTTTTCTATTTCCCCACCTCATTTCTTCCTAGATTCCTGCATTGTCGGCGACCACCCAAAAATACAAATCAAGAACTCTACTTTCTGTATGAGTGCCTATCCAAACTTAACCATGGTTAACTTCACCAGGGAAGGAAACAAAACGTTTGTCAGTGGGAGTGAAGAATATTTCAAGTAAGATCTTTCTTTGTTTAGAGAAATTATGTTAATCTTTCTGTAAAATCCACTGGGACAGGCAACAAATCACTGCTTGGAAAACCAGAAATACAGTAGTCAAGGGCAGTGAATGATGCTCATTTTTTATGCTTAGGAACGATGAGAGCTGAATTCAAACACTGGATTACTTGTTTTCTGTTCCTGTGGTGCTTAGCACAGCTGGGGTGTTGGCCCATGCCCGGCAGTTTTATCTACTACTGCAATGCAGATAAATAAAATAATACACGGTGAGAATCACTGGAACCTTCTAGAGAAACTGCTGAGGACGCTGAAGCAAAACAAAAATGGAATTTGAGCTGAATTACTGCCTGTGGTTGCTGTCATTATTTCCTGTCCCCTGCCCCCCCCCCCCCCCCCCCCCCCCCCAATTTTTTAAATTTCTTTTTTTTTTTTTCTTATTTTTAGGTACTTTGTATTGAAGATTTCAGCAGGAATTGAATATCCTGGTGAGATTAGATGGCCCTTGGCTCTATCTCTTTTCCTAGCTTGGGTGATTGTTTATGCCTCCCTTGCTAAAGGAATCAAGTCATCAGGAAAAGTAAGAACAATATTTGTGATTGTACACTCACAAGAAAGCAGGGTGCTGTTTTTAGAGACTCACACTCTTGTTTAAGGCTGTGAATTACTGAAAATATTTTCAGTAAATTACTAAGTATTAATTGAAATGCCTTTTTCCTGTCTGTGTTTTCCTTTCTCACCAAAACAGAAACAATTTTTGTGACTTTTTTTCTCTGATCTTCAATAAATTTAAAATGAGCTCTTAAGCTGCACTCAGCAGTGGGATGGCAAAAATGGTACTTTCCAGCCTTCCCTATTCTGTGTGGTGTTCATCAAAATTCAGCAATCATCTCACATTTCACTGGGAACTTGTGATGTAAATCAAGATATTAAGTAACATATTTTAAAATCAGAACTGAACCTTAAAAAAGCTCAGTGTGTGTATGAGGAAAATAAGTAGGTGTTTCCTGGGATAAATATAGTGGAAACGGAGACATGAATTTCCTAGAACTGGTCACAGAGCTCCAGTTCCAAGCCATCCCTTTGCTTCTAGAAGCTGACTTCACCTGTTGGGAGGTCACTTGGCAGTTAACAGAAAGTCCTAGAGACTCAGAGTGCCAGGAGAAAGTTGAGATTTTTTTTCCCCCTTATATTAGTGGGATAAATAAAAATATTTCATGAAAGGTAAGAGACTGGATAATAATGTGGGTTTGGATGTGGCAGTGGATATTTCTCTAAGTGACTCTTACTGGCCAAGAAAAATACTGACTCTGATGTCAGAGACAAAGTTACTGACTCCTTGGTATTAGAGATAGAAATCCTGCATTTATGTAGAGATTAGGTCAGTATATTGACTGCACAGAAATTCATCAGGGCAACTTGTTGAAACACCTCTTGAAACAACAAGAAAAGCTCAAGAAGCAGTTTCAAAAGTCACTTCATCTCAGACCACAGGTTGAGGGAGGTGATTCTCCCTTTCTTTTCCTGTGAGAAGCAACCTGGAATCCTGTGTCCAGCTCTGGAGCCGACAACATAAGAAGGATATAAATCTCTTGGAGCAAGTCCAGAAGAGGCCACAAAAATGCTCAGGGGGCTGGAGCCCCTCTGCTATGGAAACAGGCTGAGAGAGCTGGGGCTGTTCAGTCTGGAGAAGAGAAATGTCCTAGGAGACCTTCTAGCACCTTCCACTCCCTAAAGGGGCCACAAGACAGTTGGAGAGGGGCTTGGGACAAGGACATGGAGTGACAGGACAAGGAAAAATGGTTTCAAACTGGCAAAGGGAAGGTTTAGATTTGATATTATAAAGAAAGTCTTCTCTGTAAAGGTGGTGAGGCCCTGGCACAGGTTGCCCAGAGAAGCTGTGGCTGTCCCATCCCTGGAGATGTCCAAGGCCAGGTTGGGCTGGGTTTGGATCAGCCAGGTCTAGCGGACGGTGTCCCTGCCCATGGCAGGGGTTGGAATGAGATGATCTTTCAGGTCTCTTCCAACCCAAACCATTCTATGGTAGAATCCCACAATCTGTTTTGTTTAAGACCCAGATGCTAATGTGAAAAATATTTGAAATGATTTTGTGTTGAATGTAAAGCTCATAATGGCCATAATCCAACCATTTTATTTGACCACAGAGAGAGCTGTGTTCTAGATAATTATTCAAACATTAAACACACAACCACTGTTGTGTATTTAGACCTTGTGATGATTAGGTCTGTCTAGATAATTTCACAGACTTACCTTTTTTTGAATTTGGACCAGAACTATCATCATGGTGATATGTAGTTATTAAGAGGTACAAAGAGTGACAAGAATTCTTTAGGCTTTTTTTTTTTTTTAGTTAAATACAGAAAAATATAGAAGAAAACTACAGAAATGTAAGTGTTATTGAGTGGCACTTCTCATTTCATTTCCATTGAACTGTGATAGCTCACTCTGGGCAACTATCAAAAGTGGTATTTTTCCTTTAGCTGTAAATTCCTATTGTTCCTCTCCAGACAGAGAGAGGAACCCTCTTCCCTTCTCTGTCTAGAATACCAGCTCTTACCTCTGTTGTTGATGTTATTATTCCTGTTTCCAGCAGCAAGAAGAGCTGTAAAATTTCAAATTTCCTGGGAAATAACCCTGTTGTTTTCTTAGTTTATCCCCTGACTGTTGTCTCTGAGCCTGAGTTGTTGCCTTCTTCAGGCAATGGTGTAGCACTTAGATCTCCCCTCCTCTCTTCTTATCCAATTTAGTCCTTTCAGTAACCTTTTCTCTGCTCTGTGCAGGTTGTGTACTTCACAGCTACATTCCCCTACATAGTTCTCATCATCCTTCTCGTAAGAGGAGTAACTCTACCTGGAGCTGGAGATGGGATCTGGTACTTCATCACACCCAAGTGGGAGAAGCTGATCGATGCTATGGTGGGTTTGCTACTGCACTTAAAGCTGCTGGGGTGAATAAATCATACAGATCTCTTGGGGTCTGCTGCAAGCATTTTCCATGTGCAAAGGCAGCGCTGTCATCTGTGGAAACTTGTTCTTTGTCTTATGTGGGTAAAGTATTGTTTAGGGTCACTGGCAGATAAAACATCAGTATCTGAAGCAGATTTTCCTTCCTGGTTTGTATATTTTGTTTCTGAATGTATTTGAACTGATATGTATCAGACAATATAGTTTTTGTATTTGTGTCTTCCACATACAGCAAGGTTTATATTGTCCTTTTATATGGGCTCAACAAGAACAGTGCTCCTTATCAAATGGGCCTGATGTATTTCCTGGCAGGATTTTGCTTTTAAATATTCTATTGACATCCATCGGTCTAAAGTTCATTTAAAGTAATTAGGTGTTAATCCCCTCACAGCAACATTTAATAGTGTTACTGAACTTTCTAACATTCTTTTCTGAAGCTGATGTTATTTTCTTTCCTACTTAGGTTTGGAAGGATGCTGCCACTCAGATTTTCTTCTCCCTATCTGCAGCATGGGGAGGTCTAATTACCCTCTCTTCATACAACAAATTCCATAATAACTGCTACAGGTGTGTAAGAGGGCAATGTGTTTGTTTCATTAAACAGGTTTGTCCAAAACCAGTTGTCCTTCATCTTGCAGAAATCTGGTTTGTAAGACCCTTATCTCTTGAGTTTTTTATCCTTGTCCTTTTTTTCCCCTCTTGTCTTTTTGTCCTTTTTTTCCTCATCTTTTTTTTCACTTTTCCTTTTTTTTCACTGTTTCCATTCGTTTTCTTTCCTTTTTTATTTGTGTGTGGGTTTTGTTTACATTTAACCCTTCCTGGTTTGGTATATTTTCTCTTCTCCCCAGGTCCTAATCTACTAGTCTCAAAATGAGCATTTTGGCTTATTAAAGTTCCTACTGGCTCCTCAATTTCAGAATCAGGAGGTTGAGGTTGAAGTGCAATCTGGGAAGTGTCAAGAGCTGTGGGCAGTGAAACAGTCACTTGGCAGCCAGCCTCTGCTGAAGGACAGCCCATGTGTAGAGTGGGCTGAAGTTTGCATTGTGAAACATGCAGGACTTTAACTTGCAGCTTCCATATACGTGATTCTTACATCTCCTAAATGTTCTTTCTTTTTGCAATTGCTCCCATCGTGGTTTTACGTGTACAAAGTTATTTCATGCTGCGAAATTTGAAATCACTTTTATTTGAAATCACTGAAAGCAATTTTTGCAAGGAAAAACACCAGTGTATAGCTTTTCATCCAAAAGCCTGCCAGCTAAAATGTCTGCAGATGGAAAACACAAAAGCAAGTGGCATTAGTGGAGAGCTTCCCTGCTATTGTACAGTCTTTAAAGCCAGTCTGGAGCAAACCTTTGCCAATTTCTGCAGCGCCAGAGGTGCTGATTCAGGACAGTCAGCAGCATGCGCAGGGACACACCCAAGAGGATGCTCAAAAACTTTCCCAGATCAAGACTTCAAAGCAAACACTCCTTGGGATTTCCACTGCCATGTCCTATGACTTCCAAGGAGAGAATACAAAATACTTAACTTTAAGAAGAAACATGATCAGAATTTTAAAAAGGAATCTCAAAAACATTTTTACTAGTGCTAGAAAGTAATTTAATACAATTATCCCAAAACATGGATGAAAAGTAATAGTGTTACATAGTCAGCGACTCCCACCCAGCAATCCTTTGGGTCCTATTTGTGAAAATCCTATTCCTGGGCTGTGATTTTTTTTTTGTTGATGAATGAATACAATCAGAATATCAGGGGAAAAAATGGCAGAAGAATCATATTATCTTTCTGTGTTAATTTAAAAATGTTTTGTGGAGTTTGGAAGATGTTAATGAAAATTTTGAAGGGAATACGTGGTAATGAAGTATAAAAATCTTACAGTTCTAATACCAAATACATGCTTTACCTGTGTTAGGGAGAGATATGGGAGACTGAAGTAGAAGTAATTAGAAAAGCTTAGTTACTTCTAATATTTTTAATTTTACAACACAATCTTGAATACTGAAATGAAGCATGACTATTTTCTCCTTCAATTTTTATATTCATTACATTTTAATACTGCAATTGTTCTTTTCAGTTACATGTTAATTTTAAACATAGTAAAAAATCTGTAATTGCAGTAAATTTGCATAAATTGATTTCATAATGAATACCTGCAATACTTCAAACCTATCTAGGTTTTGGAAGAAGGTTAACACATCATGATTCCAAACAGCACATTGTCATTTTTTTCTGTAGACCCAAAGAATTAACAAAATCATTCCTGTTAAGAGATGCTCTGTTGGAAATTCTTGAAGTTTGCCAGCTCAGTGAGGTTCTTTGACAGCTTTTCAGGTTGTATTTCATTCTGTTCCTGACAAATGAATAGCAGTAGGAATAAGCAATTCTAGCCAACATAAAATGCCCAAACATTTAAAGTGAGTGACCTGTTTTTTCTAAAGTTGTAGTGTTTTATGGGGAAGTTCTCTGGACACACATATTGTTAAAAAAATCCTAGCAAGAATGTAATAACTATGGATGGGGTTCATAAGGGTTGGTTTCCTGTCAAGTCTTGACATATCCAGCACAGTAAGACATTCAGCTATAGATTTCTTGAGATTCTGTTGACAATAACAATAATGGAAAAATGTACCAAGGAATCCTCCCTCTACAGATGGAAAGTGTTTGAGTGAGTTCTGCAAGGTACAGAAAGCTTAACCCTGAAATTCTGTGTACAAGAAGGATACAGACAAAAACCATCTTACCTGGACAGCAGTGGTCAGCCCATACCTCAATGGAGAGCAGATGTCCTCATGAGGCAAAGAGTTAAAAAATGTGTTACAAATCATGTCTCCATGACTGCCTCTCGTCTTCAGAGAGGCCAAGAGCAGATGTGCTTGCCCTCCTGCATGGCCTGTGGTTCCTACATGGCACATGAGTGATGGGAGCTTGCAGAGCTGATTACTGGTGGTGCTGTGAAGACTTCTGTGCTCCCTAATCAGCATCCAATGCACCTGATGAGTATAAAAGTGTGCCTTCACCAGCATTCCTACAAGATGTGTGTGCTCATGAGAGACTCCTGAAATATACGTGTGTAAAAATGTGTTCCTTGTGTGTATCCCAACAAGCTTCTTGTGTTTTCTTTGCAGGGACACATTGATAGTCACGTGTACCAACAGTGCCACAAGTATATTTGCAGGCTTTGTCATCTTCTCAGTTATTGGCTTCATGGCAAATGAACTCAAAGTGAATATTGAAGCTGTGGCAGACCAAGGTAGAGCTCACTGGCATTTCATTGCTTAGGCAGGCACCCTGTGGCACTTCCAGCTCTGTTATTAATGCAAACATTGATGTTGGAGGTGGGAATGATGGCTTCAGACTGGTGTGGATCAGTAAATCACATGTGGGCATTTCTGTACTGGAGAAGGTACCCTGGGAAGTGAAGATTTTAGTTAAAGGCTCTTAATCACTTTTTTGGTAAGAGAAGGAAGGAGGTTGAGACTCATTTAACTCATTGTGTAAATGGCTGATGGAGGGTAGGGTGGGATGGTTCCTTCACATAGTCTAAGGGATTATTGGTTTTCTCATTTGTCTCTGATGCTGTTTGTCAAATCCTCTTCAAGGTAAAAGTTATCTCTGGTGGTGGCAATTTTGGATGAGAGGAGGGTGGGAGAAATCTGGTATGAGGGGTGGATTGTGCTTCTGAACTGTGGGGAGCAAGGAGATGTCTCCATGGAGGAGTAAAACATTTCTGAAGAGCTGATTAGAATCTTGGGTAGTGAAGAGAGAAGGTCATTAGTGGGGATATGAAAGGTCTTAATTGGTAGAGCTGAGCACCCCTATGCCAACTAAACCATACCTCTAAGTGCCAGTCATTGCTTGAGCAACTCCAGGGGTGAGGACTCTACCAGCTCCCTGGGCAGCCCACTCCAAAGTTTAAACATCCATTCAGTGAATAAATTCTTCCTGATTTCCAGCCTGAACCTCTCCTGGTGCAGCTTGAGGCTGTGTCCTCTTGTCCTGTCCCTTGTTCCCTGGGAGCAGAGCCCGACTCCACCTGGCTGCACCCTCTTCTCAGGGAGTTGTAGGAGCTTTTAGGAGTAATGTTTACATCAATATTTTTATTTTAGACTCCACCTCCATTCTGGAACAAACAGCACAAGCAGCCCCAAAATCTAAACCACACTGCACTCACCAAAATTATTTGTGAGGAGTTAGAGCCGAAGATGCTGTGCTTGAGTGGAGCTGCAGTGGAAGCTTCAAGGAGATGGAGAGAGGTGGGATGAGGGATGTGACTGTCAGGGATGATGGAGGGAGCACTTGGCTCAGCTGGTACATCTCTCATCCTCAGCACAGGAGGTCAAAAACCCTTCTCTGCTGAGTGCTTACTGGTGGTCTTGGAGTCAGCAGCTAGTGCCAGGCTGGAGCTCTCTGCTCCCAGCTGTTCCAGGGCTGTGGAAACAGCTGTGAGTGCACTTGTCAGAGCCTGTTCAGACCACCCAAAATTATTTCACGAGGGTGAGGCTTTGCTGCACTCCGTGACAGAGGGAAACAAAATTTAGTGAAGTAATAGGAGATGAATTTGCAATACGAAGAGAGTGAAGATTAAGGATAATTTTGGACTGAGGCAGTGCGTTGCATAACCATAGTTAAAAAGCAGACTCAAGAATTGGTGACAAGAACCAGTTCTTGCCATTGCCTCATTTTAATTTTAATTCTAAAGTTGTATTTCTTTCCTCAGCAAAGGAGAAAAAAGCAAAAATGATGATGAAACATAATCTCCCTTCAAGTTTTCAAAACCTTGAATGAAAATGTTAATGGAAATAAGAAGGGGCTTTTCCCTTTTTTCCCTTTTTTTTTTTTCTCCTAAAATATTAATCTGAAAAACATAGAATGTTTTTTTGTTTAGAATCTTCATTTCAGGAAAACCTCATCTATCTGATGAACAATTAAAACACCATGGAGGGAAAGACAGAACAATCTCTTTTTTTTCTACTCTCTGATTAAGAACATAGTGCAGTTGAAAAATGTTAGTAATTTAAAATGAAAGTTCATTTGAACTTTAAAATTTTAACACATATAAAATATGTGGAGTTTTCCGGGCTTTAATAGACTTTTATAAAGAGTTCATACTAACCTAAGTCTCCAAAGATGGAAAGGATGGGAGTCAACCTCCCTGTGACTGCTGTCCTGTGGTTGGATGCTACCAGGCATGTGTTATCTAGGAGAGTTATGAGGGGCTGACATGGAGATGTGTGCATTTTCACATTCCATAATTTAACTTTTCCTAAAAGAGTGATTAATGGGAACTCATTACTCTGAGACTTAATTAAACTTCTATATGCAGGCAGCAAGTGTAAACAGAGCCCCTATCTCCAATAGTCAAGAAAAAAATCTTTAATCAAGAGATTAAAGAGGTGTTTGTAAATAAAATAGTAGTTCTACATGCAAAAAGTAATGTTTTTTGCAGCACATTTTAAAGGCAGCAGCACTTACTGAGTGTTTTTTTACTGTGTTTTAACTCCTGTATTTGACTTTTGTTTAGAAGAAACCCCAAGCACTTCACAAGTTGCCCAAGGAGATGATTTTTATGCTGCTGAAACTGTATTTTTCTCAGTACATGAGCAAGCAGGAGTTTTCTCTTGAACAGAAGCAGCATGTGCAGCTGGAGGAACTGGGCTGGCTACAATGATCTAAATTGAAATGTCCAGGGCACAGTGAGTGGGGAGCCCATTCTCTTGGCATGAGGGCAACGTGGCTCTCATTTGTATCTCACCTAGCAGGAGGCATCTTTCGGAGTGCTTGGAGTGGGCGTTCCTATAGCTGGGATAAGTAGAGAAGGAGTGCCACCTACTGTAATGCTGCCACCACAGCCCTGCAGCCTTCGCTCCCAGGCAAATCCAAGCACTTAGAAAAATACATTTCCTTTAAAGCAAATAGAAATTAAAGCCCAATACATCAAACAACAGCAACAAAACAATGGAAAATTCCTGATTTAGGCTTTAAAAGAGTCCATCTCCTTATTTCTGGTGCTCTGCATTATTTCGGGTTTTCCTGTGGATTTGTTTAGAATCACAGCAGTTATTACCTTCTGTCTGGTGTCAGGTCTGGGCATCTTTTATATTCTCTCCTCATTTAACAGTGAAGCAATGAGTTGAAGAAGAGTATTTGCATTTCCATTCATCCTTGTAGCACTGAGGTGTGGGTGTTTGCCATGGGCTGCTAATTGGCAGGGAAGTGGCAGGAATTTGATCACAGAGCAGGACAGAAACATGGCTGCAGTGCGCAATTCTTGCTAATTTTTTTTGGTTTTAACTTGGATCAGTGTGTTGGTATACTGGTTGAATGTGTGTTCTGCTTGGAAAGTTGGAGTAAATAAGTGATTTGAAATTTGCAGTGTAAATAGAAATTAATCAGGTAAGGCTGAACTCTGTAATGGTTAAGCCTTTCTGTAAATAAGAAATATCGAATCTGATAGCCTTTATTTTTCTTATTTCCAGGTCCTGGGATTGCTTTTGTGGTTTATCCAGAAGCCTTAACTAGGCTGCCCCTCTCTCCCTTCTGGGCTATAATATTCTTTTTGATGCTTCTAACCCTTGGATTAGACACTATGGTAAACTGCTTTTATGTCCCATTCTTTTCCTTTTGATTTCCCTATGTATTTGTTTGGAGGACCATGCAATTAATTGCTATTTCCCATGTGGGCAGTGAGTCATGAAAAAAGAGGAATGAAGTAAGGCCATCAGTGCTGAAATAATTTTTGCAGAGCTTTGGCACTGCCATCCGAGCATTTAACACCTAGGATTCAAAATACTCTCTCTTATCATTTAATATCCAGCTCGACCACTTTGTGTGCACTGAAATGAACCCTTTATTTTGTCTTTCAGTTCGCCACCATCGAGACTATCGTGACCTCTGTGTCAGATGAGTTCCCCAAGTACTTACGCACGCACAAGGCACTGTTCACTCTCGGGTGCTGCGTGTCCTTCTTCATCATGGGATTTCCTATGATCACTCAGGTAATGACACAGTCTTTGAGCATCACTGTCTGTCCCCAGTCCCCCTCTGGTGGCTGCTTTCCTCCTGCACAAGCTGCAAAAGCTTTAGCTGAGTTCTGCCACATGTGACACATGGTGTGTCTGAAAACTCTTTTTCTAAAACTTTTTAAATGGATGTTTCGACTGAGATATTCTTAAAAGACTTTGCTGTTCAAATCTTTCTGAGAATCAGGACTTTAAAATTTTCTCTATTCAAACATCTCCAAAATAGTGATATAAATTAAGTATTCAACCCACACTGACGGGGGCAGGGGTAGACTGGATATTAGGAAGAAATTCTTCCCTGTGAGGGTGATGAGGCTGTGGCACAGGTTTCCCAGAGAAGCTGTGGCTGCCTCATCCCTGGAATCATCCAAGGCCAGGTTGGATGGGACTCTGAGTAACTTGGGATAGTGCAAGGTGTCCCTGCCCATGGCAGGAGGGTTGGAACAAAATAATCTTTAATGTTCCTTCCAACCCAACCCAGTCTGTGAATTAAGGAAAAAACCCCAAAAATTTGAATATCATATAAACATCCACACCTGTTTTGAGTGCCTTTCCTTTGGGATTAGCCATGCTATGATGGTCTTGGCAAACTGCAGACTTAACACTGGAATTCCCATCTACCAGCTATAATCTTCAGTATCTTCTCTCCACTAATACCTCCAGCATTTTAAACTCTCAGCAGTTTCAAGATGAGATACTAAAAATCTTAATATTTTATCCATCCTTTCACCCTTTTTTTCTTTCTTTTCTTCCCTCTTACCTCATCACTACCAGCCCAACTTTCCTGTTCTAAAGCCCAGGATGCATTCAGTCGTTTATTCACTCGAATTATGCTGCTTAAGTCTGCCATGAAGACAGGATATTAAGTCCTTTCCAAACAGATGAACTGGACTCATTATTATGGTAGTTCTGCTTTCAATGGTGATTTTACTTTTGATGTAGTATTATGTGGTTGGAGACACTGCAGGTGGAAGGTCTGATCACATTTCAGTCCTTAATCTTAAAGGATTGAATTCAAAGTCTTCCCAAGCTGTCCTAGCTACCAGAATCAGGTGTACCTCTGCTTTTTTCTTGTTGGATTTGATATTCATTCAGCCAGGAAGAAGAAGCTACAGTGCAACATGACTTTGTGTCCAGTTGATGTTTGGATGCTTACTTGGGTCCTGTTCCTCTTCACTCTGACTGCCTCAATGCCACAAGTAATCTTTTCTTTCTTTCCTCAGGGTGGAATGTATATGTTACAGCTTGTGGACACTTATGCAGCCTCTTACTCTCTTGTCATTATTGCCATCTTTGAGCTTGTTGGAGTTTCCTATATCTATGGTAAGAAAAAATATTGTTACTGGACAGCCTATACCAAAGCAACATTTTAACATATGATAAAGTGAAATTCTTAAGGAAAGAAGTAGTTTTTCTTTGTAATAAAAAGGCTCAAAATTCTCTTATTTTGGACATAAACATGATAGGACTTCAGGATACCTTTAAATGCATGTATTCAAAAGACTTTCATACCGTCTCAAGACATTTTCCACCAATAGCTCAAAGATACGAGTATGAGAACAGACCAAACATTTGGTGACACTTTTCCAGGGGTGCTTTTGTTCTTCAACAGTTTTAGGGACAGAGACCTCCTGAGCCAATAGAGGTATTTTTGCATTTTCGGTGGGTGACCCTGGCTGGATGCCAGGCACTCACCAGAGCTGCTCTATCACTGCCTTCTGCAACTGGACAGGGGAGAGAAAATATAACAAATGTTCATGGGTTGAGATAAGGACTGGGACAGATCACTCAACAAACACTGTCATGGGCAAAACAGACTCAGCTTGGGGATATTAATTGCATTTATTGCTAAGAAAAACAGAGCAGGATAATGAGATATAAAATAAACCTTAAAAACACCTTACCACCACCCCTCCCTCCTTCCCAGCTCTATCTCCTCCCCACAGAAGTGCAGGGAGATGGGGAATGAGGGTAATAGACAGTTCATCACAGGTTGTTCCTGCCGCTGCTCAGGAGAGGAGTCCTGTCCCTGCTCCAGTGTGGGGTACCTCCCATGGGAGACAGTTCTCCATGAACTTCTCTTATATGAGTCCATTTCATGAGCAACAGTAGTCCGTGAATGTCTGTAATGTGGGTCACTCTTCCATGGGGTGCAGTCCTTCAAGGACAGGCTGCTGCAGTGTGAGTCCCTCACAGGGTGAAAGTCCTACCACGAAACCTGCTCCAGTGTGAACTCCTCTTTCCACAGGTCTCCAGCTCCCTGTCAGGACCCTGCTCCAGCACAGATTTCCCACAGGTTCGGAGCCCTCTTTTGAGCATCCACCTGCCCTGGAGTGGGCTCCTCCATGGGCTGCAGGTGGATCTGTGCATTCCTGTGGCCCTCCATGGGCTGCAGGGACACAGCTGCCTCACCACGGGCTGCAGGGGAATCTCAGCTCCAGCACCTGGAGCAGCTCCTGCCCCTCCTTCTTCACTGACCTGGGTGTCTGCAGGGCTGTTCCCCTCACATACTCTCACTCCTCTCTTCTCTGCTGGAATAACACCCGTGCAATAAATTTTTTGTCCTTTTAAAATCCGTTATCAGAAATGTTGCTATCATTCCTGATTGGTCTGTCCTGGAGCCTCCAGGGATTGCCTCTGCCAGACACGGGGGAAGCTTTTACAGCTTCTTACAGAAGCCACTCCTGTAGCCCCACTGCTACCAAAACTTGTCCCTGCAAACCCAACACAGCATTTAAAAACTTTTGAAGGCCTTTTTTTCCATGTACACATCCAACCTTCCCTTTTTCCTATTAGTCCATAACATAGACTCAAGACTCCGCAGCTACTTGGAATGATTAATTATCCACAGGGGTAACACCAGTTATATTGACCCATGCTGATGTACATTAAACTGTGAGGAAGTTCCTCAGTTAGTATAGAATAGTGCAATTGCCACAAAGCTGCTGTAGTTACAACTGATACCAGCCAGTGATGTGCTTCCAAACTTGCCCAAAGTGTTTTCAGGAGACTGATTCTTGGAAATGAGATCTTCCATACCAGATGATTAACTTATGGCTGGAGTGTGAGGCTGTTTCTGCTATTGCTGTGGACAGGAATGAATTATATAGCTTAATCAGCTAGGCATAAATATCCAAGATGTTCTGCTGAAGGTGCTTGTGTAGCCACATGACCTTGGATTCTGGTGCTTTTCACTGAATACTTGTATCTGCCTGTGTTGTGGAGTCCACTCTGTAACATGAGTGCTTTAAAATATAGTACAGGTTTCAAATCATGCAGAATTCAGTGCTCTTGCTTGAGAAATAAATGTTATAAACAGGACAGGGAATCAACCATTCCTTGTCCTCTCACATTTCATGGAAATTCAGCAGTGTATTTTACCTCCACTGACATCCAATTCAGTGAGTATGGCTGAGAGATTGACTGGTAAGCCAGACATGACCTAGTGAGGAAATGTTACAGAATATGATGGAAAAAATCAAAATACAGAGAGAAAAGTTGATTTAGGCCAGTTGTGTTTTGGTTGATCAAAATTCTTGGCTATTTTTTATGTCCCTGAAATGTAAGTACTTCAATTACAGTTGGTTTAGAAGTGACATGAAATGCAGCTTCTCTAAAATCAATACAATTTCATAAGAGGTGATGAGTGGGGAGGCTTAAGAAGAGTTTAAGGGTTTGTTGGGGATTTTTTTGCCTTCCTTCTCCTCACTTTGCTGACAGCATGCCTGAACAACGCTGTACTAGATGTTTTCACTGACCACTCACATGGTCAGTGCCAAAGATTGCCCCCTTTAAAACCATTACCATCAGTGTGCAAAATAAATATTTTGTGTTTAAAATATTTTTAATATTTTAAAAACTACTTAAATCTGTAAAATTTCTTTGCTCTGCATGATTTTAAATAAGGATGAAGGTAAATAGGGAGAAAATACTGGCTCTGTTCCTCCTCTGAACACTGTGTGGCAGAAGCGCTGCAAACCACCCTTTGTGGAATGACATTAGCTTTGGAAGAAAAAACTGCTCTGGCCAGTGTCTGCTTTCCCCAGCAATTCCAGTATCTCTTAAAACATTAACATTTAAGAAAAACATAAAATAATACAGAAATAATAATAGCTCTGCAAAGGAAGGACCTGAATAGAGGAGAAGGCTTTTTAAAATTTAGCTATTACTTTAGTGTAATCAGATGTGGAAAAGATTTGACAAATTACAAGTCATTCTTTTTATGCTTTCTGTACAATTGATTGTTCATCAACAGCTGTTGGTAAAGCCTTTGCTATAATCTATTTCAAAGACTGTTCCCTGGAATTAAACTTTTGCTAGAATAAGGAGCTTCCAATCTTTCAAATGAAAAAGGAAAGGCTTACTTTAAAATCATTACCTGTTTGACTAATATACCAGAGCTACTTTTACTGTGTTAAAGCTACTTTTGTAAGGACTGTTCATAAAAATACATCTTGTGCATTTGTGATTTGTGTGTTGTAAATATAAGTGAGGCTGCTGCTCTGGTTATATCCCTTCAAGCAGCGCTTAAAATTAGCATAATATATTTTCAAGGTTGGACAACTGCTGTTTGACACTCCACTGACACCTTTCTCTGTGTACTTGTACTCTTCATGGCAGGCAGGTTGGCACAACAGTGGCAGGCACTTTTATGATGAAATAAATTTGTCTTTAGTTCTTGTTACACGTTCTGCTTGCTGAGCTTGCTGAGATTTTTAAATGAAAAAGAGACACGTGGTTATTTCCTCGTAATCACTTATTTTTCAGTAGAGTCAGTGCTCCATAATCCAGTCAAATGCACCTTTTTATTTCACATGCTGTCTTAGATGTTTATTCTCCAGTTGTTTAGATTATGATGAAGGATTAGTAAAGAACAGCTTAGAGGTGGGGATATTAATTTAATCATCAGCATAATTCCCACTGTTGCATTTTGTAGCATGAAGCTAAAGACAAAAATTCCTCTGTTTGAGTGAAACACTGCTGGAAACTGAAAATATATGATGATAACTTTGTTCATGCTCCTTCCAGATCTGTTTTTTGACAGTTTGTTTTCGGGAAAGTTCATTGTCAGAGTGAGTGGTAACTGCTGCTGTCTATTTGTAGAAAACATTAGTAATTTTGAACATTCTACCTGTGGCAGAATGGTGAAGTAATTGTCTGGCTAGGTTTGCAGTCTCCTTTTTAATGGATTTTATATCTCAGCACTTACGAATACATCATTCTACTTTGGAGAGGGAAAAATCATATATGGAATATCATGTGTTGTTTATTTCCCTAAGTTATTCAGCAGGCCTGACTGATGTAAGAGGGAGACCAGATTTACTAAGATCTGGAAAAAAAAAATTGGTGTACTGTTAATGAAAATATCCTTTGCATCTTTCTGTGGAACTTTTGCTGGAAAGAGATAAGTAGTGTGTAATCCCTTTGTCTGTTTACATGCATTTGACTCTTAAATTGCTAATATTTATGAGTGCTTTAAACTGTCAATATTTACTGACCATTCCAGAAAGGAACTAGTTTTTAAAATTGCAGTTTCAAACAAATCTGTGCAGGTTTACATGAAGGTGGCATGAATTTTGGAGGCAGAAACCCCTGGTAATTATCCAGTTAGGTATCCCTCCCTTGCAGCAGCAAGTGTGGCTGAAGTAGACACTTAAAACAAGATTTAAACTTCGTGGAAATACCCATCAACCTGTACTTTGTGCTGCTGCAATTAGTTTAAGACCAGCTTTGTTCCCAGCACAGCACAGGGCTGGCTGCTGTGTGAGCATCTCCCCTGAGCTCACTGCAGGTGCTGCACAGGTAAATAAAACACAGAGAAAAATCTTTCAGTTGCAGCAAAAATCTCCTTTCAGGTCCATCACACAATGACCTTGGAGGTTACATTTTGTCCAGACATACAAACTTCTATTACAAAATTGAGATGGACCCAATGAGTCAGACTGGTGCTGAAGTACAGTGATTCCATGAGTCATAAAAATTACATGTATTTTACAGAGAGGAGGCTTTCTGAAGAAGAACACTTGTGGTAGTCAGTAGAAAAGAGAAAAAGAGGGAAAGAAATTACAGTTACAGAAGAAAAATGTGACCTCTGGGTCACCTTGGCTCAGTTTTCTGAGCTTACATTCACTGCAGGTTTTAACTTTTCCCCTTCCCTAAATACAGTACTTGCAGTACCTTTTTCCTGTTTAATTTCTCTATTTTTCTTCTCTATTCCTTATCATAACATGGTTCTTTAGCTTTTCTCTCACAGCCTGAGCTGGCTTACTGTGTGCTCACCCCCTGGGCTGGGCCTTCACGGCTGCCAAACACCCAGCCCTGCTCCTTCCTTCAAGGTGCATCAGAAGGCACTGGATGATGAACCAGTGCTATTCTTTTACCTTCTTAATTCTTTCAACAATCAGGTGGATAGATTTATTTCTCCTTGATATCAACAGGAAGGCTCCCAAATTAGGTGGATCAAGCCTGGGGATTATCCCTTCTTATACTCAGCAGCTGCAGCGGCTGACTCTATACAGTAAGAAATACAGTAGTTTATTACTTTTGTTCCAAGTATTTCTTCCCTTACTCAACACCTTTTCTCCAGTATTGAAGCTTTTCCCACATCATGCAAGTTGGACAGAATGCTGCAGAATAATACTTTGCAAAATTTAGATAAAATTGGCCCAATTTGTTAACATTTGCGTGACAGATCAGCTCAGACCTCTCTCTTCTTATTACAATTAGAAAAGCTGGAATCAATTTTAGTTTTGTTTTTATGATTTTTGGATAAATTACTAATAATGAAATTACTAATAGCTAAATTACTAATAACCAACAGGGAATAGCAGCTCCTGACCAACACACCTTTTCCTGTCACATGGCATGGCCAGGGAAGGAGCTGCAGAGTGGCAGGAATAGCATTTTCCAGTCTTGCATGTTTTATTAACTCAAGTAACTTTATAGATGCAATCAATGCAATAATCTGAAGAACTAACACATCAGTTGATCTTTTTTGTTCAGACAACATTGAATATAATTTAAAATACTTACAGGTGTTCTCTAGCAATTTTAAATATCACTTATGTATCAGGTGAAAAATAACAGGACATCACCAGTTTCAGTGCTAAGGCGTACAGCTGTAATCCAGTCATGTAGCAGGTACAGAGAAGCTGAAATATCGCCTGTGCTGAAGCAGGTATACAGATATTAATAAGGCTGATCTTCACAGGGAAATAAAACAAATAAAACAAAATGACAAATAATTGCAGATGCCCAGAACATATTATTAATGCTTTTACACAGAACACACTAAACATCTAATCTCAATGTAAAAGCTCAATTACTTTAATCCTTAAGAAGGAAATATTTTATTGGAATGGTTCCCACCCTATCAGTCTCATTTTTTACTGTGTAGTTAGATCCTCCATGGAAGTTTTCAACCAAAAAGTCAGAGTTTGTTTTTGTTGTTAGACACAATTTTGTAGTAGACACAAGGGAGGGCACCGGAGCTCTGTTGCAGACTGCAGCTGGTTTCTTTCACACCTAATTGCTTTTCCATTTGCCGTTTACAGGATTGCAAAGATTTTGTGAAGATATAGAAATGATGATTGGATTCCAGCCAAGTAAATTCTGGAGAGTCTGTTGGGCATTTGTGACCCCAACTATTTTAACAGTAAGCAAAAAAAAAAAAAAAAAAGAAAAAAAAATTAATGTCTTCTCCAAAGAGTTTTGTTGTTGTATGTTCATTATTGTTCATATGGTGATTAGTAGCTAGAACTTGGATGCAGATACTTAAACACAATGCATGTGTTCTTGCCATGGGTATGTAGTAGAAACAGTGTAAATAATGGTGGTTTTGGTGGAGAGGGATGGCGAGTCTACCAGGAAAATGGTGGCCTTTTCCTGGCCATGCAAAATGCTGCTATGGCACACCACTGCACAGCAGCATTATGGATTATTTTATTTTTATATGTATATATATTTATGTGCACGTGTATGTGAGTGATATTTATGTATGCACAGGGAAAAGACATGATCCTCCTGTCTGCTGTCAGATTGAGCTAGGGAAAAAAACATTTTATTGACACATAAACTGATGTGAGAGGGATGCTTTGGAAAGGCTGAGGTGGAAACGCGGGCGAAAAAGAGGGAAAGACAGGAGGAGCGGGACTCTCCCGTCCCCAAATCCCCGGGCCCCGGGAGGTGGCGCTGCGGGCCCGCGCCGCGTCCAGGGGGAAGAAAAAGAGCCCTGAAATGCAAAAACTGAGCGTGTTTGGTTTATTTTTGTTATTCTTCCTATCTCTCTTTCATTTTCATTTCCTCCCCAACACCTTCCTTCGAATTTACTTAGTATTTACTTCACGTTTAGGTCTCAATTTAATAAAAAAAAGTCACAGTCTCAATTTCACCATTGCTATGAAAGTTTTTTCAAGTCCAGGGGTCCAAATCCAGTAACTGTATCTACATTTGCTATCTAGGTTTCTAACACAGTGCTTCCTTCACATTTTAACTGAAGTGCAGATAAAATCTGCAATCACATATAATTTTTTTGACGCAAGAATGAAATAATAATTCCAGCCATTTCAAAAGCTTTCACCTTGACAAATCAGCACAAAACAACAGAGCCTTCTTTCCCCAGTATTTTCTGTCTGAGAGCACGTACCTCCACTTGGATGTCCTCAAGCCTGAACCACAGGTGCAGCAAGATTCTGTATTTGTGTAGAGTTTTAAATACTCATCATTTCACAGCTAAATAGTTCATACATGTCACACAATCACAGAATGGTTGGGGTTGGAAGGGACCTTAAAGCTCATCTCATTCCACTCCCCTGCCATGGGCAGGGACAGCTTCCACTAGACCAGGTTGCTCAGGGCCCCATCCAACCTGGCCTTGAACACTTCCAGGGATGGGGCAGCCACAGCTCCTCTGGGTGAGTATTTTTAGTGGTTTAGGTACAAGATAAGAAAAGTTTCTGGAATTTCTGAAAAGACACACATTTTGAAACAGTAAGTATGAGCTCAGCTGGTGGGTGGAGAAGCAAAGCAGTGACTCTCCAGTCCTTTGCAGTCACTCCTTCCAGAGAAGGTATATTTCAGGTCATGTGCTGGGAAGTTCCTGTGTGTGCTGTTCTTTAGTGAAGTGTAAGCTTTGGCAAATCTTTCTATTCCTGGAGGGGGAAGAAAAAGGCACTGGATGAAGTTAACAACTTCTTTTCAGTATTGCTAATTCAGGAATGAGGACATTTATTTCTGAAAACTGGAAAAGGTTTAGTTTTCGCAGACAGGAATACCTGTGTGAAGGGACCAATGAGTTTTGGTGGGCTCAATAAAATCCTGACTTGTGAAGAAACGAAATTTTCTATGGTGAGAATAATTTCTCCAATGGGTAAAATGAAGTTAGTCTACTTTTCTCACGTAGATTTTCTTTATCAATTGTCTTCACTGCACTACAGTATTGCCGTGTGGGAAAACCAGGTAGATCTGTCTTAACTAACTGCTGTTTGGTTGTGGCAATGTATGGCTATAGTTTGCAAATCACTCTAAAAAAGTTTGAAGACATAGTCCAGTTTGTAGTGTTAGGATGACATCAGTGGTATTTCTCTTCTCTTGGTGACCTTGTTAAAAATGAAGGCGTGTGCACATGGGATTTTTTAGCTCCTTTTTTTTTTTTTCAGTGGTTATTTTCAAGATGCTGCCTTAGATCCTGTTTTACGCTTCTGAAGGGAATTGTAAGGCTTTTCTGCAAATTGCTCAGATCCTTTATTAATCAGACTTGTGCTCGTAGCTACTGTCAGTAATCACAACCAGGGAATGGGAAATTATGTTGTTTGTTAAAGAAAACAAATTTGAACTGACCGTGTTTACTCTCTAAACTTGCATGTTCTGTTGTTGTTCCCTCCAAATGCAATATTTAGTGAGCTTACAGTGAGAAATAAATTGACACTGATCAGTCATAATTCAATTTTTATGCAATGGAAACAGACAAAGCAAAACCAAGCAATGAATTCTTTTCTATTATTGCCTCTGTAAAGCTAATATTTGATACATTTGGATAGCCTAATATTAGACTTTCATTAGACTCCACATCTCTGGAACTAAAGCTGATCATTTTTGTATGTGCCTTCACCTAGTTATAGTTCTATAAATCTTCTGTGTGCAATTATTGCAAGCACAGGCATTTCTCAAAAGTTACTGAATTATGCACAAATGTAAGCAGATGTATTGCTGTTCATACAGTAAGTGAAATGGAGTAACTTAGCATAATCACATTAGGTAAAACTGCCAATAGACGTTGTAATAAAGCATGTTACTCTAGGGACAAGATTCTAATTTCAATTATTCTGGCACAAATACAGTGATTTTTGTGGGATTTTGCAAGATTTCCTTGAAACTCATTAGATTCAGGCTCTGACCCACTTATTACAGCTGGTGGCAGCACCCTGCCTTAGGAGTACTCGCTTTTATCTGTATTCCATATACACCAGCTCTGTGTGTGGATACTCACCATTTGTTGCATAGCAGGCTTGTTTTGCTTATTCAAACATATTTGTTTTCCTTTCTTGTTCCCAGTTTATTCTCTGCTTCAGTTTTTACCAGTGGGAACCCATGACTTATGGAGCTTACCACTACCCAGGCTGGTCCATGGTGCTCGGGTGGTTGATGCTGGCCTGCTCAGTCATCTGGATCCCAGTTATGTTTGTGATAAAAATGCATCTAGCCCCAGGCAAATTTATTGAGGTAATTCTTCTGTCTTTTTGCTGTTCAAAAATATGGCCGCAGGAGACTGTCTCTTTTATTTTACATTGATTTTTGTGATATTGAATGTCTAATACTGCTAAGATTACTTTCTGGTAAACTAGTTACTGTGTTGCAAAGAGATGCTCAATTGATTCAAAATGCAGACCTTCTACTCCTAGTTTCTCAAAAAACACGATCCTAAACTGTGGAGTGGTTTGTTTCATGAGATCTAGACAAATTTAATGAGGTTTTGCATGGCTTTCTTGGAAGAAAGATGTTCTAGCTTTGCTGGCCTTCTTGCAAAAGCAGAGTGTAGCCATAGGAAGCATCAGCAGCTGGTGTGTATGGTGCCCAGGAAGCCTGGCAATCAGCACTGGGAGAGGTCCGTCAGGAGTTGCCTGTGTGCAAAGTGCACACAGGTGTTTGGGCACTGGAGTCATCCAGGATGTGCTTCACGAGGCTGTGCCACTCGCTGAAGTGCAGGAATAAGATGTAGAGCAAGAAGTCCTTTCATGCATCTCAAGCTACTCGTTATAAAACCTAGCTGGCAATCTTTGCTTTCACCCTTCATCTCTTTATTCTTCTTGAATAAGCTGATCCTTTCTGGCACCTGGGCTTAAAATAATTCCAGGTGGCAATTTATTTTTAATTTAAGTTTCTTTTGTTTATTTTGCTAATTGGATTCCTGACACTTCCCCCACTGCTTCAGAAACGTGGTGGTCACCTTCTTCTCCCCATCCCTGTGTTCTGTCCCTGCCTGTTCCCATCCTGCTGGCTCCTCAGTCCCTGGCAGGGTGTGGTACAGCAATGTCAGCATTTCATCCCTTCCTTGCCTTGCTCCTGTCTTCTGGAGAAGCCCAGCGCCCTTTTTTAGGTCTTTGAGGCTTTCTCGGTTCTGCCTTCTCATCACTGCCTGCTGCTTGTGCTGCTCCCACCTTGAGAGAAGGAACAGACACTCGGTCCCCTTTTTGTAGCTGCTTTTGCAGTTCAGCTTCCCTGCAAATCCCACCGGGGCTGTTTCCTGCTTCAAAAATGAAAAGGAGAGAAAATGTACTAAAATAGTATAATCTTTTTGGTCTCTCAATATGTCACACTACACATGCCTAAGGGAAAAGACCACGCTTCTCTGCTTCCCATAGAGCAAAGGAATTTCATAGGAGAGGAATTTTCACAGTGGTGGGACACCCTAGGGAGTGCATCCAAGCACGTGATTGGCAGTAGGCAATGAGGCCACTTGTCTAAAGGGCCATTCAGCCCTTGTGTAGAGCAGATTGGAGTGCCCGGGTCAGGAGACAACTGCTCCTACTGGGAATGAGCTAATGTGCGACTAGATTTACTTGGTCCTTGTCTCATAAGCTTCTCTTGCTGAGACAAATGGTTCTGCTCCAAAACTTCTAATGTGTAAAAGTGGCATACATATTGCCACAAAAATGGGGTGCTTTCCTTACTGCCTCTCCCGGTGTGCACCCAAAGAAACACCCAAGAGCTGGATCTGTTTTGAAAGGGCTTCTGCTGAAGCTATTTCTAGTAGTCTGGTATCTCCTCAATACTGAGTCTGCTACATAAAATTATTATGGTTGATTTGGGAGGTAAAAGTTGCAAACTGGTAATTAAGCAGAAATTAAAATAACTGATCGAGAGGTCTGATTCACTTTATTAGGTAATAAACATATAATTATTCCCTCTTAAGTCATCAGAAATATGTTTTCTTTCCTTTTTATCTGTGAATGCACCGATCAAATTATATATTCAATAAAGAACTCAGTGGAAAGATCAGAAAATTTTCATTGTTTGCCAGGTTGACATTCTCCTCTTTCTTTATTCCCGCAGATAGAAATGAAATATTTTGTCATCTCAAAATTAAAATCTTTGTTCATTCATAGTGATATACTACTTTTTGGTCATTTGTATACATTTGGGAAATATACTAAATAGAAATCCAATTATTTTAATGCATTTAGCCACTGCTTAGACCATTGGGATAAGTAATTGTGCACGTGTCCTTCAGTAAGAGAGCCTCACAGTCTGTAGCAGTGGTTCTGAGCTCCCCTCACACGGTGCAGGGGAGAATGTATAATTAAAACCTGGGCACTTTATCCTCTATTAATCTTGAAAACTTTGTGCAAAACAAATGCTGAGCAGTGGAGCATTGCTGGGCTGTCATCAATAATCTTAAATGAGCCTATTCTCACTTCTTCTGCATTGTAATTCTGCTCCATGACACCAAATGAGACTCTCTTTTCTCTCCCCCACTGCAGCGGCTCAAGCTGGTGTGCTCTCCACAGCCTGACTGGGGCCCGTTTCTGGCCAAGCACCGTGGCGAACGTTACAGGAACATGATTGATCCGCTGGGAACCTCCTCCCTGGGACTTAAACTGCCAGTGAAGGATATGGAATTGGGGACCCAGTGCTAATAATTATTACAAAAGGGTGGCAATAACATTGTCAGGCTTCTCTGATTTTTTTCCCCCCACTGTTTCTTCTTTTCTTTTCCGCAGTGCCTGAAAGTGGTTGCTTAGGAAAGCAGGATTTACTGTTGCATGCTGTAGGGAAGGCCTAACTAGACCACTTCCAGGTGTAGGTGATGCCCGTGACGTGTTCTGTACCTGGTGACACAGCAAAAGCCCTGTGTGGGACAGGTGACATAACCAGGTGTTGTCAGGTGATGTAGGAATAAACAAAACCAAACCTAAAAATCTTAAGAGGAAATGATGTGCGCAGTTTGACCCATTTCCCACAAGCACCCTTGTAGCAGGTGGCTGTGATGGGACTAGGCTTTTGCTACCAGTGTGTTCCAAGGAAAGTTCAGCCCTCAAATATGATGGAAGTGAGCAAAGATCTCCTGAAGCCCTGATGTAAATCCAGCATAAGGCTCCTATAGCAATGGGGTTGCTTTTTCTACACTGACAGCCAACCTTGGCCCATCAGGTCTGCACACCTCCTTTATGATTTATACTAACTTGGAGAGATTGTTATGTTATTTAAACAAGTGGAGACCCTTGAAACAGCACACCAGGAAGCAATATGTGGGGTGAGAACTGAAGCACAATAATCCATTTGATCTTTTCAAGTAGAAAAATAAGAACAAAATCTTTAAAAATGATCAATTGAGACTGGGACTAAACTGCATTTGAGTCTAGAAGTGGTTTGGAAATGGTGCCAGAATTAGTTGTATGGGCATCACTGTTTAAAGTCCTGTCATATGTTTCATTTGATAATTTGATATCTGTCATTTCAACTAGGAATGCCTCAGTTATACAAAGTGTCTGAAAACTTGCTCCACGCCAAGTGCACCTGTGGTTTTACTCACTTTACTCCAATACTCTGAACATAATTTTCCTTGTTTCTCTGCTTTTGTTTACAGTATCTCCTCAAGAAGCCATCATATAATTTGTGCCTAACTTTGTATTCTTACAGTGGTAAGTGTAGTCTAGTTACCACCTGAAAACAGTTATTAGAAGTTAGATGTGCTGTTCAACTTTGTGACTCCCCATTAATTTGCCTATAAGCATCTTTATATAACCTGTAACCTTCAGAGGGTGTATTCTTCTCTTTCAACCAATGGGGAAATAGCAGGACCCCACTTGTCTATATATTATATATATAGCACGTAAATTCTTCAAAGCAGTATTCTCTCTGAAACGTGCATAGGGTATTTTTTTCATTAAAACATTTGCATTAAATAAAAACCCCCAAATCCACAATAATTAACCACTGCAGTCATCCATACAGATGCAACAATAGATCTAGAAAATGCAAGGGTTGGGGGGAGAGGACAGTTTAGTAGATGGCCATCATAACATTGCATAGCAGTAGGACATCCTAAATCATTACATTTTAGAAATCAGATATAAGCAGTCATATGAATATTAGACTTATGTAGTTTTCTTACCTATTGGGCAGAGTAAAAAATAGAGCTTTTTAAGAGTACATTTATTTACCTAAATAGAAAATTAGCCCAACTTATTGTAAATGCACTAGAATGAGGGAGAAAAATATATCTTCAATAATTGGCGAAATTAACATTTATTATCTTGTTATATCCTATACATACATATATGATATTTTTTAACAGTGATCAGTGTTCATGCAGTGTGTGCTAGTGATGTTTTTGTCCCTATAAATATCTTACCAATCAGTGTAGAAATGATGAGCTTAGTAGTTTAGCCAGTTTTTTCCTCCCCACAGACACTACTGTAGTAGCCTGTAAATGGTTCTTTCCTTTCAGGGGCTGTTTCTATCCCGTTCTTTTGTCTGTCTGTCTTCATATTACAGGGTCTCAGGTAAATCCTCAGTTCATGTGTGTCTGTAGATCAGTAGGTGTGTTGTTTCATCCCGTTGAAGAAAACAAAAAACTAAACTTTACAGTAACACTTCCACAAATTGTTAACTCCTTTTCTCTGTGTGTGTGTATATATATATGTATATGAAATATATTACTCATTTTGCTGAACTTCCTCTTTCATGGGGCAATTAGTGTTGCCAGTTCTAGGCACTGCTGGAGACCTTTAATCCTCACACAGGACAAGTGAAGCACTATCAGGGGTTGTCACCCAGGGCAGGGACGGCAGATTCCACAATATTTTACACTGACGCCTGAATCTCCGCTCCACGGGCTCTTGTTGGTCCCTGTCTCACACAGCAGCAAGACAGGACCCTCCTGTGAGCTTCTCTGCCTTAAAGCTGTTCCCCTTTGCTTCAGCTTTGCCTGCTGTTTTAATAAAAGACTTGCTATTCTTACTTCTGGCTTTTATTTTCCTGACAGAGGCAGGTTTGAGAAGCCATGCTCTGTTTGACCTCATGAAGGTCTACAAGGATGAGCTGGAAATTTGGTTACCACATCTAGGTGGGGCTGAGGGACCTTCCCTGGGTGCAGAAAGGAACCTATTGATTCTGTGATTCTAAGTCAGCACCTCTCTTGGGAATTATGCATTTCTGTTGGGATAAATCGTTTTGGGTCTCTCTTGACCAACACTGCCTCGTACCTCGGTTTGATTTTTGGAGTCCAAGCCAGTTTGTCTTCGCCACTGATGTCACTAAAAACCAACAACAAATATAACAAATACCCATAGGTTTGGTCCTCTTTGAAAAAGAGAAAACACAGTCAAATAATTTGAGAGTACTGAATCCTTTCACTTACCAGCTTGTCTCAAGGCTTGCACTGGAACTGGGATTAACTCATTGCCATAAAGTTCCCTCAGTGTAAGGATGTCAGCTACTGCCTACCTGAATTATGAAAGAGATATCATTTGAAGTAATACTGCTGGGGTATGGTATCTTTTGGCTTGGATTACCAAACCAGACTGCATGTGAAATTGCAACTGAATTGCTTTCCATGATTTATGTAATTAATCTGCTTGCTTTTAATTTAGATGTTGTTCCTGTGCCTGCTAAGTCATTAGCACAGGATTAAGCTTGAATTTGAAACTCTGTAAACAGATGATTGTGATTTTTTTGCTTGCTGATCTTTGTCTTCAGCTTTGACCCCATAGCTAGGCTTGCAAAAACCTTTGGAAAAGGGGAGAAATGCATATAAAAATCACAGAAGATGTGAAATTTTCACTGTACGTGAAAAGCAGGGGTTTTTTTTGGTCACATGAGACTTTTTCTAAAGTATTTTACTGTTCAAATCTGAAAGTTGAGATTAAATTAACCAGCAGTGTCTTCTTTAACTGAGAAGTTACCTTGAAGTTTGGGAATGCACTTCATTTACCATGTTCTAAGGGAAGTTTGCATGTACTTTGATAATTTTCTAAAAATAAATTTAGTAACTAATAGCATAACAGTAAAGATCTTTAAAAGAAAAAAAAGGAGGGGAAAAAGCCATATTAGTAAAAATGTGATGTATGTACTTTCAGATCTATCTATCTTGTGAGTAAAAAATGTTTAAATTTGGTGAAATTATGATGCATATTTTTTCTTTGAAATTAAATTGAATTTCTGGATGAGCTGAGATGCATTATTGTATGCATTAAAGATTATACCTAATGCAAATGCTTGCCATCTTCAAATTCTTTGGGGTCTTCCTAGTGTTTTTAATATGCAATGTTCAAAACCTGTGTTTCAGCTAGACAAGGCAGCACTTTGTTTCCAAAAGAAGGGTTTAACAAAATGACCTTTAATTGAGAAAGACTTGGATTGTCTTTATCTGATGTTTCAATTGAGTCCAAGTAGTCTTTTGATTCGTTTCTGCTCCACTGACCACATTAGATGTGCCTCCACACTGAAGATCATTGCTTCTGATACACTGTGTGACTATCTCTTGCCATCAAATTCCAACACTGATTTTAAATACCTTTGGTCTTTTTGTTATGTACAATTGTATGGATAATATGACTTCTTTTTGCCTGTGTTAAAGCAATGTTTATGCATGGCAGTCATTGGTCTCCTGTTGGTTTCTTATTCTGCAGCTCCAATTCTTCTTGCAATCAAGGACAGACTTGTAGGAACTATGGGTTGCAGACAGCAGAGCTTTCTGACCAGAGGCATCCCAGAAAGCTTCTCTGTTCTGCTGTTGCAAGAGACACTTGTTGCTTGGTTTGTAGTTAGATAGTGTGCACATAAGGTACCTGTAAGATGGTCAGAGCTTGATATTCCTGAGGGTCTCAGGTTGGTGACTTGAGGTGGGAGGGGATTTCTGCCTTTGTCACCCTCAGGCAGCCTATCACTAAAGAGAGAAGGTTTTCCTGAGGGGTTTATCATAATGTGAGAACTAGGTTGGATCTTAATGCTTGCAATATTTTTATTTGCCCATAACATTTAAATACATCTTCAGGTAACCATTTGCCTTATAGCTATCTTCCATTGCTAGGAAAATTGACTAAAACATGTTGTTATCTGTCCTTTATATTATGTAGTATTACCTTGTAAGGTAGATGCTTGGCTGGTATAAATTGTCACAGCTTTGTCTGGAGCTGTGACAATTTACACCAGCTGAGAATTTGCTCCCTGTGTCCTATGGCACTTTATTACAGACCCATCGCTGATGGGTTAAATCTTAATTACTTGCGTAATGTCATATATAAATATATATATATATATTTACAGGCATTCTATGGGGTACTGCTGCCTATGGATAAAGATTTGTACCCTAACCAGATCATTAAAATTTTTGCATTAGCTGTATGTGCAAAAGATATATTGTTACAAAGAATGCATCGTACATATATCTCATGTAGTACATATTATGTTGCTGTATGTTGTTAATTTCAGATATCATTATTCTTGAGGCCCTACCTCAAATTTTGTATTTATGTGTACAAATGCAATTTATTGTATTGTATATTTGCCTAATATATTTGGATGTGATAAATTAAAATTATTCAATAATGTATGGGCTCTAAAGACTCTAAATAAATGTCCAGTGTTTAAAACAGAAATTACATGAACTTTTCTGGTGAATGAAATGTCTCTTTTTCCACCACCTCCTTCTCCACCCAACACACACCACAAACATCATTCTTACTTAACACACAGCCTTAAGGTATCTGCAGAATTGATCCATTTGATTGTTAGAAACATTGAGCAGCAACTGGAAACAGCCCTCCTGGGAAATGGGGATGTTGCACAGCTGCAGAAACAAGTATCATTTAAATGGCTGGTTTCTTAGCTATTGAGTGTTCTGTACCTTGTGGAATAATTGATTGCTTAAGAGAAGACCAACTGGATTTGCTTAAATCCTTCTTATCCTATCAATTCAATCATCCCAAAGGTTGTTAACTGTTAAAAACAGGAGAGGTTCATATCTACTGGAGATGTAAATGGAGGGCTGAAAGGAGGAGCAAGTGAAGAAGGAAAGTGTAAGGAACAGTTTGGGGTGTTATCATACCTTGTGTTTGAAGTTGAATTCCTGCCATGCGGTGAGGGCCATGTGCCACAACGCTGATTTGGAAAGCAGGTTCTTCCCTTCCCAGCCTGCTATGGAAATGGTACTTGTCCAACCTGTTTCACTGTCGGCAGACACGAGCTTTAGAGAAACTTTCCCCAAATACAGTAGCTGAAGCACGATGTCAGGACGTGTCATCAAAAATGGTAACACAAGAGATACCCGTGCCAAGTGCATGATTCATTTCAGGCGAGGGTCTGAGCCTGAAGACTCTAAGCTACATAAGACTCTGCTCTATATCTAAGTGGCAGGACTGTTTCACCACTTCTGGTACTTCGTTCTGTCTTTAAGCTTGCATTTCTCTGAAAAGTGCCTGCGTGGGTAAAGGAGCTGGTAGGACCTGGCGATGGGAGACTACAGTCACTCTTTGCACGTTATCTGTGCAGGCAGATTTCATTTTGGGGAAGTCCACAGTTACCAGCAAGCATCATGAGAGTCCTGAGAGAAAGCTAAGTGCCACTAATACCCTTATCAGGAGGAAAAACTGAGGCACATGGAATGTGTCAAACACCCAAAATCAACCAGTGTAAGTCAATGATACAACACACTGATTTTGGGAGTAAGAGAGAGTCATTTGCTGTCACCATTAGGCATCTACTGCATCAAATCTTTAAACTCATGGGAACAGATAAAAATCCATGTCCTTTTAACTTGGTTATATGGATTCACCATGGCCACAATTTAAACCAATGCATGTTACTTAACAACTGCAAGAAAGGCACATGTTCTACTACAGTGCTCACAGGTTTGCTTAGTCTGAAATAGTTTTACTCTTTTGGTGCTGAAATTCCTATGGTCAGCGTGGAGGTTGAAGGACACACACCAAATAGATTATTCAGCTGTAAAGTTTAGTTTAGACTTTTCAGTCTTCGAACATTAGCTAGCCATGTGTTTGGGAATTAAAAATAGTAAAAAAAAAAAAAGAGCAGTAGGTATTGCTCCATGACTGTGTACAGAAGTAGAAAAATGATTTCTCTTTGTAAGGTTTCACTCTGATGTATTTGTTAGTTACCTAAGTAATTATAAACTCTAACGTGGATACTTTTAGCCTGCTGAACTGATTCTATAGTCCTTTACAAGTATTTGTCAGTGGGTAAGGCAAACACGGAGTGTAGTAATCCCCCCTCCCTTTCCACCTATTCCTCTTCGCAGTAATTGGGTGTAAGCGCTGCTGCTAATTCTTGCCCTCTGCTGGCGGCAAAGCAAACTTGGCTCTTACGGATCTCAGGTATCCCCGTGCAGACAGGCTTTCCAGGGACGCAAGCCTTATTTGTGAATAGAGGAGGTTTTCTACCCCATGAGCTACAGGTGGTGGGCTTTGTTTTTCTTTTATTTTTCTTATTTTTCTTATATATATATATATATAATTTTTTTTTCCCAGGTGGAAGCACTGCTGTCTCCCAGCGTTTGCTGTGCAGCTGGCAACGGAGCCCACACGTACTAAGGTACCCGTGAAGTAATAGTGCTTTTAATTGCATTTTAGCTGTGGCACGCAGACAGCCCTGAAACTGCTCAGAGAGACACTGGGCCCGCCCAAAAATCCTTCCTCAAACTACAAAATGTTACAAGCTTTGTGGCTGGCAGGACTAATGGTTTAACACCACACAGTTAGCAACTTCACAATAATTTAGGTCAAAACCAAGATGCATTCAATGACCAACGGAGAGTGCAAGAACAATATTCATAGGAGTATTATCTGAGCTGAAATCCAGCTCACTTTCCAGGACAAACGTTTCACTATTGCAAAAGTACCTTCAGATTTTTTTTTTTTTATTGCTATGAATATTCAGGAACACAGTTCTTATCTGGAAGTCAGGCTTTTCAGCTATTTATACTTCCCATAAGAACATACCAGAAGGTCAGATTTTCTGGTGATAAAGGAAGATGATTTGTTGCCATTAGGGGACGTGTAAGAATAGTGTTGGCTGTAAGAAGGGGATTTCTTGTTTTCCATCCATTTGCCCTATCCTTTCTCCATATGAGCAGCTGAACATACGTGCTCTCCAAATGCTCTCCAAATGTGTGATCATTTGGGCATTGAGCTGGACTACAGGAAGAGCCACAACTGTGGGACCAGCCTTTTTCAGAGCACTCACTTTTTACCAAGCTTCTTGTGCTACTTTTGCAGTACCTGTGGGCTTTTGGATGCTTATGGTGAACAGAAGAACGAACCAGCAATGGTTAGGATATTCTTCATCCATGAGACTGCTCAAGATGTGTTTGAAACTGGGCTTTACAGCTGATAACATGGTGCAAATTTTTGCATGTACCCACAGTAATTTTTTTATAAATGGCATTTAGTCCAGACTTAGGTTAAACAGATCTGTCTGAGAATCATCGACAACCAGTTTAAATTGTACATCCACTTAAGACTCTGCATCAAGTGGAAAATGGAAAACTTGAATTAGATTCAATTTGGTGTCTAGATAGACACAGGTTTTACTACCAGATAAGCACAAACAGATCTAAGCTAACAAGAATTTGATATACAGACCTGCTCCACAAAAAGAAATCTCTAGAATCAGATAGTAACTGCTATGCAGAACACTGATGTTTCCAGGATGGAATAGAGGGGTGTGTCTTCACGTGCTGAGGTACCATTGCCTCTTTGTCTTGTTGCTATGGTTATGTAGAGTGTCGGTGTACATCCACACACACTTGTATACCATGTGTGTACCCCTCCTCACGCCCCGTGGCTGACAACAGGGCACCCTAGCCAAAGGGAAGAAGCTGGAAAGTTACAGTCGAAGAAAAAAAAGTTGTTTTGGTGCACTGGAGGCAAATTACCGAGGTGCTTTCTGAGTGGCCACCCCAGAGGTTTCCTGGAGTGCATTACCTTGCTGGCAGCCAGGAACAGCTGTTTCCAGACATCTCACTAATTAAGTAATTAGGCAACCAAGTCAGACTGTTTGCTCTTGCCAATGTAAATGTGTATGAATGCAACTGCACCCCTAAGATGGGCATGATTTTTATGGTATCATCCTAACTTTGTCCAAATGTACAGCTTATTATTTAACGTTTAAGATGGCTGGAATCTGCACTGTGCAGCACAAAATCACGATGAGGGGAAGCAGCACAGAGGATGATCCTGGGGCTTTGAACTGTACATCAACTGGAAATCTCACTCTGCTCCTGTTCGGTAGGGTGGGAACATCATCTGGGGCCAGTAAATTGTCCTTCAAAATTAAATGAGGTGTTCTGCAGGGAAGAGTCATTGCATATAACTGAGGCATGTGGTATGCTGTTCCTTGCCAAGGACCGAGCCAAATTAAAAGGCTGGAACGAAGAAATACTTGAAGACAGGTTTTAGAACAGCTATCAGAGCAGATTCTCATATGGCTCACGAGTATCTTTAAATACTTTACCTCCCTTTTACACGTTAGAGACATGAAAGCGCAGTTACGGGAGTTCAGCAAGGACATGCAAGAAGCCGAGGAATGGCACAGGTTTCTGTATTATATCTCAGAACTTCTCTGTGTTTATTCATACGTGGCATAAATTATTACTACGAGTAAATAGTTAATGAAGGTTGATTCTTACGCCGAGAAGAAGGGGAAGGTGCCCTGGAGCCGCCGGCGGAGCTGCGCGGCCGCACCTCGCACCCGCCTGGGCCGCGGGACGTGCCGCAGCGGGCGGCGGGCACCTCTCGCTGGGGGGTTCCCGTTCCGGGGGAGCGGGGCCGGCTGCGCCGCGCGGGGCTCCCCCGCTCCGCTCTGTGCGCGGCCGTGGCCGGGCGGCGGCGCTGGCGAGGCCCGGGGGGGCCGCGCGTCACGGCGGGGGGCGGGCGGGGAGCCCCCGCTGCGGGGGCGTCGGGGCCGCGCCTGGGCAGCGGGCGGAGCCGCCGCCGCCTCCTGCCGGAGCCGCTCCGCGCGTCGGAGGCTGCGCTCGGCTCCGCTGGGCTCGGTGCGGCTCCGCAGCAGCTGCCGGCGGGCGGGGAGGGAGCGAGCGGGCACCGCCGCCCGCGCCGCGCCGATGGGTCTCCTCCTGCTCCTCTGGGCGTGTGCGGCCGCCGCCGGGGCAGGTGAGGGGCTGGGCCGGGGTCAGTGGCGGGGCCGGGGTCCGCCCCGGTCGCCTCCCCGGGGAGCGAGGGCCGGGCCGCCGCCCGGAGTGTGCCGGCGGCGGGCGGAAACTTTGCGGGGAGGCGGCGGGGAGCGGGAGCCGCCCCGGCCGGGCCGGGCATCCCCCGCTGCGCCGAGCGGGGCGGGCGCGGGGATCGGCGGGGCGCAGCCGGGCTCGGCCCCGGCGGGGCGGCCGCTTCGCGGGGCTGGGGGCAGGCGTGGGAAAGTTTTGCGAGAGCGGCGTGCGGGCTGCGCCCCGCGGGGAGCGGGAGCGGGAGGGTGGCGGGCGGCGCGGGGTCCGGGCGGGCGGTGCGCGGTGGCGGCCCCGGGCTCTGTCTGGGCGGTGCGCGGAGCTGCCCGCGGTACTGGGTGGGGGGCGCGGCGGTACGGGCGGGCTGCGAGCGCGTTATTCCAGCCGGTGCCGTGCCGGCTCCGGTGTCTCTCCAGCCTTGCGCGACCCAAGTACCGCTTCTTGTTCCTTGCGAAGGCTTTGTTCTTGGTCCCCGGGTACCGCTCCTCCTCGGTTGGAGCTGCTGAGGGGCACGTTTCGCCGTGGTGCTTGTAGCTATTCTCAAGGAAATCACCCGGCACAATTATCAGAAGTGCAAATGAATTAATGTTTTATAATTAAATCCTTATAGTAATTATAACCTCATCAAAACCTACAGAGACATGCGGCATAAAAATAGTTGGAAGAAAATACCGCCCGTCCCTTTCATAGTGGTGTTACCCTTGATAGTGCACACAGAGACTTTAAATGGTCAACAGGACCCAAAACTCTACTACTCGGAAAGTTCTTTGTATGCAACAATTGCCACTGAAGTTGTGAAAGGAAAGAGCAAAATGCCTCTTCCTTACCATTTGAATGGTTTCACGTGGGCACGTGCAAATGGCTTGGTTGTGTTGAGTGTGCTTTAAGTAAAAGTTTTTCCATCCCCAAATAGCACGTTACACATGTCGAGGAGATTATAAATGTGCTCCATATGTTGCATGGCTGCGCATTAGCTAGATGGAGCGTGGCATGATTGCTGGTGCTTGGGTGTAGGTGATAAAGGCAGAAGCAGAGAATAAAAGCTGTCAGAGCTGTAAGGCAGAATTAATTTCTTTTAGGGATTTCCTAGTGACATCATTCATAATTATATAGCTTAATCCTCTAATCTACTGTAGTGCCTTCAGTTCACATTGGGCCGAATCCACCAAGTCCTGAGACGATTTTTACTCCCGCCCACCTGCCTGAAGCATTTGGAGTGTTGCTTGTGTAAGCCACCGATTGAAGGGAAATGGCCCAATTACTTTAAATAGGAATTGAAAGCAACATCATCCAGAATCGGGCCCAGGCGTTGCACAGCTCTCCAGTGAGAGCAGACGGCTTGATGCTTAATTTTTACTTCAGAAATAGATGGTAATTCCAGCTGCTTGTTCCACTGAAGAGAGACAGCATAAAATACTAGATGCAAGTGTGGCTGATATGCCTGTGGTATCTGTCTGATAGACTGGGGGAGACCACAGGGGAAAAGGAGACTTGGTTATCATACTGAAGCTGCTGATTTGTTGTTTATTAATTATTAACTAGGTTTTTGAGTGCCTGCTGCCGTTTGAAGACCCAGCTCAGGAAAATGACTAGGTATTTAAAGCAGTGTAGACTCTTGCTAAATAGTTACTGTGACATTAGAAATGGTCTCTGTTTTCGAAAGTATTTTAAAAGCTGGGAGGGAGAACACCGAAGCTGTCACACAAGGTCCTTCACTGGCATAAATTGAAACCTGTGGAGCTACAGTGATGTATACTTGTTGAGCCTTGGGTATTCAGGCTGGAATAAACAGCTTTAATAGAGCAGTTGGAGCTACTGTGATTTATGGGAGTGCCTATACTTGCTCACTGTGGTTTCTGTCCCACCCTGTTGATGGCTGTGACAGAGCTTTCACTTAAATAGGGTTGAGATTTGTCTTACTGAACACAGCTTGTCCTTTCTGTTGAGCAAGTTTTAGTACCTACTTGACCTCCCTTCATATTAGTAGATTATTGCTGATCTGAATAGATGTAACCCCTTTCTAATGAGGGACAGCATACCCTTGTTTCTCACAGGGACGGCAAACACTTGTCTTTGCTGATAGGTAAGTTCACACCATTTACATTGTGCTGCATTTCTGTTGAATGAAAACCTTAGAAGAATAACAAGTCCTTTCTTGTTTTGGTGCTGGTCTTTATTCCAGGAGGGAAAGGTGTTCTTGGTGCACCAATGCGGACAGTGTCAGTTGTGGTCATTCAGTGCCTGAGTGTCTAGGGTGGAAGTCAAAGATAGTACTAAAAGCCTGGTGATGTTGCTGATTATCTGGGAAGCTTTTACCTTTGAAGAAGTTTATCTGGGTTCTCTAATATTCTCCAATTCCAATTTTCTGAAAAAGGTGTTCATCCCCATATCCTTATGAAAGCACTGTGTATGTATGGATGTGTCAGCACTCTTGAAGCTTCAGTTCCATCAGATGCCTCTAGATGTTAATTTTCTTTCTAGAGTAAGGTTGCTAGAGACCTCTTAAAGCTGTGTTTTCAGTATTTTTTACTGCTCTGTCTCTTGTGGAGTAGAATCCTCTACCTTAGCACAACATGTTATTCCAACAACTTTTAATCCTTGAGGAAAAGAGAAAGTGCTGGAGTACAGAAGATTTATGAGTAGTATATGTAACTTCTTGTTCGTTCTGTACACCTCAGTAGTTTCTCAGAGCCTTTCAAAGAATCAAACTAGAGTACTTGCTGCTTAAATGATTCAGAAGTATAGTCCTGGAATAACAAATCAATCAATTTAGACCTAAGTGTGAAGTCCACTTAGTGGAAATCAATCTGCACATGCCTTACAGGTAATGTCCTTCCTCCATGGAAGTCAATGGGACTTTTACCATTGACTTCAGCTGTGTCAGGATTTCGTTCTTGGAGCCTGTTCCTGTTACTAATGATGTTACTGAAAAATTTCATTAGGAAAGTGTTTGGATTCCACATGAGGTATTTGACCTGTGTCTCAGGCAGATCTCACGTCCCTCTTAACTGCTGTGTTGAGAGCAACACTGAGGTCAGGCTGACCTCTTCCCATCCCTAGAAAAATGGAGGTATGTTTGATGAATTTGGTGTGCTAACCATCAAGTTGCCCTGAGCTCATCAACATGGCATTTTCAAACTTGTGGAGTCTGTGTCTTTTCTGTCAATCCCATCAGGTCCCTACCAGATTGAAGAGTACCCAGGCATTTCCTGGTCATAAGCCTTTTATGAATTTCAGGTTTAGGTTTGTACTTTTCCAGTAGGCTCTCCCACAGCGCAGAGGTGCTGCAGCTGGTTTGGGTCAGTGAATGTCTGCTGTTTGTAGGTAGGCTTTGGCAACAACAGAGGCGTGCTTCAGAAGCAATATCAAACACTTTGGTGAGTCACCCAAGGCTCTTAGTCTACAGGATGGTGTTATTTGCCCTACTACCGTATCTCCTCCAGGGTTCTTTGGTCCAGCTGGGAAAACGGATTACATTTAGGCTATGAGCTGTGGCCTGGTCAGTTGGTTGCAGCTAGGTAGGAAATGTGAGAGGAATTTTCAGTCCTTACATCTCCCTGGAAATAGTGTGGCCAATAGATGAATGCTGCAAATCTCTCTCATCGTTTTGCATAGGTGGTTATATTTTCCTTTATTTATTACTCTTTCACCTTATGAAGATACTGGATAAATATATCAGTTTTAGAATGTTTTAACATGTGCGTAGTAAAATCTCTGGGAAGGAAATAGTTTAATTGAAAGACTTGGAATAGAATATCTTCTCTTTCCTGCAGCAGAGCCACTGTCTTATAAGTAATTACTGTGTACAGTGTGTGTGTGAGTGGGAAGGTACTAGAAATGTCTGTGCTAGGTACTCTTCTCTGTTCTTTGCATTACGTGATTTGAAATAAAAATTGATCTAACTCTCTCTGCCTCCAACAGCTGTAGGATTTGGAATGGATCCTGACTTACAAATTGATATCATCACAGAGCTGGATCTGGTGAACACAACCCTGGGGGTAACACAAGTGTCAGGACTACACAATGCCAGCAAAGCATTTTTATTCCAAGGTGAGAGAAACATCTTCAATTTTCTTATCTCGCTTCTGTCTGCATAAGGTCATAAGAGCTTTGATGCTTAACTGATTCCCTGTAATGGTGGTCTTACTTAACTGGTGCTTTCTTTTATTTCTATTTATTGGATTTAGTTCTTGATGTACAGATGATATTTTTGTGTGTGTGTGCTGTCAGGTAGTTGCAAGGAATATTTAGGGAAATATTTCTGGGTAGGTTTTCAATGCTGCCCAATATTTATTTCTCACTAAATATGTCTGAGTGGTTCCAAGGGATGGACTTTGTTGTGTTCTTGTGTTTTTTTCCTCTGTGGTCGTATACATGCAGAGAGACACACAGTAAAGCTGTGTAACTATGAGAAGGCATTTAATGTGTTGACACTGATTGGTAATGTAGCAGGTCTTTCATCAACTTTGTGAAAACTGCTAAAGTGGCCAATAGAGCACTTTTGTATTTAACTCTCCAAGCTGAGTATCAAGGACAGGATAAGTCACTTTGAATTGTGATTTTTTTTTTTTTCTCCCTTCATTAAGTCTTCTAACATAAAGTTTGTGAAATGTTTTAAAATGTCGTTGGTTTTGTTTGTATTTTTACTGAGTGAAATTCTGGATGTAGTTTTACAATGTATTTAAGTAAGGTCTAGATTAAGGGACAATGTCCCAAGGAGTAGAAGCAGTGAGTTGCTACAATATACTGATTACGCAAGAAAGACATTTCTATGACTTGAGATTAACATGTGAATTAAAGCATAATTGGGAACATTTTTATTGTGGAGATTTCCTATGTTTTTTCTTTACTGTGCTTTACTCAGTGTTGAAGTGTGCATGTTAGTGTCTCTCTTTTTCATATCTATCTTCTGTAGCTGTTTTTAGAGGCAAATGATTATGATCTCATTTCGCTTCAGTTCTGGATCTGCAGTCCAAGCTGACTTTACTGTAAGTAATAAAGGAAGTGGGTCTCTAATCTTAGTTCATTCTTTATCTGGCCAAGACCAGTTTAGGAGTCAGAGGAGAGAGACTTCTGGAGACCACCTCAGGATTTGTTTCCTGTCTTTTATGATACAAGGAGCTTAATTTTCACTGATTCCCAAATTAGTGTCCAGAAGAGCAGCATTGACTCCTTTAATTTAAAGATATCAATTGTTTTTCTTTTGATACCCTGACTCCAGGTTTGTGTATTATGTACAAACAGTATTAAAGTATAGTCATTCCTCTAAGAACTGCCGTGGCCAAAATATGTTAATAATTCCAATTCCTGTTCCATGCAGTTAATTGCAACCATGCTGATGAGCTGTTGTGGTGAGTTTTCACAGACTGGTGGTCAGAGCTGTAGGGAAGAAGTCCGAGATGTGTTTGTCAGGACTTGGATTGAGACCATTGAGACTGAAAGTAGCTTTGAAAGGTTAATGGTGAAGATGTTCTGTTTATTCTCTTATTTTCTCCTTGGAGTTGCCCACCTGTAGTTTAGGAACTTAGGACTGGTGTAAAAAAGGTGGAACTTAAAAAATTCATATGAACAGGTAAACTGAAAGATAAATGTTCATGGGAAGCAATAAACAAACATTCACCGTACGTAATGAATAAACAATGTGAAGACTGTAGTTAGGTAAATAAAGCTTTTTTAAATTCCCGGAACAGAAACTCTTCTTGCACACAGGAACAGCCCTGTGCTTGAGTATCACCTCTAGTGTAAAACTTCCTGGAAGGTGGCTCAGGAAAATGACTCTTCAGTAAAGCTCATCAGCCCTTGGGTCGTGAAAAGACTGAAGGCCTTTGCTGTCAGCTGGGATGGAAGTCTGAGGCTGCCCTGTTGTCTTCTTCCCTTCTTGTTCCTATCTGTTATTTGTTAAATGTCAGCTGTATGTTGGCAGCTGTATGGATTCCCTTTTTAAGTCACAGAGGTGACTTACTGTACAACTACAGTCTGGCTGTGTGCCAGGTCCTTTGGCTGGAACCAGGAGATACTCCTGGTTTGATTTCTATCTTGCCATGCAGTAAAACCAATATAGAACTCGGAGCAATGTATGGACGATTGCTATGTCTAAGTTAGAAGTAATGCGTTCTCCCTCTACAAAAAAACCCCTTGTCCAACATGACACTCCCAGAGGAGAGGAGAGTCTGGAAGTTAGTGCTTAGTTTCAGAATTACTGTATCCTCTTGGACCAGCTATTCCTGCCTGGAAGATGTGGTCCTCTCAGCACAGCTCTGCTCTGGTTTGTCCTTACCACGTGTGAGCAGGTCATGTGTGCTGTGCCTTGCTGGGCTCCACTGCTGCAGTGTGCCCTTGGAGCCTCTGGGCAGGGCTGGACCTGGTTCACCTGGCAGCATGATTACTGCACATGGAGCGACATTAGAAGACCTCTTCCCTAGCAGGCTTTCACTGCTGAGGATTCCCTAGTTTAGGAAATAAAAAGAGTTTGTATGTTCTTTGGCATGTGGTTTTTACAGTGACAGTTTCGCCTGCTACCTTTGACAGCAATGTATCAGGGCTCTGAGCTTACAAAAAAGTTCCCCATGGAATATTTTCTGTCTTGTGAGATGGCTATACTGGAGCTGTTAAAACTGAGAGTGTTCTTTTGCATGTCCCAGCAAGTTTACATCTTTGAGGTAGAGAAATGGTAATTTTTCCCCAACCCGGACAGTTATATGTCCAGGGTAAGTGAAAATATGGAATGTTCTCCTAAGTGAGATTCATTTTTGTGAATTAAACTATTTGAAAGAGAAAGCTCTATAAGTTTTGAGCGTTCTTTCAGTTGCCTTTAGAGGCAAAAAGAGGAAATGAAAAAGGGGGGTGATATGAAGATATGCACAAAAGAAAGGGTAACTATTATTTTTAATTAGGCTTTTGATCAGTGATAGCTCTCTTACAGTTAGTGACATACTGTTTGTTACATAGTTTCTGGGGAGTGATGTCATGATTTAATTTATCCTAGAGGAAATGTAGAAAGACTCTTTTCCCTGGAGAGTTTGTGATTTCAGTCTGAGACCATCCCAGTGAAGCTGGTGGAGTATTCTGATTTTTTAGTAATATTGATATTAACAGCCAAACCTCAGATTTCTGTGTGAAGCAGCTTTATAGGCAAAGAAACAAATTCAGCTCTGTTGCAAATTGTGTGACAGTGTGGTAGAACCAAAGTGGCAATTGAGAGATGTGGGCTGCGTTTGGGCAAGCAAATCTGTTCCTAATTCAGAAAACCATAGAAACCTATAATTAAATATGGTCATCTGAGTGGTCCTGCTGGGCATGGACTTTGATTGTTAGAGTATTTCAGCTGGATTTTTGATTGATCAGTTCCGTTATTTGTATGTTTCAGTTCCATTCTCAGTGAAATGGGAATGAAGAAATTAAAAAAAAAAGCAGTGTAAGTGCTGACAGTGTGAATTAGAGGAAATGTAGATATGTAACTCATAATTGCAATTCTGCAAACAGTCTGATTCTTAAGATCCCTAACATTGTGGGGTCTTAATTATGTATGTTTTAATTTATACACACAAGAGTGGGGAAAAATGCCTTTGTGGGCAGATGAGTTGCTGTAGCATGAAGGGACAAAGGAGGGCAAGTGGAGATGCTTGACCAGAGTGCTCCTGGGGAATGGAGCACCCAGGATCCTGATGTCTGACCCCTATCTCCAGTGAATTCAAGGAAATGGTTCTGGGCGTGGGTGGAAAATCTGCCTTAAAGAAACATACGGAAAATATGAATTTTTCACCTAATGCCTTACAATAACATCTTACAAACAGTGAACGTAAGACATCTGTAAATAGTATCTTACAGACATGACAAATTTACAGGATCAGAACAGGATTATCATGTAAATTGTAGTACATTAAGAAACCCTGAGCTATGGCTCCTTTGATGGGGCTCAGTCCTGTTCTCTGTTTCAGATAGCAGGGAAGTAGGGCTTGTCCTGACTCTGACTTATCAGGCTCTTGAGTTCAGTGGCAGAGGGAAGCTCTGATGATAAATAAGGCAAGAGGATGTTAACTGGTCATCTTGTTTCTAGATAGACTGAGACCAATTTCTAGCCTAGCTGTTAAATTATGTGATTACTTTAACCCGTCTAACTTTTGTTCCATGTTCAGTTCCTGTTATGGAAGTAAAATTTTTGCAACCTGTCAGCTCTGCCTATTTCTTTTTAATTCTTCCTGCAACATCTCTTTTGAGCTAACAGAGACTTACAGCCTTTACTTAAAAAAACAGCTTCCCCCCGCCCCCGAAAGTTTATTAAGGCTTTGCTGTTTCCTTTCCTAGCAATCTGGCAGTATTTTTCAACTGAGCCTTTAAATTAGGAATGGTCTTTTTACTATGTATACTATGTTTAGCACTCAGCAAAAGGAACCACCAAGTACTGTTCAAAGTCTAGAGATACACAGTGCTTTGTTCTTGACCGTTTCTTGACTTGTATTAAACACCCACTGGATTTCTAAGAGAAACACCTGGCCTGGAGCTCCTGCAGCACAGAGTTCAATCATGTTCCTTATTCCCACTCTGTACTAGAGACTGCTGAGTTCTTTTCTGTACCGTCATGGCTCCAACAGGAGAGGTGAAAGAATAACAAGTATCTTAAAGCACAGGGAAAGGCAGTGTTTTTGTGAAAGAAGAGTGAAACTTGCTGAGTTCCTGAAACAAAAGGACTGTCCTGCTTCAGGCCAAAAGAGAGATCAAAGCTGCACTTCTAAGGTGGGTACAGGTGCCTCCCAGAAGACTCTCTTGAGCTTCCAGATGAAGTGCAATCCTCTCTGTTGGTGTTTTCCTTCAGTGTTTTATGAATCCTGACTTTTTTTAGACTAATTCCTCACTTAGAGTGTAGAAGTGTTTCCAGATCCCACTCCAGGAATCTCAGTCCAAGAAGTCAAGTTTTGCAGTGCCAAACTGAAAGAGGTTTGAATGCTGGCCAACTCTGCCGTGTTTTGGTGTATAAGAGCAATTGCCTAAGTTGATCTTGTCATCAGGAGTGGGCACATATCCTTTATTTCAGGCATGCTAGCTCTGCTTCTGGTAGGATAGTCTTCAGCATACACTTGTGCCCTGGTGATGTGCTTGGGGCAGCAGCTCAGCACTGAGCTGTGCTCACTGAATTCCAAGGCCAGGTGAAGGCTGCTGCCTTTGTCCATCTGTGCTGAACTTCTCACCCTCAGTCTCAGTGGCCTGGGTACTATGGCCAAGGTTTTAATCCACTTCAAGTGTTAAACTCTGTTACGCCAGCATAATGTGCAAGGTGTGTGAGTTGCAGAGCTCAGAAAATAGCCAAGGACTGGATGAGAGGGAGCAGATAACAGCTGAGGGAGGAAACATGTCATTATTCTTCCTGGGGCAGGTGGTGGGAGGTCTGCAGTGAGCAGGAGAGATAAACTTTTAATTTTGGAATTCAGGCGTCAGTCCCTCTTTATGTGAGATAATGAGACAAGAGTCATTGCTTTCTGTGGGATCTCTCCTGCTATGTTTATAGGAAATATTAAGTATCAAGCAGTGTTGTTTTTACAGAGCAGAAATATTACAGTAGCAGAAAAATTAGGAAGGCACAACATGGGTGGCTGGAAATCTTAGTTCTGCTTTCAGCTGTCACAGGAGAGAGTAGCTCTAGTATCTTTTCCATGACGGTGTATCTGGATATCCCACCTTGTGGGAATGCTGGGGCTTTTGGGGCAGACTCTCCGGGCACACCTGAGGCTGCTGGCAGCCCCTTCCTTTATGTGCTTTGGGACAGTTGGCAGAGCAGCTGATGACCCTTGCACTGTTGGAAAGGAATGTCTGTTTATTATTTTTATTTTTTTTTTAACCACTTATTGCCCACTGTCACTTGAACTTGTGGCTGTGTGCCTGTGCAGCTGCTCCCCTCCAGCTGGACAAGATTTTTTTTTTTTCCCCCCCTTTTAAAATGCACTTTCCCTGATTTACTGCCGGCCTGGACGAGGGGCTGGGCTGTTCTCTGAGGTGGGGCTGGCCAGAACCAGCAGTACATCCCCTCACAGGGGTGTCCTGCAGCTCACCACACCACACAGGTTTATCTTTGTGGAAACTCTGCAAGCTCCTTGAACTTGTGAGCTTTTATTTTATTTTTTAAATGTCAGAGTGAGGTATTTTGCCATTGCTGCATCGTGCTGTGTAGGCCTACTCTGGTTCCTACAGGGGTGAGTAAAATTGGGGTTTTACTCCATGTTGCCTGTGGGATGCCTGTCCTGGGCGTCCTGGGAGTTCACGAGGGAGAGGCAGCTGCCATCAGATAAAAAGCTTTTGTATGTGTCAGTAAAAGCACCTTGACACCTGAGGTGTGGATCAGCCTCTTGCCCCCGTCATGCGGTAACATTCCTTGGTGCTTAATTTTGGCTGTTTCTCTTGTCTTTCCACTGAGGTTTCCCTTCTGAGAATCCCCCTCTCACCTGGGCATGGCAGAATTGGTGGTTTACTCAAAGCTGATCTGCTTTCAGGGCTGGCTGGCTCTGAAGGCAACCACGGGCACCTCTCTTGCCAGTGTGTGTCTGTCCCTATGATGGAGGCTTGTGGGGTTGTGAGAAATAGGGCCCAGCCCATCCCTTGGAGAGTGGGATCCTCACTGGTGCTCCACACCCATCCCTTGAGATGTTCCCTTGTTTTACCAAGCTCCAGCCTGGTCCTTAGGAGCCATGGCAGCTGCTTACCATCCCAGAGTGTTGACAGAGGTGTTAGCCCTTTGTCAGAGCTGCTCTGTGAAGCACAGCTAAAACGAGAATTTAAATAGGATGCCAACAGCTGGGCTGACTGCAGCCAGCAGGATGGAGGAAACTGTGACTTCTCTGATGGAGATGGTTTCTGGGCTTGTGTCCATCAGCAGGCCTTGATCTCTTCTTGGGGTCTTGAGTGCTTGTCCTGCTTTCACCCCTTCCTTCCCTGCTTTTCACCCCTTCTTCCCTCTGTAGAAGCTGGGAATGAGGGGGGTGAAAGCTGGAAGTCTAGGGACAAGGACTGAGTGACAATGACATGGTTGGGATGAACAGGCTCCCCTGAGAGCCAGGAGTGACACAGGCTGGTGCTGGGCACATGGGTGGAAGCAGCTGGATGAGGTGAACTCTGACAGGCAGGGCAAGGAAATGGCCTCAGATGGGCATGGGGAGGGGAGAGGTGAGAAAGAGCTGTATGGAGGAGCTGCAGGCCAAGAAGGAAGCAGGTGATGGCCAGGCAGGAAAATTGTGACAAGGATGATACAAGGACTTTAACTTGAGGAAGAAGGGAGAGAGGTGCAGGCATCAAGAGCGTGGTAAGGGGAGCTGTGCACAGCAGCTGGGAGAAGCAGCCTGGAGAGAGAGAGGCAGTGGCCTGGATGGGAAACACAAAGACTGCAGCCTTGGACCAGGGGAGTAGAGTTAGGTAAAGGTTTGCTTATGGTGCAGGCTGCATTAGGGCAGCATAATCAGGAAAAGCACAGAAAGTTTAGATTTGATGTGGCTGTAAAGCACTCGTGGTATTTGACAAGTGCGCTGCTATTTAACAAGTGTTTTTGGAGGATGCAACTTGGATAATGTGGGGGTTTGTGTTAGTGAATTAGAACCTTACTTTTGCTGTGTTGCTCACCTGTAAAATTGAGGTGCTAATGCCTCTAACAACAGTGGTATGGAGAATTCATTAATATTTGTAGAAGGCTCAAATACTGTGCTGGAATAAGTAGCTTGGTCATGGTGTGTTCTGCCTTCAGAGGAGGATTTGAATATGGTAGATTTACTGTTCAAGGTGAGCCTTGAACAATAAAAATAAAGCAAAACTTAGGATCCTTGTTTGTTAAATAGTTTTTACTTTGTTCTTTCCTTTGTGCACTGACTGTGAGACAGGAGCCCCCTGGAAAAAGGTGTGTGATGCTGTAGTTAAGAAAGGTTTTGGAATATTCATCCCCAGAGGGTTGAGCAAGGTGTGCTTGTGATACTTTAATTCAAACATCTGCCTAACTTATATAAATTATATATATATATTTTAATAGAGCTAATATTTTAATGTGTTTTGTATACACAATGCAATTTTTTTTCTTTCAGTGAAGCCATTAGTCTAAGTGTGGGTTTTTACCTTTGCAAAAACCATTTTCAGAACAGACAAATGATCTGGAATTGAATACAGTGAGCTAGGAGGGGTTGAGATGAATCATCTTCAGTGTAGAAAATTAAAGATCACCTGAGACATAATTATTAAACAATGCTTTGAGGCTTTGAAGATACATAAACTACTATTAACTTTGTCAGTTCCCAGAGGTAGTTTTTAAAATACTCTTAAATACCCATCCTGTCTTGGCTGTTTCTTGTTTAACGTTTGAATTGTTAGAAACTTGTCTAGGTGTAAAATTTATCCAGCATATTGATATGAAGGTATAACTTGTAAATCATTTCAGAGTTTCTCATTCTGTATTCTCTTGTTTAAAACACCCCTGCCCCCTGCTTCGGAGTAAGTGTAGACTAAAATAGAAAACTAGTCACACTAAAAAACAGTGACCAATTTCTACTTTTCCTTTTTTTCCCCCGTCCTGAATGCTGTCATGCTGGCTTCTGTTACTTGACATTTTTGAATTTCCCATCATGTCTGTAATGATTAGGAGAGAATTCTGAGCACACATTGCCTCTGTCCTTGACAGTTATTTTTGCTTTCCTGGGAGGCAGTAATTGTGCTACTTGTCTTGTCTTCATTTGCCACGATGGTGAGTACAGAGGGGAAGTGGGATAAGCACTTCAGTACTTCTGTAGTGTGCTAAAAGCCTTGAATGCTTCTGGCAACCTGTTGACGAAGTCCTATCATGAAGATAAGCAGAAAGGAAACAAAAGTTCTTTGCTCTTTAATGGGCTGAGAGGGGGATGCAGAAATTAGTTTCTGATGCTGCTAGTAAGGGTGTTCCACACCATGTGGACATCTAGGTCCTTAAAATGAAAGTAGCTCAGATGAAAGTAAGAATAACAGTTTGAGTTTCTTGTATCTTCATCAGAATAGGAATACAACAAAAATTCTTTCTCGTGCAACAATTTTGGCAAATGGATACTCTTAAGTCATATCATACTGTAATTAGCTCCTTGTTTAGTAAACAAGTATTAAAGTGGAGTAACAATATTCTATAGCATCTTGTCAGATGCTTGTGAGAGCTGTGGGAAGTTGGGGTGGAGCAGAGTTGGCACTGGAGTTGTGCTGCCTTGGGGCAAGTCCCTGAGTAGGGTGGGTAAAGAATCCTGCCCCAGCCCCTGCACCTCATATTGCAGCTCTGGGTTGCTGGACAGATGCTGGGTTAAAAGAGAACAGAACTGGAGCATTAGTAGGAACTGCTGAGCTAAAACTGCTTGAAATGCAGAGGATGGGAAAAGCAATGCTCAAGAATTGAGTTCTCACTGTAGGCAATGAAACAAAGTGGCACATTATGGTGTATTTTGACCCCAAGGGTGAAATCTTTAATTTTAAACCAATTTTAGTAGAAACTTGTTAATAACTGAGAAAAATATTTACACTCGGCCAACTTGATTAAATTACTTCTAAACACAGCTACATCTTTTGCCTAAGAGGAAGTGGTGTTATTTGAAATTACTATCACATGAGATTTTTTTTAAGATTTTGTACCTTAAAGAAGTACACAAGGGCAGATGCAACCAGACCTTATAAAGGAGCCAGGCATGGACCATTTCCTGTGGTGAAAAATCCTGCTGTCTTGAACTATCTATCAAGAATAAAGATTAGATGCTACTTGAGACCTCAACCTACTTCTTCTATGCCAAATTGTAGAATAATCCAGCCACCTGCCATGTGGGTGTATAAATGACACAGAAGGGGAACGTTTTTTCTGTTATTTTTTCATTTTCACCACATAAATGGCATGAAGCATTCATGTCATACTGTGCTGGTTTTATGGCATTATATCATGTGATTGCCTTGCTTTTTGTGGCCTATTCAATGATACAAAGTGCAGAACATTAGGTTTTTATTTTTTCTAATATAATGGGCAAAAATTGGTTTTGGCACCTGATGCCCACTCTAACATGGGGTGAAATCCTTCGTTATAGGTTGTGTATCTGCTAAAATAGCAAAGTTGGTCCTATAATTCTGACAACAGGGATCTGGGAATCACTGTTTTAGAGCAGTAAGTCCTGTAGCTCAGAATTGATTTTGCTTCCTAAAAACCTCTCATTGCAGCTTTTCTGTCCTCCATCCTCCCTCATTTGTGGCAACATGTCTTACATTACAGCAGAATTTGTTGTGGGTCCCCTGTGCTGTAAATAGGAAAAATAGTATAGGATCACTACAGCTGCAGGGACTGTTTTAGTCTGTCTTCCCTTGCACATACAGGTGACTCCTCCCTCTGCCCTCTGAAACTGTGAGTTTTCCATTTGGTATCAGTGGGAACAGATGCTTCCAAAGGAGATAAATTTGTGTTGTAAAGCTTAGCTCTCTATTGTGTAGCCCCCTTCTTTTATTTTTTTATTTTCATTTTTAAAAAACTTTTTGTAAACTGGAACATAGCAAGGATCTTCTAAGAGTGAAATACACCTAAAACTGGATCTTGGAGTTTAAATACTTGTTGCTTCTATGATGGGCTGTCTACAGATGGCATTAATATCTGCCTCTGTTTCTCTCTTTCTACTTCAGCTCATTGAGAATAATAATTTTGAAAATTTACAGCCTCTTCCTGGGGACTGGGGAAAATAACAAAGCCAAGATATGTGGGAGGAGAGTGGGGTTTGTGTGTGTATGTGTCATAATTTTTCTTCGTCTGTGGAGGACTCTACAGATGCTCATCATGCTGTTTGGAAAGTGAAGCAGCACAGCCTTGAAACATGATATTTGTAGAATAATTTGGTAAATGCTGATGATTTGGAAACCTCGTGTATTGCTCTTACCCGAAGCCTTCCTTTTAAGGAAATGTACTGACAAGCTGTGGTAGGAGGACCCTGCAGTATTAGGTACAGCGATCTTGTTTGGGAAATGGTGGAAGTAATTTAGGTTTCCTTCATTGTAACTAATTATGGAGCCAGAAAAAAAAGTTTCTCTTTTACAATAGCATTGCTCACATATTTAAATTATGTCCTCTGCTTTAGCTTTTTGTTCTCTGATACTGGCATTGCTTTTAATGTTTTTTGATATCATGTGAGGGCCAGCTTTCAGACAGGATATTCGGCTCGTCTTGCTTCGTGCCATCCTAATCGCTTCGAAATGTAGTCATTAAAAAAAAGAGTAAACATTATTGCTGGTGTTACTGCTAATGGCAAGAAACGCAGAAAAGGGGGGACACATGTGGCAGTTCTATTTAAATAAAAGCTTACTTTCAGAAACAAAGGCTTATGGAGAAAAAGGGAGCTCTTAGTACCCCAATCACGTTTCCTGTTACGGATGAACCCACAGCAATGGATGCTATCAAAGTTGTCATATTTTATTCATGAGTTGTGGTATGCTTGGGTGAAATAAGAAAAGCAATGCTCCAAATCATAATTATGGTGTAAAAAGATAAAACAGTTATTATTGTGACTTTTTAAAAGAAATTATTAAATCTCTCAAATAAATCATATAAAACTCATGGAGAATGACTAAGTATGTTAACTATTTATGGCTCTTTGTTGTGGGTGTTGTGAAACACTTCACCAATAGCGTTTATACTTATTCTGGGAGAAAAATATAAATGTGTGCTTATGTATGTTCCAAGAAACAAAGACATCTAGAATATTGAGTATAAACATAAAGAGGCTGACAGCAGAAATTATACTTCAGTAGAGAAGGACTCTGACAAATGTATTATGCCTCATGCTATTATCATGCAGTTAATAAATAAAACAGACACCCAGGATTTAATTTGCTTTAGCAATAACATGAAGGGATTTTTATCCTCAGGGAAAGAAAACAAAAGGGAGAATTAGTTCGTGAAACATGTGTTGTTTAATGCTTGTATAAATCATATATAGAGTATAAAGAAACCCCAAACCGTAACATTTTAGCAATACATGACCTGTGCTTTAAAAGTAATTAAAAAACTATTTAGACTGTCAAGTCTTTGGGAGTTTTTGAACCAAGAGAGCACTTCAGCGTATGCTTGCTCAAACTCTAGGATAATTTCATTGTCTTTAGTTGATTATTCATGTGATAAAATGACTGGAAATGAAAACCTGTGTGTAGGTGTACCCAGGTCTGTTAGCTGCATTAGGCATAGTAACCTCTCTCCACAGTGAAGAAACTAAGTCAGATTTCTGCTTAGCTGAAATGTCCCTTTTAATGAACTATTTTAAGTAGTATTTTGGTTTACACATTTAAGAATGCAGGTTTTCACCAGGGAGGCAAATTGTAATTTCTGTGTGGCCTCACTGAAGCTAGACTGGGATTTTCAGCGAAGTCAGAGTAATTTAGGCATTCATCTTCTCTCCTGCGCCAGTGGAATCTGGTACTTAAAATTTTTTTGAAATGTGTTGCTTGTTGGCTGTATCTCTTATATTAGTGGTAAACTTAGGAATCATAAAGCACTTCAGAAGTACTTGTGATTATTTTTTTAAAATATTGTTGCCATGAATTATGAGCAGTATTTATTATTACCTGGAAGAAAGAAGAGTGCTAAATGAGAAATCAGAATGATTACATATTGCTTACAAATATAAATGGATTAATCTCTGTGTGTTCTATTAAGCTTATATTTTATTTCTGGATTGCCAACACACTTGGAGTTATAGTGGAAGGAAGTAAGACCAAACCTACAGTTAGTACTTATTTGCAAAACTTGCCTTCTTTGTCTGATTTTTAGTTCTAGGGGTTCCTCACCTTGTGGTACCACCTTAAGTTTCCTTTAAACAAATGCAGAACGTGTTTTGCAAGTTTTGGTATCTATTATTATAATTTTTAAAAGCAACCTCTAATATTTTTGTGTGACTTCAGGCATACTTGAAAATGCTTTGTAGAAGGTGAAGAAAAAAGATGTTTAGCTTGCTTTTGCATGAAGCCATATTTTTGAGTGGCTCATTATTTGTGTGTGACATTAGTATTTAATATACTCTTGAACTCTGAAGTGGCCAGTACTCCTCCTGTAAAATTGGACAGCACACTGGGAATGATTCTTGGCAATTACTCCATTTTCCTGGTGTTGCCACTGGCTCTGTTCACAGTGTTGCTGGTATAAATCCATGTTCTTTCTGTTAAAATGTTTTCATTTTCCAAATTTTGAAAGAGCAATCTTTATAGCCACAATAACGTGATACCTTATCTAATGTAAGTAAAGAGTGGAAAAGATGATACAGTCAGTGACTCCTGAACTAATTAACTAACAACACATGTAATTTGATTAACTCACATGATTTAAAAGCAGATTATGTGCTTTTAGTGATAGTGAACTTCTGGAGCATTTCAACGAAGAATTTAATTTAAGGGGTCAACCATTTGTAAACAGTCTTGATTTCAGCATGAATCCCTTGAGGAAACAACAGGGCCTACTTGAGAAGACGAGCTCAGCAGCCACTTAAAATGCTTGAAGTAAGTTCAAGGAGCTGCCTTGAGTAACAGGTGATGTGTTGCCTCAGCAAGGTGATGTCTGTTGTTGACAGCAGGAAACCTGCCCCAAAGCCCCTTAGCTGACCGCAGGCTTCTGATTTTGGTCCATAGCAGCCAGTTGGTTTGATGACAATGTCAGTCACTGGGCTTTGAGTGTAACCAGGCTGCTGCTTCTCCTCGTGCTGCTGGAGAGGTGATTCCAGTGCTTTCCTTGGTCATTCTGCCCATGTGGGTGGAAAAGACAAGGAAAAGCCCTGGGGGCAGGAAACCAATATGAATTTTCATGATATAGGATTTGCTACAGCTCTCTGGCGCTGTGGTTTCTCTGCCACTGAAGGCACCTTTGGCTGGCTGGGGCTGGAGAAGCAGAGGTGGCTGCCTTCACTGTTGGCATGTGTTCATTTCCAGGTCTTGTGCAGTATCTGCTGCTCTGTTTGTTCCAGAGTACTCAGTTGCCAGGGTTCAGTTTGAAATGCTGATAAAGCAAACAGAGGACTTAAGACTCTCTGACAACTACTTAATTAGCATGAGTGTGGTCACTCTAGCTGGTGCTCAAGTCAAGGCAATTTTCAAGAAGTGAAGAGTCTGACACTAAGGCATTAAATCACCTAAATTAGTGGATGAGGAGAAACTGTGATTTGATAATATTCTCTGATTTCTTCAGTGACTCAAAATGCTCCTGCCCCTGGCATGTGGAGTTCTAGGACTGGGTTTGCAATGATTTCCTGAATGGATTTTTATTTATATGTATATATAATTTTAAATGCTACATGAATTTTGTTAGGAGAGACCTATTTGTAAACTAGTTTACAAACATGTATATCAAAATGACAGCAGTATATGAGCATATATAGCCAAGGGTAGTTTTGCATGATGCAAAAGTAGAGTTTACATTGAATTACTATTTTTCCACCTAGCAGAACTGCTTTTGCTGTATAGTCATGGGAACTTACCTTTGTGACATTAGCTGTTCACCCTGGTAATTGCTCCATCCTCTAATTTAATGAAAACCCATTAAACCAAAACAATAATTAAAATGAGACATCATCTCTGTAGGAGTCTTGCATATTAAAATCACCAAACATTTCACTGCAGACGGATCTTATTCTTGAGAAACACTGTTTGAAGCAACATGTAAAAAGTGATTTACAATGAATAATCAGAATTTAGAAAGCTGTGCTGTTGAACATGATTTCCTACAGTTTATTACTGACTCTGAGTGGAGCTAGCAAGGCAAAAACATTTACAGTGTCTTCTTATGCTGGTGAGAATACACAGGAGCAGAGATGTGCTTATGAGAATACATCATGCCCTCTTTGGTCCTCCCTGGCAGCCTAGTTTTTCAGAGGAGGGTAAGGTGTTTTGACCCCTCTCTTTGGGTTGCTGGCAAGTAGAACAGATGGTCCTGGTCCCCACTGTTCCAGTGCAGGGGCCCCAGAGAGCAACAAAATGCTGGCTTAGCACCTTAACATAAATTTACATTTATTTTCCCTTGGCAGTACCCCCCGCTTACTGAACCCCATCATTTAGCTTGGGTGGAAGCAGTGCAGGCAAGCGGGTCTCTGCAGCACGGTGGGGGCTGTCTGCAGCCTTAGTGCTTATGGCTCAACTGAGCTCCCAAAGTGCTCAGAGAGATGTGCATGGCTCTGTGCCTTTTCCTGCAACAGAAGCATGTTGTGAAGTTTTCTATTTTCTTTGCAAATAAAGAGAAATTTATGTGAATTTATCCCCATAGCTCAAAATAAAAAATTGGTGGTATCTGCAAATATCTGCATTTTGCTCTTGGTAAGTAGGGAGGGACAAGTACCTGAAGCATTTCTCTGCTTGGCAGTGAAATGATTAGTTTTGGAGAAGATCCCCATAATTAGTGTTAGCATCCCTTCTGGAAATTTTTGTGACTTGTGTAGACTGAGGAATGCTTCTAGAAGGGTGGAAACGAGTGGGAATGGGCATTTATCCCTGGTGGTTTGCGTTGTTGGTTGGTGGTTTTTTTGTTGTTGTTTATTTTGTGTGTGGTTTTTTTTTTGTTGTTGTTGGTTTTTTTTTGTGGTGGTGTTTTTTTTTTTTTTTTTTTTTTAAACCACTTCTTCAAAAGACATTTTTTGAGACCAGTGTGCAGGAGGGGGGAGTAGGTGCACTGGATCTCACGTGACTCAGAGGCTTTGGTGAAGCAACTGCTTCAGTGAACAAGCATGGTTTTGTGATGCTGTTGTGTGTTTTCATCCTCAGCAACTGTTAGGAACTGCCTACACTGAGAGTTGCTAGTTTTGGATCATGCTTCTAATCTTGTTTTCATTTTTGTAAAGCTGGTGACTTAAAAAAGTGGGGCACTGGGTGATTTTTTGTTTTATTTTTTTTAATACAATTTTTAGTTTTATTGGATTTTGCCCATAGCAAGGTAAAAGTCCAAAAGCTGTAATATTCAATTCTTTAATTGCTATAGCTTAAATCCAGATTCTCTGTTGTTGCAGGATTAATTTCTACTTGCTTGTCCAGAGTGACTGTTCAGAGGTTCTTCTGAAAGCATGTTGAAGCAAATAGCTTTAAAATGATTGAAGTTACCAATAAAGCAATATGTTCTGCAGTATGTTCTCTGCCAAGGGAAGTAAAAGGTATTCAAGCAGGCTAGTGAATGATAAAATGTACCTATTGCTTTAGAAAATGAGTTGATTCAGAACTGAATTTTAGTATTTTTCCTCTAATGGAGGCATCTCGTCAAGAAAAATTATTCCCCAGATGGATTAGGATTCAGCATTTAACAACTGGTGAACATTTTTCATCACTTAACATTCCATCCCAAATGGTCATGTATTTCCCTTTGTACTGTGGATTGTTGTCACTGTCAAAGGAAGCTTGGCAAGACCTTTGCTTTCTTTCCTAGCATTATCCTTTTCCTTCTTTAACTCATTTTGTCTGCTTCTGTGTGGTGGTGATTTTCTTACACTGTTTCTAATGGAGCTGATGCCAACTCCTCCATTTCTCTTATCTGGGACTTCTAATATGTTCAGGGTTATAAATGGCAAAAGCCTGAGGTTTTAATTTTTAGTTGCTACAGCTGGTGATGCATAGAGCATTGAATCCACACAGGAAGATGTGACTTGAGGGTCTAAATCAGGTTGGGTAAGGACTGATGGTGACCCTGAGTTATTGTACCAAATTCCATTTGTCATTTAGGGCTAGTGTGTGCTGAAATACCTGCACAGTTCATAGATATGAGGTAAAGCCAGGCCTTACATCGTTGGCCCCAGAGCAGCATCGCCATTCATTTGGTTTTAAGGTGAAGTGAAAACACCTATGTTAAAATAAAAGTTTGAGACTTATATGGAAGGTGCTGATAGTGAGTACTGTGAGTAGTTACAGGTATGGGTAAGATTTCTCAGTGTGGCTCAGGGTGTAAGAACTTGCTGCAGCTGGGCAGGGTGCTGTGGTGTGCTCTGCAGCCAGAGCTGTGCTGTCAGTGTAGGCCTGGGTGCTGCTTCCTCTTGCAGCTCTTTTTGGCTTAGCAGGGCTGTGCTGGTCAGGGGCTGAATGGGCTCTCAGGGGACAAGGCATCCAGGAGAAGGCAAGGTGGCATCTCTGGGTGTGGGGGAGATTGGGCCAGGGAGGGGGGGATGGTAGCGACTAAATGGCTGTTGTTGTCTGTCCTGGCAAACTGGACCATTGGTTTGTGTTTGGCACTTCTTCCTTGGACCCACAGCTTAAAGAAAAAAGAATTAAAATCAAGCAACAGATATGCTCTCTCTGACATAGGTGTGTCTTGTGCTTTTGTTTTGCTGAAGGTAGAAAGTTACCTTTACTTGGTACTCTGAGATGATTTGTGTCTCTTGGACTTGCCTATAACTGAGTATGCTTTCTTTCTTTCCTCGTTTAATTTTAGAAACACTCTGGTATGTTTTAAAAAACCCTCCAGACAGTCACTATTTCAAATTAAGAAAATATAATCACATAGAAGGGCATATGAAAGTTGTATCTGTGTTGTTTATTTTGCTGAGATTGCATTATCATTCAAGCATGAAGCACTGTTTCAGTGAAGATTGCTGTATAAACCTATGTTGTTCTATATTATGTAGGAAATATGACATTTCATTACAAGCAGACAGTTATTTTTATAGAGAGCATAAAAAGTATTTTGCCTTTCAGGCACCTGTGGTGAGGGGGTGTATGTATTCTCAATTTTTCTTCTTTTTTTTTTTTGTTGAAGTGTGAAAATCTACCTGGAAATAGAAGGCTCTTATTCTAAATGGATTCTACTCCCAGTTCATTTGTATGGTATTTTCTGCAGAAATCAAGCAAAACACAAACTTGACGTTCCTGGGGATGGTGTGTGAGGGCAGACACTGCCAGAGAGGTGTGGGGGGCTGTGCCATGCGGGCAGGAGCTGGGTGATGTAGTGTTGTCTGCAAAACCCCTCCTTCCCAGCATCTGGGTTCCAGGTTGCGAGCCCAGGTTGTGCTCAGCACTGGGACAGTCTCAGCTCCAAAATCCCAGGCTGTGTGCCCTCTGCATCCCCACCAGCTTTGCTGGGCTTCTCAGCTTACCAGTCCAGTTGCATTTGCCATCTCACCGTGGAACTAATGGGAGAGTTCCCTTGTAGTTACTGAGATTGGGCTGTGAAAAGCAGCATTTCTGTAGACATTTTTGCATCTGCAAGAAAATTTTTCACCTGTGTAGTAGGGATGCCTCAAGGTGCTGGTAATGACTGGACTTGCTCCCCAAATACATAGCACTGTACTTAGAAGTGTGTTAGTTTCCAAAAGCCTGGTTATATAACTTTGTTTGTACCAATTACACTAGCACAGCGTTGCAAAGCAGTCTGTCAATACTATTTGTTACCCAGTAGTTTGGACCCAACACTCTGGAATTTCAGAACTTTGGATTTTCCCGGTTTTAATCAATAGTGAACAAATATCAGTGTTTCATGTGGTTTTGGTATACTCATATCTAGGAAGAGGTGGTAGAGACTAGCAAAATATTTCAAAGTATGTTTCTAGCTGAAGTAATCAGTGCAGTGATGAACCATAGATGATTCCGAGCAAGGAGCCTTATATTTTTGTATAAAATTTGATGGATAGGTGGTGGGAAGTGGCCCTTCCTATAATGAGAAACTGTTGTACTTTGCAAGGCTTGACTGAAGTTTAAACATGTATGTTCCACTGACAGCACTGCCTGTGCTTTCATGTTAAAGAATTTTTGAAAGCTTTGTTAAGGCATATTTTATTTCTGGTAATTGTGACACCTTTAAGAAAAAAAAAATTGTTAGATATGAAGGTTTTAACCTTCAAAAAGTGATAATTATCTTCATCTGTCACTTCTTGGACACTTTACCTCTGAGTCTTACTTGTGCCTTGGAACTAGCTACCAGTGGGTTGTCTGTTTCTGTAGATATCAAACTGGATATTGGCCAGTTTATGGGTCTGTGGGAGACATGGTTCTGTATCTCTTGCATCAGCTTTTTAAAAGAAAAATACATGATATTTATGACCAGTATTAACACCTGCTAGGTGAAGATAATTATACAGATAATGAAAGCTAATTGATAAAGACAAAATCTGGTCTTCTGTGCTGAATTGTTTATTCTTCTATTCCACTATATGATGGCAGTGGAGATGATTTCTGCTCTTAGAAGCTTTTTCCTCTGCTATGATAAAAGTGGCACTGGACAGACAAATAGTTTATTGCTGTAAAGTGGGCCCTGTATTTATTTATCAGGGGAACTCGAGCCCCTGGCAAAGATTTTTAAAAGATGACTAGTGTTTTGGATGTCTGATCTGTAGTACTTCTCAGGGGTGAGCCTTGCAGAGTGCAAGCATGTTACGAGTCTGGGTGTGTAAGCTCATTTGGAGGGCTTTAAGCGGCACAAAAAAAACTGAGACACCCAATTACCAAACATGCTTGAATACCTTTTCCTTGGAATTTGGTTTCAGTCCATGGCATTCCCTCAGTAGTTGTGTGTTTGAGGTTTTAGGTTGTTTTCCAAGCCAGTCTGTCTTCTCTGTCAGCAAAGCCTCATTTAATGACACAACGGGGCCTTTTTGTAGCATTGTTTTGTTTTTTTTTTTCCCTGCAGTGAAATTCTGAATTGTAATTTTCATCACTCTTTTGTGTGTTACATCACGCATGCTGGGCTGGATTCTCAGCATTCAGTGGAGTTATCTGGTTTTTCACCAGCTGAGAATTTGTGCCAGCATTTTTGGCTTCAAAGTAAAACCTTTGGAAAGGAAGCACACTGGGTTTCTAATTGGTTGTGACATCCAGGAACTACAAGTGTGTGACAAAGGCCCAGCATGAGAGACATGGAAATGGGCGGGAAGGTGAAATGCCATGATTTCTCTGTTTCGTTATTAATTGTCTTTCATAATGATGATGTATAGTGAATAAAAGGATGAGTTAAAAAGGAATACAGTGGGAGATGATGCATTTGATTCTTAGAAGATCAACTATGAGAAGGTATGCTGCTTGGACATCATCAGGATTAGTGAGGCTGGAATGCTTCTGCATATGTCTGGTCAGGCTGTAGTTTAATAAATATTGTATGAGCTGTCATACTTCGCTTGTTTAAAGTGAGAAATCCCTGAAACGGCCGTGGATTGTGAGCATCTTGTATTTATTTCTCGGGCAGGAGCGCAGCCGTATAGCATTATTAGCAATAATACATCTCTGCCTTACACTGTGCAAGGACGGGTTTCCTGTGATGTACGAGGGAGAGGTGGTAACAGAGTCAGTGGTAAAAGCTGAAATTGGAGCTTGGTGAATTGTGTTGGGAGAGGCAGTGCCTGAGATTTCTCAGAATTTAGGAGCCTATTTATCTGACTGCAGCAAACCTTATTTACAGCAACTTAATCTGCTCACAGCAGACACAAATGGCTCAGCATCCTGTCAAAAAATCCATCAGAAAATCAGTAGCCGACCAGTTGTGAACTTGTCAAAGTGACAAGTGGGCATGCTGACAGAGATGGCATTTAGGTTTTTCATTGAAAAAATGCAGTGGTGGACCATGGTAGATGACTCTCAAAAATGAAAAATATTGATGTGAAAATGAAAAATGTGATCTGAATCTTTCTGACTTAGCATTTTTACTAGACTGTTATTTCCCTTTTTTTTTTTTTTCTTTTAAAAATAAAATTCTTAGATACAGAAAGAGAAATCCATGCAGCGCCCCATGTGAGTGAGAAGTTAATTCAGCTCTTCCGGAATAAAAGTGAGTTCACGTTTCTGGCCACTCTGCAACAAAAGGCATCGACTTCTGGAGTTATATTGTCCATCCGAGAGTTAGAGCACAGGTAAGAGGAATTTGTTTCTCTCTTGCAGCAGCAGCAACATAAAAGATACTGAGTGCTCAGTGGTCTGTTTGGACAATGTGTTGAAATGGTAGATGGAAAATCTAACATACAAGTTAGAGCCTTTCTTCATAGTTTGCAATTTGCTACTTTTTTCTAGTTCTTTTTTGTTAGAGGAGGAATTCATTATTTATGTGTCCTGGTCTGTAAAATAACTTAAACAGAAAGATCAAAGCCAATGTAGTATAAATGCAATGCACTTTGGAAGTTACAAACCTTGTAATGCAATTTTCCTGACTAGTTTATTAAATGTGCTTTGGAGTTTGCTTTTTCATAAAAGTTAAACTTGCACGTTTCTTGCTTCACTATGTTTTATAACATTGTAAAAGAATATGTTTTCTATGAGATTCAGCAACTAAGCTATTAAACAATTAAGCTACTTGTGCTTCCATATAATACTGTGTATGTTTTCTTCCCAACATAAATACATTATATTCCTATTTCATGTATGTCTCTTCCCACCCTTTTTTTTTCTGGTTGTCAGTGTAGGAAGAAAAAGAGGTCTCTTTGATTATCTGTTTCAGTGGCAGACATCAGTTTACAAAAAAAGATGTACTTTGTATTATGGTCCATAATACAATTCCAATGACGTTTTGATGTTTCAAAGTCTGTGTTGCGTCAAACAGTCTCCTATTTGTAACTCTGTGAATACTTTTTTAATAATTTCTTCGGTCTTGAAGGACCTTTTTTTCTAGTCTGACACAAAATACTTGTGCTGGTCTTTCCTGTTGTAATACAAGTAATGAGACATTCTTTGGTTGCTCCCATTTCAAATCTAATACCAGTTATTCTGCAGCGCTTCTATTAAAAAAATCCTATTGGTATTTGTCTTAATCATGTATGTTGCAGTGACTGCTCTCTTCAGCCCGGCCAGCACCTGCGGTGTGCGGCAGGAGTGGGAAGCAGCCGAAGGCTCGAGGCTTTAAAGCTGCTCCTCTGGAGTTCAGCTCGGCCCAGGGGAGCTGAAGCCCCAGGTGCTGTGGCTGTCAGCAGCCCCTACGAGGGAGAAGATAAGAAGTTGCAAGGAGGCTTGTCTGTGGATACAGTTTCAGGTTTATTGGCCAGAAGGGAGTCCAGGGAGAACAAGCACAGAGTAATGGTGTGCAACAGCTTCTAAGGGAGAGTGTTACAAGGGGGAACGGCCTGGCCATGGGCCAATAGGGATTTCTGGGGGAGGGGATATGGATAGGGATGGACATTCACACAGATCAATGGTCTTAAGGGGAGGGAAAGGGATCACATGCCCCAATGGGGCGTCGAGGTTTAGGGGATTTCCAGAGGGGAGGTATCAGAAAGGGGCAGAATCTCAGGGGATTGACAAAGGCCATACAAGGATAAACAGGGAGGGTTGAGGTGATGGACACCGAACTTTCTGGAATAACGGGAGGAGTTTGGGTGATTGATGGAGCACCGACTAGAACAAGGAGAGGAGAACAACCATGTAAGGAGCATTGGGGGAGTGGCTAGAGTTTGGGGTGTACCAACTGGGAGGGGGGCAAAGGAGTAACCAGGTTAAACCATTGAAACATATGAAACATATAAGCATATCATAAAACACCACATCACCACATCTCCCCCTTTTTTGTTTTTTCAAAAAAAAAATTTTTAAAACTGTCTCTCAGTCTCACACATCCACTCTGGCAGAGATACTTCCACATCTTCTCTGCTGTCTTCTTTGATTTGGATGTGGTTCACTTGAGGGGATGCGGTGGTGATAACCAAGAAGCAAAGTCTTTTTAATAAACTGAACATAAATAAAACTAACAGAATGATGAAAACAACCCAAAGGAGGTCTTTGACAATTGAAGAAGTCCACCCGGAGAGTCTCCACTGGTCCAGCAGATTCTCTAGCCAGCCCTTGGATTCGATCTTGATTTGCTGGACGAGATTCTCCATCTTTTTCAGCGTCACTCTCACATCTGGGACTCGGGATGACAGGTTCATGCAGCAAAGACCCTCAAATTTGGTGCACTTGTGGTGGATGAGGAGCAGGTAGTCAATGGCAGCCCGGTTCTGCAATGTCACCTTTCTGGTGATTTCCTCGTCTTTGAAGAGGTCACTGATGGTGGTTGAGGTCAAGTTGGCTTGCTTAGCCACCCAACACTCTAGGGTGCCCAATTCCCCTAGAGCCTTTGCCGCAGCTATCCAGGGTAAGAAAAGGGAGGTGGCGGAGTGTTTTAGATGGGACCAATGAAAAATTTCAGTGTTGCAATTTTCATCCAATTCCTCCATGCTTCTCTTTTTGCGAGCCAATCCAGTTTTATTCTGCCAATTCTCAATTTGAAGCAGGTTGGGGGTAAACAGGGACAACCGCCCAAGTGTACACAGCCCTCCGAGAAGGCGAGAGGGGATGCCAGCCCAAATGCGATCGCCGCAGTTTAGGAACACCCCCTTTGGTAGCTGGCAGGGTGATCCATCCAGGGTGGATGCCATTTTTACATGACCTATCTTTTTGCACCACTGGGCAGCCTGGTATTTTGGATCGTGCTGGGCAACAGAAATATTGTTTATGGGTTGGAGGGTTAAACATAAATTGAACACAATAAGGGGCGGATGAGGTACTTATAATATTGAACTCAGCAGGCTCATCGGATAGCTTTGGGAGGTCTCCCACCCAGTCCCGCCAAAGGACTAGGGGGTTCCTCACTGGGACTTTCACGGTCCGAATAGCAAAAGACCGGGCTACCCAATGAGTCTGCTGGTTCCAGTTGTTTTGGATGGAAACTAAAAGGGGAGGGTATTCTGAAACATTTAGAGGAATCCCCACCAGGCAGGTCGACATAGGACCATCTGTAGCTGTCTTGCTCAGGCAAATGTGGTCCTGCTGGAGGGTCTTTGCTAGGAGTACCCAGATGTTGGTCTTCGGCTGTGGAATTATCCACGGCGATGCTGAAAGGACCAGGGTGAGCAAGATGACCAGTTGGCTCATGTCTGACATTCTTCGGGTGGTGACTTCTTAACTGAGGATTAAAATTAGAAATCATTACCAAAGAAATCAAAACATAAGCAAGAAAACTCAGGGAGAAAAGGTGATTTGGGGAAGTCTTGGGGATGGTGGTGCTGCTTCTTCCTCCCAGTGCAGATGTCCACCTGGGGGTCTGGGGGTCTCACTGGATGTTTTGGAATATAAGGCTTCACCCACATTTGTGGGATGTACCTCACACCCAGGGGTGTGGACACGCACGCACATCCACAGCCCCACATGACTAGCTTGTATGGCCCCTCACCTTACCACGCTCCAGGTCTTTGATCAGAACTGGTGGATGTTCTCATAGAGGGTGGTTGCTGTGTGGTCCAAAATGCCACATCACTGGTGGGTTCAAGTTGTCAAAGGAGCAGTTCAAAAAATTGATGGTAAAGAGAACCTTGCACAAACGGTCTTGTGGGGATGACTCTCTACTATCTGCCCATTGATGTCTCAGAATGGATTTGAGCATCTGATGGGCACACTCAATCACAGCTTGACCAGTGGGGGAATAAGGGATGCCTTTCTTGTGTCTTATTCCCCATTCATCCATAAAACTTTCAAACTCCGTGGCACGATATGTGGGGCCATTATCTGTTTTGATTTCTTTGGGGACCCCCAAGACAGCAAATGCCTGCAGTTGGTGTTTTTTAGTGTGTATTGCTCTCTCCCCTGCATATGCGGAAGCATAGACTGCTCCGAAAAAGGTGTCAATACTGACGTGTATGTATTTTAGACGGCCGAATTCAGGAATATGGGTGACATCTGTCTGCCACACCTCACAGCTAGCCAGCACTCTGGGGTTTACCCCAGTGCCTAATGAGGGGAGGGCTGACTGCTGACAATTCGGACACATGTTCACAATAGCCTTGGCTTGACTATGCGTCAGGCGGAACTGACGGACCAGTCTGGGCACATTTTGATGAAACATCTGATGGCTCAGTTTTGCCTGTTGGAATACCTTGGGCATCCGGGCCATCTCTGCGGGGGCGGTGAGGGCATCTGCTCTTTGATTGTCCTCAGCTATCGGGCCTGGTAGGTCTGTGTGTGACCTCACGTGCATTACAAAGAATGGGTGCTCTCGGTGGGAGACAAGATACACTAATCTCGAGAGCAGCCAGAAGCGATGGTCGTTGGAAGCCTTCTTCAAGACAGAATTTTCCACTCTTGCTACCACTCCTGCTACATAAGTTGAATCAGTAATCAAATCAAATGGTTCAGGAAACCTCTCGAAAGCCCTGACGACAGCGGCCAACTCAGCAACTTGAGGGGAGCCCTCAACATACTCAATATCTGTCTCCCACTCCTGAGTTTGAGGATCCTTCCAGGTCATCACAGATCTGTAGGATGCTCCAGATGTGTCTGTAAAAACTGTTAGGACTTCTAGAGGTCTTCTGCTCCTTATCTTTTGGTACCAGGACAAACTGTTCCTGGAACAATTTATGGGCAGGAGCATGGACTGAAATTTCTCTGGTGTCGCTATCCAAGGCTACCTGAAGGGTGTCATTTTCAGCCATAAGCTGTTCGAATATCTCTTTGGTCAGCTTGGCAGAGGACAATTTGTCCTGCTCCAAGCGGACTGGCAAGTGAATACATGCAAAGTCACACCCAGCCAATTCCTGAAGCCTTGCCTGAGCCTTCTGGATCAACTGGGCCATCAGTTCCTGGGGCTTGGTGATAGTTTTGGACCTGGTGTTGCTCAGGAAGACCCACTCTATAATCACGAGGTGGTCTTTCTGGCCTTGGTCCCATTGGAAAATGAGTCTGTTGAGGTGTTGCAATTTTCCCATAACAATGAATTTAAAAGCCAGACCTAATTTGCATTAATGCGCCTGCCTCTCGCACATCTTCACCTCCACCTTTTCCAGGGAGGCCCTTGTCTCCGGGGTAAGAGCCCTAGGAAAACTCAGCTCCTTTCTCCCCTTCAATAAATTGAAGAGGGGGTCTAGGTCTTCTGTTGTAATCTCTAGCCAGGCTCTTACCCAACCTAAAGCACCACACAAGGAATGGAGGTCCGCTAACGTCTGTGGATTATTATTAATTGCCAATTTTTGAGGAACAATGGTCCTCTTCGTGATTTCCAGCCCCAGATATCGCCAAGGGGGCATCCTCTGGACTTTATCTTCTTGCAGGGTAAACCCTGCTTTGGTTAAAACGCTGACAACCTGGTCAAGTGTGTCTCTAAGTAAATGGTCATTGGGCACGCACACTAGCACATCATCCATATAGTATAGGATGATGGCTTTCCCCATGGTGGCACAGATCGGGGACCGCAATGAAGCGATATACTACTGGCAGATTGTTGGGGAGTTCTTCATCCCCTGCGGGAGAACATGCCAGTGGTAACGCTTCATTGGGGCTTCTCGGTTATTGGTGGGAACCGAGAAGGCAAACCATGGAGCATCGGCAGGATTGAGGGGAATTTTGAAAAAGCAAGCTTTTATACCAATTACGGCCAGATTCCAATTTTGGGGGAGCATTGCCGGGGAAGGCATCCCTGGTTGAAGGGGCCCCATGTCCACAATGATTTTATTAATCCCATGAAGGTTGTGGAGGAGCCGCCACTTGTCTCTACCCGGCTTCTTGATAACAAAGACCGGCTGAAAATAGGCTCGATGTTTCCTTGAGCCAATTGCTCCTCAGCGAGTTTGTTGAGTGCCTTTAATTTGTCTCCACTTAGCGGCCACTGATCCACCCAAACAGGCGAATCAGTTGTCCAGTCAAGCTTTTGAGTGGGGCGCTCCACAGTGGCCGTAATTAAAAATCCCGAGGGGTTTTTGGGATCTCCAATCTCATCCCCCGTTGTGACGTGGCATCCCGTCCCCACAGGGGTGCTTGACAGTCTGTTACAAATGGGCGTAAGTTGGCCAAGTTCCCGTCCAGTCCCTCAATTTGCACAATGCTCTCTGAGATCTGTGCCAATTTTGTCCCTCCAATTCCCTGGATACGTCCAGCCACGGGTTGCAACTCCCAGTGTGATGGCCATTCCCTGCGGAGAATGATCGTGTAATCTGCGCCTGTGTCCAGCAGGCCTTCGAGACAAATAGCTTCATTGCTTCGCTGGACATTGCAATAAATAATTGGTTTGTTTTCACCCACCACTTCTGCCCAGTAGACACCTGGTGCCTTATGCCCTACTGGGATTCCTGATGGTATGGGGATGGCTTGGGCAATGATCTGCCCTTTGGCCAAATAGAAGGGTGGGTTCACGCACCGTGCCACAATTAGAAGTCCTGCTGGGTCATTTGTGAGAATGGCCGGGCATACCTCCAATTCTTGGGGTGTGTGTTTGGTATCTCCGTGGCCCTGTACTTACAGGTGATCTCTGGAGGCATCAATCTTCCTCCCAGTGGGTCCACTGCAACCACCGTCCATTGATCCGTTTAAAACCACTGGTCTCTGTCAGTTGTCAATGCCAGTGGTGGCTGAGGGTGCCATATGTCTTTGGGGTCCCTAGAAATAGAAAGAGACCCTCTGTCTGAGTCATGGTTTGGTGTCCTGTCACATCCGGTAGTGTATGTCCTCTTTCTACTTCCCCCTTTCCCCGCAGGTCCTGCCTCATTTTTGTCCTCATGCGAGGCTGGACTGTGCTGCGCTCCTAGTTTTTTTTTGGAGTGGTTTCAGGTGCCAGTGGTGGTGGCGCTCTCCCCCCCTTTCCCATACCGCATCCATCGGTGCACTTGTGCAAAACCGAGCAATGTGCCCCACCCCCTGACATTTAAAACATGTGATTCCTGGAGTTCCCCCCCTTTGCTGCTGTCTCGGCTGCGTCGGTCTCAGGGACGTCTGTGGGGGTGCTGGCTGATGGGCGGCCAAAGCTGCAGGTGGAGCCGGTCTTCTCAATGGAGGCCTGGCATCTATTGTGGTGGCCTTTTCATGCAGGCCTCCACCAACGCAGGGAGTGATGGTTCTGGGTAGACTGGCATCCTGGTGATCACCCTCTTACACGCTTCATTGGCGCTCTCCTTGGCTACTTTGAGGATGATCGTCGGGTGCGTTGTCTGATCTGCAACCTCCTTCTCCACCTGTGCTCTAATTTTGTCAACAAACTCAGTGAAAGATTCATTGGGGGCTTGTCTTATGTTAATAAAGCTTTTAGGGGCCTCTGCGTCGGGTGCGGGAAGGGAAAGGAAGGCCTTCTCTGCTGCCCCCATGACCCTCGAAAGAACAGCCTTGGGTATTACTCGGGCCTGTTCTCTGGGTTCTCTCCAGTCCCCCTCGCCGCACAGGTGGTCAAGTGTTATCGCTGATTGGTCGGCATCAACAGCCGTGTCTTGGTTTCTGCAGAGCTCAATAAGGAGTGGCTGCAAGGACCGTTTCCACGTCTGCTCCCACAACAGATACTCGGTTGGGGTGAGCAGGCATGCAAACAGGTCCTTTATGTCCCAAGGGACAAGCTCGTTAGAGGAAAAGGTGGCCTTGAGAAGACCCTTGAAATACTCGCTTTTCCTGCCAAACTCCCTTTGAGCCTTGCAGAGCTCCTTTTTGTTTTGGTAGGAGAAAGGCTTCCATCCTCGAAGGCCTCCTCCTACCCCACCGTAAGTAACTGGTGGGGCGTGGTAGACTGGCTCCGGTTCCGGGTTCCGGGCCCCAGGCCCATCACATCCGGCTCCGATGTCGTGGGAACCGGATGCTGGAGCGTGGGAACTGGAAGTTGGGAGTGGGTAGGCAGGGTCAACAGAGAAGTGGGAGGGGTCAGGGGAAGGATTGGTATCCACCCTGGAAAAGGCAGACCGGTTGTGGAGGACATCCCACGAGGGAGGAGGAAGGGGCTCAGGGTCCTGGGAAAAGGGGTGTGGCTTCATTATGACCAAATTGTCAGTGATGCCAGTGCCACAGCAGAGATGTCCAGACAAGGCTCCCCAGTTAAGGGGGGGAGGACTTTGCTATTTTCCTATTCTTTACTCTTCTGTCACCTCTACTTTCTTACTGGTCTTTCTTTTACTTTATTCCTTTTTGCATTTTTTGGGCCATTGTCTCAGACTAGAAGAATATTGTTTTGCATTACAGAAGGATCCCTCCCTCCATCTCTTCCCGTTTTCCTTCTCTTACTCTATCATTCCTTCTGCATTACTTTTCAATTTCTCCAAGCTTTTCCAGGCTGTTGTAGCTCTTTGAAGTCATGGTTAACAGGATCAGTTTGCCATGTTAAGAGTTTGTTTATTATTTATTTGAGAAAGAGGACATTGAGGACAGCCATTGAACAGAAAAATGCTGTCACATGCTTGCACTTAGCAAAATCCAAGGTCAAACTAGGCAGGCAGTGATGATTATACAATGCAAGGCACATGGATTTTTAGATATGGCATCTACTGAATGCAGCTCCTCGAGTCCTCTATCTTGGCAGGCAGAGGCCTGTAGTGAGATGTGCTGTGCAGGAGTAACCTTGGTTGAACAAAATACACTGAGGTTATCTATAATATTTAAAATGATGACATCTGCTTAAAAATATAAGAGTTGAAGGATTGCCTGCTAGTCTCGGTTAAACCTTTGTAGCTCTGTGTAGTAACTGAGGAAGTTTCAGTCTCTGTAATTCCATGCAGGAATCAGAACAGGCATGTCTGGTGTTGCTCCTGCTGTTACTTCAGATGGATTACTTGTGGGTATTCTTCTTTTTTGGACTCTCTGTGTATCCCTTAAAGCCATTGCTTGTTTCTCAAGTTGCTGCTCAGACCATGGTAAGGATCCTGCTTTCAGTCCCCCAGGTCTGTGATGACAGAAATTAATAAAGTGGATGACAGTGGAGAAGGAACTTTTTCACACTGATGAGAAGCAGAGAACAAATATTTGGGCCACTACTGAAGAGGACCCTACTTATATTAGATCGATGTAATAGCAGAACTTTCAGGTGGATAATTTTTGATGTTTTCTCTAACAGCTCTACTCACTCTATAGCTTTGCATGGGAACTGAAATGGGTGCAGACCCATGTCACAGGGGAAGCCTTTTATTAATTGTTGCTCCTACTAAGCTTTTGATCATTATCATAGTTCTGTTTGTGATGACATCCACTTTTTTGGTCAAGCTTTTGCAATTTCCCCTGTGTCTATGAAAACAGACACTGCAAAGAGAATAATAACGAGCATCTTTTTCATCATGAGTAAGATGTGTGGGAACAAGTATAAGGGTACAATTGTTACTTAACCAATATAGTTTTTGACTATGGAAAAACCAAGAACTCTCCTCAGTTTCTTCTGTTTGCACAAAATAGGAGATGTTCTAGTTAAAGGCTTGCTTTTTTTAACTTACCAGCATACCAGAAGAGGCCAAGTTAAAAGTTCAAGCCTTCATCCTTGACCTCATACAGGAGGTCAACAACAACTGGAAAAAAAGAAGCTGTGTTAGCTTTTGGTACCAGAGTTCATATTTCTATGGCAAATGTCTTTTTTTTGTTGTGCACAGATTTAATAGATGAGAAATAGATGTTATTCCAAGCAATGAAAAGGTGTGTGTATATATTCTGCCTTTTGATGTAGTGGAGATGATTGTCCTAAGGTAGTAATGCATAGAATGCCCGGCTTAAATTTCATTTCTTCAGTAAGTTTTAGCAGGTTTCTGTTTTCCAATAGAATGGAGCTCTTAAGCTGAAGATAATGAAATAAGGTTAATACCATTTTTCTCGGAGTCAGTAATTTAGATATACTATTTTGTTATTCTGAATGGATATTTCCTAGCAATTAGAGATTTGCTGTTAATTTATATCATCATTTGGTGGACAGGATTTATACTACAATGATGAGAATGCATCTTTGTTAACATTTTGTTGAATCAGTTTAATGATAATAAAGACTTTGTTTTCATGCTTTGAATGTATTAAAGTAAATCTTGGAAAATGGAAATCTTCATTAACACAGGTAAGTTCTAATTGGACAGTCTGATAGTTTATGCAGTCTGTGTATATAGTTATCTGGAGTATAGTGGTAAATCTGAAGATTATATTTTCTTTCCTAAATTAGAGATGATAAAAAATAGTGTAGGATAGACAGACATGTGACTTGGGGATCCAGAAGGTAGAAACTATTTTCTTGATTGGAGAATTATGCTAGCCAATTGTTCCTAGATGAGCTTTGTGAGCTATTTTGCTCACAACCTTTGACTCTTTAGACCACCAAAACACTTAGAAAAGGCCATCAAGATATCTAAAATCCCGCCCCCAATGAATTCCTCGTTTCAACAGTGATTTAATACAGTTTCACCTGAAGCTCTCTGCCTGCTCCCTACCTGCTCTGGCCTTGCATGGTCCAGAGCCCAAGAACATAAATTAGATGGAATCAGCATTGCCTTTCAGCTGTTTATTCTCTGGGTTTGAGATAGGTTGGACAGGTTGATGGTTCTTCTCCACCACTGGCCAAGATCAGCATCTGGAGAAATATGTCAAGGATGTTCAGGTACCTATATGTCATTCTTTCTGAAGAGTGTTTCATAATGGGAGATCTCACCATTATAGAACAAAGGACTGAGTCATAAGATGATTGTTTCAAAGATTTTCTTACAGGAAGCATTAAAAACTTAAATTTTTTTTTCTAATTTTTTTTTTTTTAAATATGCTTGTAACCTATGTCTAGGACCTGAACTTCCGAACTTTATGCCATGCCAAATATTTGGAAGTCTGTAAGTTGATTGTACTGCTATAGTGAAACGGATTTACTGAGTTGAAAATCTGCCCCTTCACTATGTAGCAGCAAGCTGTGTTGATATAAATATTCAGGGGGATTCTGATAAATGTGTCAGGCTCATAGTGAAAGACTTTTATTCGTTGCAGGTCAGTTTTGGGTAGGGAGGTAAAACAGGCATGGAACTCCAGTCCATTGTTGGTACTTCCCCCTGGGTGACACCGTGAACGGCTCCTGAGGCTCTTGAGGAGCAGATAGAAAGCTGTATGTTCACAAATAACAGTTGGAAGGCTAGCAGGCCATTATATGTTTAATTAAAACCACAAAGGGATAATAAGCTAGTTAAATTCACTGAAACCTAGCTGATGAAAAGAAGCCTGAGCCAAGTGAATTCTGACCCTAGTTGTAAACCTGAAAAATTGGATTTACTCCCTGCTATGTTTTAGATTACTCTATGGAAGATGGGCATACACATATTGGATTCCAAGATGCCCAGGATTCAGAAAGGGAAGGAAAAACTCTGCAGATGTATCCATTAACCTTTCTCTTTTAGGGTAAAGGGCACATCTTTATGAATATTTATATGTTGAATTGCTAAACTGGAAAGCTGTAAAGAGCATATAAAGATTGAGCCTTACTTCCACCTCTCTGAATGAGGTGATGTGAAATATGTGCGGCATCTACATGTTTTTTTCCTTCTCAAAAGGTCTTTAGAGATGCAAATGCGAATAGAATTGTGCTCACCTGCTCCTGTTCTTGGGGTTAAAGTACGCAAAAAAGTAAAGTGAAGAAGAGCTGTTACATAAATCTTCCACTGATTTAAGCATTGTGAGAGAGGAGCTACTACTGGAGGAGTTACCTTCCATCCTGTGGCTTCCTGCTGAGAGCAGGTGTTTTATGTACACTAGGCTGACAATTGTTGTCTCTCTGAAGCATTAACATGCTGCTCATAACCAGCTGTTGAAACACATTCATTGGACCACGTTGGCAATTGGAGGAGACTGGCTGACAGTTTGAAACTCTTTAAACCCGAATTTGGACAGTGCAGAAATGTTATGGTCAGCCAGGAGCAGGATGTGTGGGTCCCCCAGGAGTCTGCTCCGACATGCTGAGTTATTCTGTTTGATTGTTTTATGACCTTCTGATACAGGCAAAGAACCAGAAAGTCTCAAACTTCCACTAAATGCAACTTTCTGAAAACTATCTGCTGAATTTGGGCTGCTCATTAAGAATGTAACTCCCCTAGTTAATAAGACAGTTAGATGTCTACAACATGTTATTAATGTTCATTTGCATGGTTTTCGGTAGTCTGGGTGATGTGTCTGGTTTTTTGGGCTTTGTTTGCAGTTTTGTAATGATGCCTGTGTGCTTTCTTCGCTCCAGGCACTGTCTCTAGAAAGGGAGGGGGCTGGCAGTGCCTGCCCTGATGGTTGCTGGCTGTGGAAAGCTGCCACAGTGTGTGGCAGTGGGGCAGGGAAGAAAGTGGAGGCTGCCTGGGACTGAGGGCATACGGATGGAGCAGACGTGTACTGGGCCTTGGGAGAGGGCAAAGGAGAAGATTTTTTTTTTTCCTGAGAATCTAGGAGAAATGTGTTTGTTGTGTGTTACCCAGTGTGCAACAAGTCAATAATTACATACTTGAGAGCGACATCAGTTATTTGTTTCAGATCTGCACAAGCCTGGGCGCTCGGTGGTTTCACACAAACCAAGCACACCAAGAGGACTTTCCACACCGTTATTTAGACACAGAAGTTCAGAGTTGGTAACTTTCCAAGTACAGCCCCTCTATTACTACTGGTTAGTAGTTTCCATACAAGTTTTGTAGTCACAGCTAACTTGTGTGCATGCCCAAGGGAAGGGTCCTCACCTGGGCAAGGGGTCATTTTGACCTATAGGTGTAATATTTTATGTTATAATGGAGATAGTTCAGCTAAGGGATGCACAGACCTTGAGTTTTTTGCCAAGTTGGCAGTGTATAAATAGACATACAAGGACATATTGATTTACTACACCCTTACAGTTTATTAGTTCCAGGATGCTCTTCACTAAGGGATGGTAACTGTTCCACTGATTAAGTGCCCTTTCTTGCTGATTAGAAAAGTCTTAATTAGCCAACTTAAAGTATCTAAAGAATACTGACCAGTCCAGACCTAAGATGATTTTGGCATATTCCACATTTTGCAACATGTGGAATTTGTCATAATGTAAGAAATCACTGAAAAGCTGCTGAATTTGAGAGATTAGAGGGAAGAACCTTTCTTCTAAGCACACCGCAGTTAGGGTAATTTGTTTTCAAATACTGTAGTTTCACTCAGGTGGCAGACCTCATTAGTCTAAAAAGCTGTTATCTTCTTGTTTTATTAAAATCTGGTATTTAGAGACTGTGGATTTGGGGATCCCCTGAGCTGAGCTGTTGCTGCAGTGATGAGCATGAGGGAGGGTGGAACTGGACAGGGCTGTGCTTTGGTTACAGCTCTGCTGGGGGCTATCTGGTCACACTGGCATCTCTAGGCTTCCACATACCCACAAAGATCCCTGGGCTAATGCCAGCTCAGAGTCCCAGGTTAGCCTTAAAACGTAGCCAGCCCCCATACAGAAATTCCTCAGAAACCAATGCTTTGTGGATTGCAAATGGTCCACTGGGGAAACAAACCTTTGGCCAAGAGTTGTGGGTGATGAGCCCTGAAAGGACCCCGGCAGGATAGAACTGCAGGATGTGAGTGTACAAGGTGACTTGGTTTTGGAGTGGTAATATGCCAAGGAATGAAGATTTTCTTTTGTCAGGTTACTTTTCAGTAAAGTTAAGACAGTGTTTCATGTGAGGGTGGTTTTTCTGTTGTTTTTGTGTGGGTTTGTTGGGACTTTTTTGAGGTACATTTAAGGAGTCATAACTTCACCTTACTCCAGGTGATACTCTTTTCTGTCCTGCTGGCTGTGCTAGCTCTGAAGCCTGCAAAGATGCTGTACTATTTTTAGGTGCAATGTGGTACTGCCTACTTGGTTTATTAGGACTAGGAGAGAAACAAGGCTTTTTTTCAGATAGTAGGCAGGTTGCAGCTGTGGTGAAGGTAGATTTTTAGACATATGAAATGGAAACAAATGCTTAAGGTCAATCCTTACAACACATGCCATGGAAATACGTAGCTGCTTTGTACCATCTCTGAGTCCAGCTGTCTTTTACCTGGCAGGCAGATGTTGGGGTTACTTTTTTCTTTATATGATCAAAGAGGAAAGTAAATTTACTAGGATGACCTTTGCCTAGTTGCAGGTACACAAACACATCATAAATGCTTAATGCCTTGCAGCTTGCGTGCCCAGCTGCCATGTAGAAGATGTGTGGAACAATAGACAAAATGTTAATAAATATTCTATACTAATAGAAGGTGTCCGTGTGGGAGTGTTTATTGTTAAATGTTTCAAGCTAGGCTGGTAGAACACAATTACTGTTGTTCTCAGAGTGGTCTGAACAGAAAAATAAAGTCATTTAATTGACTGGATTTAGTTCCTTTTCCTTGAAATGAAAGGATAGAAATGTTTGGAAGAATCTTATTTAGGTAGTCAGTAGCACAGTGATGTTGAACTTTCAGGCTTTTACTTGAGAGGTTTGAAAGTGTTTAGTATTACATTTTGGTTATATTGGATTTGCTTGCATAGAAGGAATACTTTTGGAATAGAGTAGGTGGTCAATATACGGGATTCGGCTTTTGTGTTTCCCTTTGTAGAAAGTTAATTTGATTTTTCAGCAAGATATTTCATTGTCACAGGTGATCCTTCTGTTCACGACACCTTTTGTGCTGCCTGGTGTCAGTCTGACTTTGGTGATATCAGTGTGTAATCTCTGCCACAGCAGTGAGTCTTTAGTGCTGCATGAGCGATGATTTGCCATGTATGGTTTTGCTGTACAGCCTCTGGGTCTGCCTTTATTTAAACCAGCTGTAAAAAGTAGCTTTGGATGGTTTGTAAGTATGGATATTAAGGAAGCTTTCCAGGGCCACTCTGGCACTCACAGTCGCACCACATGAGACTTACAGTGCACCAAACGTATTCCTCAAGATGCACATGTGGTGGAGTAGATCTGTGCACTTGAGCATGTTAAGAGCATTTCTTCAAAGTCCCGTGTTTCACAATGCTTAATGCCTCAGAGCTTGGGATCTTGCCGTGTCACTTTATAGTAACTAGGGTACAAGAGCAGCACCCATGGAAGCGACTGAAATATTTGCCTTGACAGCTGTAACTTGTTCTAGTTTTGCATCCACACAGAACTGTGGTGACAACTGCAAAGTGGGTGTTTCTTTTCATTGAAGAGATGTATCTTTTCTTTCAGAGGCACTGCTTTTCCTCACCATGGCTTCATCACTGACAGGGGCAGTGCCTTGGGCAGATGCCTGCCATCTTATCTGCAGCACAGTGCCCAATGCCTGCCTGATTTGCTTTGCACCGAGGACTGCTAAAACAAGATCTCAGTTACTTTCATGTCGCTGTCCAGACTGAGCTGCTTGGCAGCACACCCAGCACAGTGTATCCCACTGTGCACACAGACTCACTTGGTGGTAAGGGACAGCAAAAGGCCAGAGGAGTAATGGCCTGTGATTCATCACAAAATCCCTGTAGATTGAAAATCCTGAAATCTGTGTGATAATGGATGCAGATTTGTTGCCTGTCTCTAAATGCAGCAAGAAGTGTTTCTACAAAGATGCTAAAGCACAGTCTTGCCTGAAGCCATTTTTATCATGAAATAGCACAATGCTATTGTGAAATGAAAAAGCTATGTGCACAAACATAGTCCAGATAGACTGATTTGTGCAGAAGCTTGCTGAATTTATAGTTTTTAGCTGATGACATCAAAATGACTGATCTCTAGACTTTTCCTGAATTTGCATTGTTATTAAGAAAAATTAGAAGTTGTGCCTTGGCCAGACTCACAGATACTTTCCAGAAGTTTCTGTGCAGTAACAGTTTGTTTTTTATGGCAGTGATTTTTTTCCCCAGCATTTGAGAGGCCTGGCATCGTCGTGTTGCTGCAGCATGTGCAAGGTGAATGGAGCTTCCATCCTTGGACTCCTGTGGTTTTGTGACCTTCTCCCATACAATGTTAAGCAGATGCACAATGTTTTGACTAGATGGCAACCCCAAGTTTGTACATATTTGCAGGGATGCCATCTGTGCCTGCTGCTTTGCCCTGGGACATCTGTTCAGTAGCTCTAAGAGCATCTGCTATAAGTGCTGGTGCTGCTCCTTGAAAGAGGCTGTGGGGCTTCATTTGGCACTTGATCAAGGATGACGGAAGTTGTAAAGTTAGAATGATAACTCTGCTTTATTTATGTTTGAATATGATAAGGAGGAAGGTTGCCAGAATTGAATGCAAAAAGTAGTTCTGCTTTAGTTCCTAGAGCTCTTATAGGAGCATTTAATCTGCTTACCCGATTGTGCTGCTGTCTTCATTGTGGGATATTTTAGTGTTTGGTGATAGGTGTTGGGTTGGTAAAGATAAATAAAATAAAGTGCTGTGTACCCTAAGGATATTCTGGAGGACACCTATCCCACAGTTCGTCTTGGGGCTGTGTCTTGGGATGCTATAGTCTGTGAGCTGTCCTTCCTTTGGCCACTTGCATAATCTGACAGCAGTAAAATCTTTGAATGAAACATGATGGTGTTTGCCACAGGATAAGATCACTTCTGTGGGTTGAGATGATGAGTAGGTGAATATGTTTCTTTAATGCAGATGGTGGATTAAGCCAACTCACCTTATAGAAATACTTTGCCTTTTCTGCTTCAGGTGTCGTACATGTTCTTATTTAATATTGATAGTGACTTTTCCAATTTTTTTTGGTCATTATATCCACAGCAGGTGTTTCCAACTGAAAGTATACTTTTAGGAACCTTTCTCTCCTGATCTGGAAGTGGAATGAGCAGTCAAATGTATGGTTTAGTCACTATGCTGCTGACTAAAAGAAAGGGGGAAGAAAAAAAAGTCATGAAACCTAACTGTGTCAAGCTTTATCCTCTCCTAACAATATTTGTGTGTGAGGTACATAGGGGTTGCAAAAACTATCTGAAAGAATTGTAAAACATGTTGAGTCAATTGTGGAATAATACTGTCCTCCTGTGAAGTACATTGCATGACCTTAAAATATCCCAACTTTTTTTTGATATGCATAAAATCAGTCTGAATTTAGCAATGTTTTTCTCTTATACACTGGGATTTGAATGAGAGACTGCAGATAGACCTATAAAAAGCATTTGAATTCTATAATTGTACAAAAGAAGCCAGCAGTAATTTACATGCTTAGCAAATAGGGAAATTCTTCTAGTGGGAGAATTTCAGCCAAGGTCAAATTGTATTGCTATTTCATAAAACACAAGCTTTCTTAATACATGCATTCAGAGAACTTTATCTGTCAAAATACATGTTAACTTTTGATCATGCCTTATTTAAAACTTATGAAAGTATAAATTGTTGCTGAGAAATAACAAATAAAACAAGAAACCATCACTCAGTGCTAAGAAGTTGACAAGGAGATTGCTGTCTCGCACCTTTCTTCCTTGAGAAAGGTCTGGAGGAGGGTAGCAGGGCCCTATCTGTAGGACTGGCTGAAACAGGCATCATGCAGACGTGATGCAGAATCAGAGATTGTCACAATACTCAGGGATCTCTCTTGGGCTTTTGGTATGGAGCTCATGGCAGTGTTCAAAGTTCACACTGAGTGGTGATACACATATTCAGATGGTCCCAGATGCTGCAATCTTTTCAGGAACGCTGATTCATTCTAATCCTTTCAGTTCCTAACAAAATATTGGAAAGTACCTTCAAAACACCTGTTAGAGATTAGTTCATTTTCCTGCCTCTTGATGGTAGCTTCTATTAACTTCCCATCTCCCCATTTTTACCTGTTGTTTTATCATAGATAAAAACTTGTGCAATGGCATTTGAAATTGAAGATGAGATAGCGATTAAAAAAAAAATCCATTTATTTCCTCTGGCTTGACTAATTATTTTCTCACTGGTTGATGATTTCATGCCTGAGTTTGTTTTCCCCCTCATTCGTCTTCCATTCCCCAATTTGCAGAGTAGAACTCCAAAACAGAGCAGGTGCACTTATTTCCAAGAGTGAATGGCCTTTGTGTCATTGCTTTGGAAGAGGCTTCTTTCCCCCAGAGTCTAGTGGAAGGAGGAAAGAAAAGATGTTTGCTGCTTAGAAAGATGTTTGCTGCTTAGAAAGCTGTTTGCATGTGACATATTCTGAAGGAGAAAAGACAACTTCTGAACTGAGAACATCATGGAGTGTGTGTGTAATCAATGTCTCAGTGTGAATTTCTGCATCTTAAAAAAGTAAAATCAATGCAAGAGTGTTGGTTTACATTGCCTTGTGTTTTTAAATACTTGAGAGAGAGATGTGTTGGGGTAACCCAGCTAGTTTCTGCTGCTGGGATATTCTTGACTGGTGTTTACTGATGTTTGTCTGCGTGTAACTGTTTGGGATTTGCACTTGTTGAAGGGTGATGAAGAATAGGTGCAGAATTTGTCTGTCACCCTCCTTTCCTGCCACTGAAGAGGTAAAACATGGTGTTTAATACAGTCCTGAGGCCCTTACTGCATTAGGTGCATATGTATAAAAATGTTAGCACTGGCTATTACATGAAATTTGAAGTAATCTGTTCTGCGCTATATAAATTAGTCAGGAGATTGGCAACAAGCTCGATGCCTAAGCACCCAGCTGTTCTCAGTCCTGAGGTAACTATTGACACTAAAGCTTGTCAGGTGAGAAGCTTTGCAATTCCCTATGCTGTACAAATAACAGAGCACAGATGTGATTAAGTGCAGTATCTGACTGACCTTTCTAGGGCTGCACTGTTGCCTTTCCATTAACAAAGAAATCATTGTGTGGAGAGTGATTAGCTCTGTGGCTATTGGAGATTATGAAGAATGACCTCAGTAAGCAATTTGCTTCCTGCAGCAGGAGCTTGCTTCTCTTGCTTTTGGGCTCTTAAGCCTCTGTGATCAACCATATATATGTGTGTCTGTATATATATATGTACGTACACACAAATACTTTGTGGGTGAGGTACTAGAATGTTATGTACCGCTCCCTCAATTTATTTTTTTGTTAAGTTTTCTGTCTCACTTCCTTTTGTGCTGTGACAGCAGATGGAAATCACAAAATGTTTTAAGTATGACATCACTGACAGTACTTGTGCTAGCGCTTTTATGGCTTGGGAACACCAGCAGCAGTATCTTCTGGATATTGACTATATTGTTACTGAGCATCAAAATAAAGTAATAAATCTTTTCCAGATTTTGTGTGATGAATGTAATTTAGGTATTTTAATGGGTGTTGGCTGTAATTAATCAACATTCTCTGCCGCTATTTAGAAAACCCCTCTTTCACTGCCCTCCTTGTGCCATTATGTGCATGGAACAGGCCAGTTCCTTCACAACAGAAGCCTGATTTTTTTTCCACTCTGTACTGCATGTATTTTATTTGTACCTCTGCCTGCTGTGTTTTTATTCAGTGTTGGTTTTACCTCCTTGTGTTTTTCACTTTGTTGCTTGAGTCTTTGATTCATGTGACCCAATAACGCTTTTATGTTGCATGAAAAATACGATGACAGGGCATTGGCAGGATGGAGGAGGGCTTGAATTTCACTTTTGGTGAAGACTTACTGTCTTTGTGTTCCCCCTCCCAGCCTGTTGTGATCTCTTGCACATGTTTCCAGCTAGTGTTTTATCTCATAAGTTTTCTCCCAAGGAACTCTGTTTTTTGGTTATGTTCAAAAACTTCAACTTCATTGGTAAGATCTAACCTTGAAAAAGTGCACAACCCCCATGTAGTGCTTGTGCACACAGGCTGTTAGGGCCTGTGTACTGCCAAGCAGTGTAAAATGCTTATGGGGAAATGAAAATTGGTACTCCAATATTTATTGGTTTGTGTTGCATTTATTTTTTGGAAGTGGATTTCATTCCTGCAATTTTCCCCACCCTACCCCAAATCAGCACCTAGTTCTCAAACGCCATCTTAAATTGGTGTTGGCCAATAGGGGAAACATAACGCTGTGGAGGTAGATGGGGCAAAAGGCTATCTGGACAATCTAACATCTTCACTTTCTTGTAGAGCTATTTCTACTACAAAGGGAGGTCTGCATCACCCTGTTTCTATATACACAGCTTCATTTTGGCAGGAAAAAGGTTCAGTATGATGCAAATACTTGGTGAGGTCAAAGAGGAGACGTCACTATTTACACTGTCAGTGTGCCCTGGAATTCATCCTAGAGAAGGAATTGGCTCCCCCCACACCCCTGTGAGGCCAGTGAATAGCCACACTTTGTTAGCTCTCCTGTGAGTCTGACAGCTGTATGAAGGTTTTGATTGTTGGATGCTTTATTCCAGATGTGGAGACACCTAATCCAGCCAGGAGGTTTTGTCCTTCCCTTGTAAAGCTGAACAATCATGGCAGTAACAATAAAAGTCAGAAAATGAGCTAAGCACAATTGCATATAGGGGAGTCCTAAAAATAAACAGTTGTGGTTTTTAAACTGGATTTGCAAGTAGTAAATACAAATTTAATGACTACCTGATGGTTTCTTACCTTAATGGCTTTTTATTTGTTTGTGGTAGTGATGTATATGCCATTCTTTATTTTTCATTTTCTTACAAAGCCTGCAGTCATACAAAATATTTTGGTGAAAAGAATAAGGTTTGGTTTCTTGTAGTTGCACCTGTTCTATGGGTGAAAAGAGGACTTCAGTTTCCTGGGCTAACAAGTGGTACTTTGAACTGTTTTCATGTAATTAGTATTGCTGGGTTTGTACTGCTCTGAATCTATAGTCTTATCTCTCTATTTCTTTTAAAAAAATTAATTAGTAGCTAATCCATGCTGAGTAACCTCTTTAGATTGTGGTGTTTGCTTAAAGAAGTCTATCAATTAAGAAGAAAGTGACAGAGACAGTGATTATATCCAAAAGTGGAACTGATTCTTCTTCATGTTTTCAATACAGCTATTTTGAACTGGAGAGCAGTGGCCTGCGGGATGAGATCAGGTATCACTACAGGTTTAATGGGAAGACAAGAACAGAGGTGTTCCCGTACCGCCTGGCAGATGGACAGTGGCATAAGATTGCTGTGTCACTTAGTGCATCCCATCTTCTGCTCCACGTGGACTGCAACAGGTAAGAAAATATCTTCTCTAATTTATACTTCTTTAAAAAATAATCTCTACGTACACGCAGGAATAAAATTGGAAAAGGAGATTTTTTTTTCCCCCTATAAATACCTTGTTCAAGAAGCATGCTAAACTGCCATAGGATAAGAAAAGGAAAACAAAGTATTAAAATGGAACAATTCATTGTGATTATGAACAAATGTGGAAAAGGTTGATTGCTGACTGGGGAGTATTAAGTGCATCTCTGTAGTTTAGGCAGTAGCTGATGTTACGTTTGCCAGTGATTGCATTTAAGTGTGATGGATGGGCGTGCAGTCTGTTCTGTTGTGAACTGCTTCACTCAGCATACTGAGAACTTGGAGACTAGACAGATACATCAGAGACGTTTTAGTTTTATTTTAGATAATCGGGCAGTGCACTTTTACTGATTTTTTCCCACATGCTGCCCCATTTGGAAACTTCTGAGAAACTTGGAAGCTTCTTTCTGCATGTCTGGAACCAGTGCTTTTTATTTTCTGCAGAGTATTCTGTCTGTCTTTTCCATTAGAAGTTGTGAAGACTGTGAGATGGCACATTGCCAGGATTTCAAGAAATGAAAAACAGCAAACGTAGAATCTCTCCTCCCTAGAACCTCTCTTGCCTTGGGACTTGATCTCACAATGTATTGTAGACTTCAAACATAGTGGCTGATGAGGAAATTCAGAGAGCTTGAAACTAGGACTTTCAAAATAGTCTTTATGAATGAGGAAAACAAACCATTACTTTTGTACCTTATTGCACCAAAATGAATGAAAAAAATATCCTTCGCATTCAGTGAGAGGATCAGCAAATGCATTTTGGTATCATGTCACTTAAATGGATTGGGTGATGATAGCAGATATTTTTTCAGAAGTCTTCATTTTGTTCAGACAGGCAGAATAAAGTTAGATGAGTATTATAGGAGTCTGCAGTTATTGGAACATTTGAAAAAGTTTAAATTTTGACCCAAGTAATTATGAGATACTGTTTTGAGAGGAATGTTACAATTGTTTTCTGCAACTCCATTAACTACTGAAAAATCTAATCTGAAGGAGTGTTGCTTATTGGACCTTATTTTGACCTCAGAAGCAATTAAATATTCAGAGTAATTTTGATTTCATTGAGGCATGAAATCTACAGTTTGCAAAGATTGTCTGAATTTCAGTAATTTGATTTATTTATCTTCCCATTGTTTATCTGTTACACTATTTCTTTGTTTTCAACAGAATGCCCTTTTTTTTTGTTTACTGGGTTTTGGGACAGGTTCTTTGTTATCTACTTTGAGTTGTTTGTTTGTTTGTTTTTTTTCATGAACAGCAAATATGTTTTAGGAAGACCCTTTTTAGCAGATTGTTTAGCTGGCTGCTTTCTTGCACAGAATGTAAAATGAAGACAACACAAAATGACTGCCTGGTGCAGAATTCTATCCAGGGACAGGAGAACTGCACAGAGTTGTGGTTGTGACCTGATTTTCTCTACAGTAACAGGCAGAAATAGATAAATACAACTATGGAATGAGCTGTGCTGTCATATGAGGTGACAGATACATACAGCCATCTCTGTCAGGTAGCCCTAAACAGGGCTGATCCATCTAACTGTGTCCCTTAAGTTGATACATCTTAAGGTTTCTTCCAGCATAAATCCATACCGAGACGTCTCTATTTGGCTGTGTATTTGTGGTGTTTTATGACAACTCCTGTGGAAAAGTAATGGAAATAGTTCTGAAAGCATGACTTGAGGACAGATCATAGTAGAAGTTTAAATGAGAGGGGGGAAAAAAAAGAAAGTCTCTAAGTTCCTGAGTCAGCAGTGGCATCACTGTTCAGTTAATCAGAGAATTTTGTGAATGTTGGTGTTAGTTTGATTATATCTTAACCTTTTCTGTTTTTGCATTCAGAAAAGGAGTCATGTTCAAGTCAAAGTCTTGTTCATCTTGCCATTTTCCTATAACAATGCAGTAAATGTCGAAGCTGTGAAAATAAAGAGCAAGTCAATGAGGGGAACTTCTGAGCACTACTGGAAACCCTAAGCCTTCTTCATGTTAGTGTTAGGGAAGCTGCAGCTGAAAGTGTGAACAGAGTCTAGCATGAAGAGCTGTGGACTCTATGTGTAAACACCACCATTCTAGGCTGGGGTGGTGTCTGGCTCTCAGCCGAGTGCAGGATGCCCGGTGAGAAGTGATGCTTCTGCAGACTTGAATGAAAAAGAGGAAACAGGATATGAGTGCAATCAATATATTCACCTGTCCCACCTCCTGCAGAGGTTCGGTGTCATCAGAACAAGAATTTAGCTTCCTGTGTACCTATCCCTAGTTAAAGAAGTTCTCAGCTTTTTGTTTACTGTTTTTGCCAGCAAAGCAAAAAGGGAAAAGAAAAAAAAAATGGACTGCCAAAATGAATCCCTTTAATTTCTACTGTATTTCTTTAGGGGTTTGCAACATTGCTTCCTTACAGTCATGCCTGAATTTGCATAAATGCATTACTACTTCTGTTTAGGGCTGTGGTAATGTGTTATATATTTGGATGGCTTTTGTGAGCGAGCGATTTGCTAATGTAGTGTTATTAAAGTTAATCTGTACCTGAGAGTGCACTGCAAGCGTTTGCTTTGGGAAAAATATCCAGTCACAACCTAGTTTTGCTACAGGATTCATGCTGTGATACCCAAAGCTAGTCTCTGGCCTCCAAAAAATGCAGTTGATCAGAAAGCATTGGAGAAAAAGCTTTTAATTTGTAAACAGATAGTCAAATCTACTTTTATTCTTCCCAGCCCTATCGCCCACATTACTCTGATTTGTAAAATTGCTTTGACATTTGTACTTGATTATTGTTTGGATTGAATTCAAAGTCAGCTTGGTTCTTCAGACCTGGATAGGCTAGGGAAAAGTACTTGAGAACTAGCAAAAACCTGTACTGCTTTAAAGCATCACCTTTAAAACAGTGCAATTGCCTCTGTTCTAATGAGATGTCATATGGAGGGGGAAGCATATGTATCAAAGGAGGTTTATTTGCCCAAGTATGTGTCCTTTTGAAATCAGCTCCTGCTGCTCTTGCTCCTTTTAGTGCTCCTTCAAGAACAAGGAGTGGGAATTGTAGTTGAGTTGGATGTTAGAGCTTAGAGCTGCTGACTCAGGAGTCGTAGAATGATTTGGGTTGGAAGGGATCTCAAAGATGCTCTTGTTCCAATCCTCTGCCATGGGCAGGGACACCTTCCACCAGACCAGGTTGCTCCAAGCCCTGTCCAGCCTGGCCTTGAACACTTCCAGGGATGGGGCAGCCACAGCTTCTCAGGGCAACCTGTGCCAGGGCCTCACCTCCCTCACAGGGAAGAATTTCATCCTATTATCTAATCTAAACGCACCCCTCTTCAATTTGAAGCTATTTTCCCCTTGTCCTATCGCTTTCCTTGTCCAGAGTCCCTCTCCTGCTCTCTTGTGGCCCCTTTAGGTACTGGAAGGTGCTAGAAGGTCATCCTGGAGCCTTCTCAAGGCTGAACAGCCCCAAATTTCTTGGCCCATCTTCATGGGAGAGAAGAAAGATACTTCAAAGTCCAGACTGCAAACCTGTTGAATGTCACTGGAGTCTCTCACTCACTTGAAGAGCTTCTGTGCTGGGCCTAGACAGTAACCTCTAGCCAGGGATGTGTCTCAGAAAACTGACGTAAGAAGCCACGAGTGCACTTGCTCGCATGCTTTTAACATTTCAGTAAGGTTCTGAAAGCTTAGAAAAACAAAAAAACTGCATTAATTATAAATGTACTACTGATGCACAAGTAAAACCTGTGCTCAAAGTAACATGGAAATGAACTTTCCTGCTCTTGGTAGGATCTCCGCCCCCCTGCTCTAGGCAAAAAGGAGTTGTCAGGGATTTTCTGGAGAATGTTTAGATTCAGATCAAGCAACTGTGTCATTGTCCTTAAATAACCAGTGGTACTAATAAATATTTATATATATGTGTGTGTATGATCAAATAAACTCTGCCGTGCATCTTCCCAGATTGGGCCTCTGTTCGTGCCTGTGCTGTCAGGAGATTTGCAACCCCTAGAGGCTGTCAAGTCCTGCAAGATCTGATTTGTCTTCTCTGGGAATTAGTTTCAGCTGTAGAGTCTGTGTTGTTTCCCATGGCACCTGACTGTCCCCTGGGATGCTTGCCCCCTATGACAGTGACAGCACAGAAATATGTTGCATTTAATTGTGTTGAGAAGAGTGAGGGAATAGCATGGAGCCTACAGTTTATGAGGTGGCAGGTACTGTATCAAAATGTATTTATTGAAAATTTATTTGCAAAATAGAGATTCCAAGTTGTTCTCTGTGTGTCTGATTAATCTGGAGAGGTAAGCCTGAAAGGTGTTTTATTTTTTTATTCTTTTATTTATCACCAACCATAGGTACCTATTCAGACAGTATCCATATTCCTTTACTTGAACGCTGTCTGTGGGCATAGAAGGGAGAAAGGTGCTTTGATGAAAAAATTAATGTTCTTCACTGAAAATCTGTGCTGGAGTGCCTTTTGCTGTGAATACAGCCTGTGGTTTTGATGGATACTCTTAGCTGTTTGATGGAGGGGGTTGGTAAGAGCATAAGAGAATAGATTATAAAACTGGAGCAGGCTTGGAAGTAGTCTCCAACTGAAAAAACATCTTGTCTGCTTCTTTTATGTTAGAACAGCGCATTAGGGAATAAAAAATGCATGAGCAGTGAGAACTTTTTAATTGGAAAAATAAATAAATTAAAGTAACATCCCCCAAATATGGGAATCCAAGACCTCTGAGTTCTTATAAATAAGATATCCTGGCTGCCAACCTGAGGTTTTCAACTGATCTAAACAAAGTTCTATGACTTTAATTAAAGTGTAATAAATTTAAAGAAGGTTAAGGGATGTATTTAAAAGAGGGATTTGCTGCTTTAGTTACTGTAAAACAATTCCTCTTGAGAGGGAAAATGGCGTGGTGGCAGTGCTATGCAGCTGGGTAATTTAGTTTTGCTATTTGAATATGAGTTTGTGACCCAGATTGCTTGTCTGCTCTCCAAGCTGTAGCAGAAGCTGTCAGAGAAATGGCTGCTTGGGTAGAGTGGTGTAATTGTGCATCATGGGTGCACCCAACTTTAGATCTGTGGTATTGTGGACTGGAAGTTAATTTTCACCTACCAGTTTTCCCTTTTGTTTGGGAGAAGGGCTGTAAACTGTTTAGCATAAGAGAGATCTCCAGCTGGCATACCACATCAGCTGCCATCAGTCTCTATCATTACAGTTACTGCAGTTAACTGCAAGGAAATGTTGAGGATACATTCAGCATTATTTTCTTTTTAAAGAAGCTTTTAAATAGCCAGGGTTTTTCACTGAATAGCTAATGCATCAGCAGAACCGTAGGACGGGTGTGACCAAAGCCTGAATGATATGTTTTAATCCAGTCCCCAATTACAACGAAAATTTATTTTTTTATCCTAAAAAAATCATTTGAACTCCTTTGTATACTGCATTGAGAGAACTGTGAGAATGCATGAGTGTTTATGAAAGTGCTGAAAAAGTACTACAGAAAAAAAATGGTAACAATCCATATCTGTGCCTGCCTTAGAGCCTTTGACCACCCCTAGAAGGCAGCAATCGCTTGTAAAGGTACCTGGGCACTGAGCTTCAGCAGAGAGGCCTCACAAAGCTTCTGCCCAGCATGGAATCTGCACCTGCTTTGGGCGGGCTCCTTTTGGGAGCTGATCCAGGTGCTGCTGATGTCGGTAGAAGAGGAGCAGAAGTCATTCTCCAGGAGTTTGATTAACGGTCTTCCATAGGAGCTTGGGGCAGAGTTTTAGGGACCTGTGGATCCAGAGTTTGATACCTGCAAAGCCCAGCTACTGCTGAATATAGACTCAACAAAGGTTTTTGGTCTTGTTTTCCAGCCCCCCCCCCAAAGTCAGAACTGGGGACCTGTGGTACTTTGTGGTGAATTGTAAATGTTGGTAGACAGGTCGATGGCTTCAATAGGACAGGAATATTGTGTTGTGCTTTACCATTAGCATCTTGCATTTCTTCTATTTTTATGCTCTGGGTGTGTCAGAGAGAGAGGATGGATAATGGTAGAGGGAATGATCTTAAATCAAGACTGGGAAGCCTCAGATAATTTAGTAATTTCCCAAAGTGTGTGGCTAAATTCTCAAGTATTTCTACATTGGTCCAATATACATGTGGACATTTTTAATGTTAAAAGAAATAAACCCTTAAATTGGTGTGGTTAGTTACAAGAGCAGTCTCTGAAAATTTAGCTTGCATATGAAATATATCTGGATATTTTTCTATGAATTTTTTTCAGGAGACATTTCCTGTTACTTGGCTCTATTTTCTTTTTATTTGTTGGTGTGGGGGTCATATGGACAGAGAGGTGGTCATAGTAATTTAAGGGTAAACCAGATAAAGCAAATGTTTTGAGCTTTTTCCTTTCGGATTGTAAAAACAATTATCTTGCTCCAGCCAGGCAGTTTAACTGAGATCTAAGAAATAAATGAACTCTTCCATTTGAAGTGGTTAGCTAAACTCTGGAGTTTAGAACTGCAAGTCACATAGGATAATACTGAAGCTGAATTGAGAAAATGATAGCATAATTCTAGTTAAATACTTTTGTAAAAACATTAGGTCTTTGCCAAAGAGCAGGTGAGAACCCCTCTGAACTATTAAACAGCAGACTTGAGATTTGAGTCTTCATATAGCAAGTAGTACAGAGCCTTTCCACAAGTTCTGAAACCTCCTGAGTGTGGTGGGGCATGAGAGGGCGATTGGGCAAACAGGGCGGAGACTGTTGAGATCTGTGAAACCAGCCCGGAGTTTTATGAAGGGATTTAATACTTGAGGTGTCTTCCTTTGGCAGTTTAGCACAGTTACCCAGAAGGTAATTACTTCAGGAATCCAATCTTTACAAAATCCTCAAGTTGACTGCTGGGACGTAGAGACTGCTTGACTGCATTTCTTAATACCCCAAAACCTGACAGTTCTCACTAGTTCATGATTTGGTGACAGAAAACTGACAGCACTCTTAAGGGCTGTGGTGCAGGATCAGTCACATTTGTACCTTGGGTGTGAGGAGCTGGAGGCACGTGGGCTGCTCAGAGGTGGAAGGTGTCAAAGCTTGGAAACACCGAGTGGGGCTCTGGGGTGCTAGGCAGTGGCATGAGGCTCACAGCAGCAGTGATGTGTGAACAGGTCCAGCCAGGCCTCTGTGGTGTTTGGATGGTCCTGCAGTATGTAAGGGGGTCAGGTAGGCTCAGTGCTGAGTGTGGGGACAACAGAGTTTCTGGTTCTGTGCCGTGGGCATGAGCTGCTTGGCTAATGTGCCAGCTGAGGGAATGGCCAAGGCAGTCCAGCATCATGCTTCAGAAGGGGAGGTGTTTCTGCGAGTTGAGGAATGCTCCATTTCTACACAGGTAAGTGTTTAGTGAGCTAGTTGGTGTAGTTTTTTGGTGGTGTGGGTTTTTTAATGGGAAAAAAAAGTCAGATATTAGCATAGGCTTCCACTTGAAACGTTTTAATGATATGAAGAATCCTTGTTGTGATCTGTGTTACCAATGTAATGATACATTGAAGAAGCACTAAGGAGGAAGATGGTAGTTTGATCCTCGGCACAGGAACAAGGTAACATGCAATTGCCAGTCCTGTAACTTGTCTAACTTGCCCTTGTATCTGAGACCAGGCAGTAAATGAAAGAATCACTGAAACTGCATTACTTAATTGGGCTGCAAATTTAGAGACATTCTCTTCAGCACATCAACAGTGAAAGCAAATAACGAATAGCTACCACTGTGCCAACTAGACTTTCCCAGCCCAAGATGAATTTTTCTGTGTCACACCAGCTACTTACCTTAAACTTCTCTGAAGGATGTGCCATGCAGTATCCCTGGGGGACAACCCAGTGCAGTCTGCAGTGGGAACTCTCACTGACTAGAGCAGAACCACACTTTCACCTCCTCAGTGTGTCAGATGTGAGAAATGTGCTGTCCCTGCAGAGTGCTTTTCTGCCTGTCTGCTGGCAGTTCCCATCTAAATTTAATTTCATAACCAATATAATGGCTTGTTCTGTGTTTACTGTATGTTTCATACACCTCCCCAGTCATGGCCAATTAGTTATTTATTAGTTATTAGTGGAGAGAGTGTAATGTTACCTTTCAAACAACCAAGACTAAACCGGACAGTTGGAAAATACCATGGGAAAAGGGAGGTGTGGATTTTCTGATGAACGTGCAGGAAGAGCTGAGGAACAGGGAATGAGGCCATGGGTTTAGTGTTACAGAGGCAGTGGCTAATGGGGAGGAGGTGTGGCAGCTCCAGGGAGAGCCGAGTGCCTTTGCGCAGTGCTGAGACAACACCAGGGCGCTGGCATGACTGTGGCAGCAAAGGCAAAACGAGCGATCCTCAGCCTGCAGTTGCCTTCAGTCACTGCAGCAAATTGGCTCTGGAATATGGATGAGGTTATTTTATGATTATATACAAATCCTTTAGTGGTGACATGAACCCCTTGATGAGATGATCCTGTGACAAGATACACTGTAAAGCAATTAACTTCTCAGCAGATGTGTTTTTGGAAGGGGGGAAGAAGCTGTTCAGTAGAAAGGTTTCTTGTGGCTGACTGAATTTTAAATTTATCTTTTGTAGCAGTGCAGAAAGAGTTGAAATCAAAAGCCCGGTTCTTCTCACAATTGCACCTATCTTATTGTACTAGATAAATCAACTTTGGGTTTGAGAGGAGCCTGAGACAAAGGAAAAACAAAAGGAAAGACAAAGGCTGCATATATTTTGTGAAGAGGGGCTGTTCCAAAGCTGTAAAAGCTTATCATGCCTCAGGTTCTGCTGTAACTGCCAGGGTGAAGATCCGTGTGCTGCGGGTCTTGGGCCAGGGATCAGCACACCCCTTTATGTGGCAGGCAGGTGAAATAGAAGCAAAGTTTCAGCGCTGCCAGTTCTCACTCAGTAAATGCCTTGTGACAAACCCCAAAAGCAATCTTAGATTTTTTTTATTTTTTCATGACAAAATGAAGATGGAACAAGCCATTTAATTGTGGTTTTACCTCTTTGTTCTTGCAGAATTTTATTTTGGGGTTTGTTTTGCTGCACGACCTTCTTTGTGCCATTATTTTGATGCACATTCTTCCTCTTTTGCTTTCTGATGTAAGATAGGCTTAATTGGTTACTACTTGTTTCATAGATACTCTAATACAGTTTTTTTATCTCAGATGTATCTTGCTCTAAGGGTTTCTTGTTTAATTTGTGGGAGAGGAGCTTTTCTTCTTTTTATATCTTGAAAGAACCCATTGAATTAATTTGTTCCTCTTATTTCTAGAATGTGCTTTTAATTGCTTAGACTTGGTTTGATGATATTTTGCATCTGGGATGTACTTGGAACATTTGGTTCATCTGATGGGGTTTTGGTATGATATTTGGTATGGTAACAAATGAGTGTGCTGTGCTTTTAGCTTTCTTGTTAACAGTTTGCTTTATTCAGTGTTCTGGTTTAGAACCTGAGCTTCAAAGCTTGCTGAGGTTAAAGGGTGTCTTTTAGGGACCCTGTGAATTTTATTATTGTCTCATTTATATTTGTCTCCTTGACTGTAGTGGTGTAGAGGTTTGGTCTAAAATACTCATTACTGTTTCTGTCAGGTCACAGAGGAAGCTGTAATCACCCCTTTGCAAGAACATCACTTCTGGGACTATGCCTGCTAACCCATGACAAGTGGATATTTGTGTGCACCATAAAAACCCTACTGCTATGTGTTTTATGCTCCAGTAGCCAGATAGTAATAGTTACTCACAAGTGGTAGAGAGATGCTAAAATGCCTTTGGAGAGTCAGATATTTGTTTGAAAAGTGGCATTTGATCTATGTAGCTCTCAGCTCTATTAAAGAGATGTTTAAAGTCCTGAATTCACATTAATCCATAGAAGTTGTGCACACTGATTTTTATAAGAAAAGTCTGTATATGTAGATGACATTCACCTCAGCACTTCAGAGGAAGAATTCTTTTGACCTTAAGTTCTGCTGAATATGGCAAAAATCATCATCTTCACCAAAACCTGTGACAAGGACACTGCTCTTGTGCTTCTGCTACCTGTAGATTATGGACAAGTTTTATGGGCAATGTCAGGGCCAGGAGCCACATGCTATTGAGCTCAGATTTACCTGAAAGAAAAAGGTTGCTGTGTGGTTTAGTGCTGTTAGGCAGCTGAGCACCACACAGCTGCTGCCTCTGCAGTGGGATGGGGAAGAGATTCAGAAGGATGAAAGTGCAGGGGGGGAAAGGTGTGTTGAAATAAAGCCAATTTAACAGGTAAAGCAAAGCAAAATAAAGAATTAATTCACATCTCCTATCAGCTGGCAGGTGTTTAGCTGTTTTCCTGGAAAAAGCAGGGCTTTGTCTCACATCGTGGTTACTTGGGAAGACAAATGCCATAACTCCTAACATCCCCATCCCCCTTCTGTTTTCCCCCAGCTTGTATTGCTAAGTGTGATGTGGTATGGCATGGGGTATCCCTTGGGTCAGCTGGGGTCTGCTGTCCTGGCTGTGTGCCCTCCCAGGTTCTTGTGTGCTCCCAGCCCCATTGCTGGTGGGGCAGTGTGAGGAGCAGAAAAGGCCCTGACACTGTGCAAGCACTGCTGAACATCAGGTAGAACCATGGGTGTGGTACCCACACTGTTTTGGTCACAAATCCAACACATGGCACTATACCAGCTGCTTTGAAGAAAATTAACTCTGTCCTACCCAAAAGCAGCAGTTGCCAAAGCTGAGAAGTGTGACAACTTTTTGGGTATCAAACCAGCTGTCTTGACACTAAAATCCCTGCTCTGTATCCATCACATGTAAGATACAGTTGACCTCATAGTTTGGCTATTTTTTTTTTCTCTGCAACTCTTGACAACCCTAAACAAATGGCCAAATTTCATCTCTGCTTAGTGTCTCACTCAACCTATTTTCTGGGTTTTTTGCACCTTCAGAAGTGCTGTTTTTGTTATATGAAGATGGGTAAACACTGCAGCCTTGTAGACAGGCTGTTAGGGCATAGACACTCTTTACACTGTTGTTGTCAGGAACCATTTGTATCTGTTTTGTCATTTGCAAAAAAGTTCATAATATTGACCTTGTTTGTAAAGGTGTTGCAATCTGCCTCATGTTCTCCAGATGAAAGCTGCCATAGAGGCAACAGATGCATTTCTGTCCTTCATGGGGCCACTGCTGCGTCATATAATGGGTCCAGTCCTCTGCTTTGCGTCGATAATGATGATTTGTTTTAGTTTAGTGCTTAAGAAATGCTGATCAAATTCATGGATATATTTATAGGAAACTAAAGAGCATAATATATTTTGTAATGAAAGCCCCACACAGGCAGATAATATATCTGTGAATTCACCCTTACTCAATTGATGTGTGGAGAAGAAACACCTAAACCTGACGGTGAAACGTGTTGTAACCATCGTCACTTGCGTTTGTGTCGTTTCTATTTTGTTAGTTACTCTGAAATTTTCTTGAATGAAAAAAAGGAGAATTTTTTAAATAGAATTTTATTTAGGTGAATTTTTATTTTTAAATTTGGATTTGTATTTGGAATAATTAAAATGAATAATGAAATATATAATATGAGTAATGAAAAATAGAGTACATTAACTTTCTCTGTGATTATACAGGAAAATCAATGAAATCATTTGGGTGACAGACCTTGAAGAGAACGTAAACTGAGTATGCATTCTTGAGTCTTTTACCTAACATGTGCTGTTACTGGAGACCTATTTTTTTTCTCCGAAAGCTGTACAATAACTTGATTAAATAGCTGGCAGTTGCTATTGTATATTCAGAATTTAATAAGAAAAGGCTTTCCTCATACTCCAAGATTTTAATCTAAATTGCTTTCCTCTGTTAAGTGGTTGTGAACTCCTATACTGTGGCAGAGGAGATAGCACCAAAAAAACCAAAATTTCTCTCGGGAAGTTTATTTTTCTGAAAAAAACCCACTGGAAACGGAGTGAATAATTCAGTTAGTTTTTCCAGAACTGAAGGCATGTCAAATAATGCATCCTATCTGTAAGCACTATCGAGAAAATCCAATCACATTGGTATTGACACATTTTCATTGGGAAGCATATAGAAAATGGGTTGAAAGAGAAACACGTAAAGATACCCTAGTATTTATTTTTAGAATGAATTCTTAATCTCTTTGGAAGAACAGATAGACAAATGCCAATATTGCACCTTAAAGCTAGGAACTGATACAATCAATCAGTTTCTCTATGCAGGTGGGTTCAGAGAACATGTTGGACAAACTGCTTGAAGCTGCTGATTATTTTTATACAATGGGCTGTGTTAGGAGGCCTCACTTGCTATTTCAGAGGTGTACTACGTTTTTGCAGGCTCAGCTGGAGATGATAGCAAGGGTCAAAGGTGGTCAACACCCCTGCAAATTAGGTTAGGAGAAAGATTGATGCAAAACGGGGAACTTCCTTCTCTCCTCTGACTTTCTTTACAGAAGTTGAGAGTGCTGTTTCAAAGACTGCCATGAACAGAACTTTTCTATACCCTTCAGTACATTTAAAGGATCTGAAGATCCAGATGGATGTATACAGGGTAATGAATGGTTGCAAGAGAGTGTAATTTTTGAGCATCAGGCTTTGAATTGCAAAAGTCTGTTTTGATGATTCACCCTGATGTCAGGAGGGGCTCCTGTGCAGCTGTTGCAGGGGCCTTCAGAGAGTGATTCATTTACTGTGAGATGAATCACACCCTAGAAACACTTCATTAAATAAGTGAGCCTAGAGAACTAGCTCCACTGTAGGTATGAACTTTTGAGACATTTAAAATTGGGTGTGATGAATTCAACACCTGTTTTCTACATGGAAATTTATAGCTTCCCTCTGAGGAGGGACCCCAAAAAAAGGAAGCCCTGGGCTTTTATACCCTCACAGTCTAAATCTCTGTTTTAAGCCTGATTAATGCAGTTCAGGGCTGTGTGTGTTCACAAATTCCACAGAATATTCTGAGTTGGAAGGGACCCACAAGGACCAGAGTCCAGCTCTTAAGTGAATGGCCCATAAGAGGATCAAACCTTCAACTCTGGTGTTATTTAGCACCATGCTCTAACCAACTGGGCTAATCTCAGGGTTTTCATATGCAGCCTGCAAGTAGAAGAAGGCACGTTCCTATTTTAGTAACCTACTCATATTTTAGACATGGAAGAATTTGAAGACCTCATGATTTGGTGTGGTGCTTTGTGGTGACTTTTGAGTTGCAGTCTATTTTATGGTTCAGAATTTTAGGCAGTGGCACCTCCTGATCAGTCCATGTTGGCTGATGTATCCGAATGTGAGCAGACATAAAGTTTATTTTCATGTTCTGCATGAATATTGCAGCAATTTCAAAAATGCTTCTGGCATGGCAAATACTGTATGTGTGACGTAGAGCTGCATCTCCACAAAAGTGGAAATACTCTTCAAGTGTTAACTTTTGCTTGTGAAAGTTGTGTGTAAGAAGTCATCTCCACTGCAAGAGACAATTCCATGTCACATTTTTTCCAGAGGGAGTGTGACCCAGTGTGTGAGGCAATGAAGAAGCCTCAGTCATGGCCAGTCTAAAGGCTTAGATCTTGGGCAGAGACTCCGTCTTTGTGATCTTGGTTAATCAGCCTGTCTGTATTTCAGTCTGCACATGTATAAAATGAGAGTATTTCCCTTTTTTTTTCTGTATTAGATATATACCTTTATACCATTGTATATTTACACAGTACAAAGATGCTAAAAAAAAATTTATATTGAGGATGTGGAAGGGAGCTGTCTCCTTGTCCAACAGAGCTTGATTTCTAGAGAAGTTCTTCCTCTATGCAGACCAAGATATGTGTGTGTATATTAGGATGCAAATATTTTAATTATGCCTCCTTTCAGGAATCCACTGATTATTTTATAGATATTCTATTTTCTGCATATTGTCCTCATTATGGAGAAGACGCCTGTTTGGAATGTGTCCACGAGAGAGGTGTTTCTGGTGATTGCACAAGAATGCTTAATTAATCAAAGCGTGCAGATAGGGTAGAAATACAGATACAAACCATGAGAATATAATGGGTATTTTTTGATTAACAGGTGTTTTTCTTACTATATTTTGCTAATCTGGTCAGTGGTTAGTGAATGTATTCTGAGTATGAGTGTTTCAAGACAGTAGGATTGGTTCACTGTTCTATTAGCCAGGTTCTATGGTTTAGCTTCTTTGAAATATGTTGGCACAAAGTAGGGGCAAATCAAGCTTTCTCCTGGAAAGTGAGTGCAGCAATCATAAATCTGAAAGCCTGAAGTACGTAGTAGAGCTTCCATTAACCTGGAGACCTGGGTCTCCTCATGTTGGAGGGGCTATTCAGTCTGCAGCAGTTTTAGTGACCATAGTTCCCCTGAGCCCTCTTTCTGAGCATTCCTTTTCTTGTGAAGTGTATTGTGCATTTCTCTGTGTTGGTATCAAAGCCAAATGTGTTGGAAATTGGTCTCCAAGGAGCTCTAGACCAGTGCTTCATAAGCTGAAGTGTATAATTTAGCTATTCATATGCCAAATACAGAGTATTGGTCACACGGGTATAAAGCCATAGAAGGTGACACACCTCAGCCCAGAAAGTCAAGTAAGGGAAAGTGAGTGACGTGGAAGCTTAATGTGGGGGGTTTTTTTGTTTTGTTTGTTTGGAGTTTCTTTGTTTTGTTTTGATTTTTTTAAAAATGTTTTTTTTTAACGGATGTGCTTTTTTGACCTTTTCAATTTCCCAAGAGTATAGAGGGGCTTACAGGAGTAGCAATATGTTGTGTGTATACTTGCCAGGGCTTTTTTTTTTTGCTGATATTTAACAGCATACAATAATAAAGTAAATTCATATAGTTTGTAAATCAAATGGTGTCAACCAGAACATCTTTTGACATAAAAAGATAGTCAAGGACCGATCTACATCTCATGCGCTCTCTTAACTCCTAAGACTGTTACTTCATGGGCACATCTATGGAAAAGAAAACAAACTGGCCTTGTTGATGTATGTGGAATAAGGCACAAACTAACTTTAATTAAGCCCTTAATTTCAGGTAAGTACCGGCTTCAGAAATGTAATTTGAATTAGAGTAGAACAGTAGAGGAATCTTGAGCTTTCGTGTCTTACTGATGACACTTTGTGAAGAGACTAGGAAGAAGGTCACTACAGCCCTTTCCACGTAGGTTGAAAGAGTGTTAAATCATCAGAAAAGACAAGATAAGCCACATTAACCTGTCTCTGATTTGTCTTCCTAACTTGCTACTGTTGAACTGTCATATAACAATGTCAGGTTTTGATTTTTTTTTTTTAATATGCAATTGCAGATAGATATTGTAGAGTTCCTTTATCAACTTTAACTAGGCCAGGTGAATAAAAATGAAATATTCTTCAGTAAGTAGTGTTGTTGAACCTGGTCAGCACTGGGATTTTATCTATTAGCAGAAATAGAGTTATTCATTGAATATCAACTAGTCTTTTTAGGAGATGAGAAATTTTCCAGCGAGGGCATTATTAACCAAAATTATGAATAAAGCTGTGCTATATATACAAAGATAAATTCCTAATATGATAGAGCAGTTTAGAGCACGTGCTCTTAAGGAGCTCATGCTCAGGGACCATGTCAATTCTTTGTTCCTCGTTCAGTATTTTGCAGCAGTTCTGCATTTGTGTAGTTCAGTTTTGCATGAGGTATGACAGAAGGCCTCTACTTACACTTTAAATTATTGATACAGTGCATGCAAGATTCCTGTAATTCTCAAAACCTGCTTTAAAAGAATATCGTCTTGTTTTGCTGTTCGGACAGGTAAAACAGCTCAGCATGGTAATTTTATAGATAGACCTAATTAAATAGTAGAGAGAAGAATTTCCTAGAGCACTGAATGTATCATGCTCATGAAATGTGATGAGTTAGGGCTGATGATAATGATAATAAACTTTAGCAATGAAATTATGAGTATTACAAGAAGTCTTCTGACTCCTGTACTCACATTCTTAAGCTGTAATTTTCATATCACTGTTTTGTCCTTAGGTTTGAGATCTTTCTTGTTGTTTCTTTAAAAAAATGTAGTGTTAGCCTTTAGTTTTCTATATTGCTTCTGTTTCATCTTGACAAATGGTTTACTCCTTGTTTTGATAAGCAAAAGTGTGTGGAATGTAGGACTCTGTACTTTGACATAACTTTTTAGATCTTTCTAGAAGTTCTTTAATACTGGGATGTTATTCCAGACCTCTGCAAATATATGAATTTTCCAATAATGTGATATGGTGGGTTTGACCCTGGCTGGACACCAGGTGCCCATCAAAGCCACTCTGTCACTCCCTTCCTCAACTGGACAAGGGAGAGAAGAAGATAATGAAAGGCTTGTGGATCTAGATAAGGGCAGAGAGAGATCACTCACCAGTTACAGTTGTGGGCAAAACAGACTACTTGGGGAAATTAGTGTAATTTGTTACCAGTTAAATCAGAGTAGGGTAATGAGAAGTAAAACCAAGTATCTTCCACCCACTCTTTTCTTCTTCCTGTGCTTACCTTCGCTCCTGATGTTTCTCTGCCTCCTCCCCACAGATGGCACAGAGGGGATGGGGAATAGAACTGCAGGGGAACAGCTGCCTCCCCATGGAATCTCTGCTCCTGTGCCTGGAGCATCTTCTCCCCCTCCTTCTGCACTGACCTGGGTGTCTGCAGAGCTGTTTCTCTCACGTGTTCTTGCCCCTCTCCCTAGATGGAATTGCTGTTGCTCAGTAACTATTCTCCTTTCTCAGATATGTTATTCCAGAGGTGCTGCCACCATAAGTGATGGACTCAGCCTTGGCCAGTGCTGGATCCATCCTGGAGCTGGCTGGCCTTGGCTCTGCCAGACATGGGGGATGTTTCTGGCAGCTTCTCTTGCAGTCCTCTGCCACCAAACCCTTGCAATATAAACCCAATACCCATAGCAAGTACAACACGAAAAATCACTGATTACACTTAGTGAGCCTCTGCTAGAAACACCTGGATTGTCATTGGGAAGATAACTGTGTGATAAGTTCAGTTGATTGACTTCTGGTTTTTTTTGGTGTTCGTTTTTCATGTGTTCATTTTCTAAAAGCCATAGCTTTAAAGAAAGAAAAATAATTTGACCACAGATAATTTCACCTCTTTAAGCTAAGGGTCTTGGCAGACTCAAAGGTTCTTCTCTTGGCTGTCACACTGGTGTGATTACACAGCAATTCATACTCCCTGTACACTGGACAGTAATAGAAAAAGATTTCATCATCTCCTCCATAATCCTTGTTAAGCATGCTGTTTTTGTTACGAAGCAGTAAGTTCATGGCTCCCTCTGATGTGACATGGCAATATGAGAATCCACGGTCAGTAACTCTGGCCTTGAATTTTTCATGTTCTGAAATCGTATCATTGTAGCGGCCTGTGTTCCTGGAAAAGTTGTTATGGAAACTTCATTACAGCTTTTCTAAAAATGAACAAACAAAACCCCAAGCAAAGCCTTTTTAGAATTCCAAATACTTTGTTAATTTAAAAATTGTGTTACAGCATTTTCTCATGAGTTAATTTTAGAAATTTGGTATGCAGATTGCTGCAGTCATGTGCGAGTTAATGCAGTACATAAAGGTTGGTTATGGACCAGGCATATATAATGAGGTCTCATTCTGTGTCAGACCTTTGAGGCCCCACACGTGACCACCCTGCCTGAGCAAATTCAGTAACAAGGGGAGAAAGTGCCACGTGCAAGGATGAATGACACAAATAAAGAGGGAAGAAAAAAAGGGAGTAGAGCAGCATAAAGTTTTTTTGTGAAGTCTATTCAAAATTCTGACCAGTCTGAAAGCCCCAAGGGGTTGTTGGATTTGGTTGGATCTTGTGTGTGATTGCAATTTTTCTCTAGGTAGGGTAGATTTTGAAAGACATCCCTAGACTAGGATGGTCCTATTTTATTTTTTTCCCTACTGTGGTGGGTTCTGGTATTGTATTTCTTTAGTCTAGTGCTGCACAGCTGTGCAAGGAGAGTTTCATTTTTGTGGAGTCTTCATATATCTGTGATTTTATTTATTTTTTATTTTAAAGTTGTAACATAATTTCTTCACCATGATCAGTGATAAATACTGTGTTTAATGAAAATTTTTTAGGGGTTTTATTTTTGGTTCTGTTTTCCATCTTTTATTGTTACCTTATGTTGTCAAGGAAGTTTTCAGAGGAAAGAGAAAATCCAAGTAAATGCAATGTATTCCCTCTACAGGATTTATGAACGTGTCATTGATCCCCCAGAAACGAATTTGACACCTGAAAGCAATTTATGGCTCGGACAGAGAAACAGGAAACATGGTTTCTTTAAGGTAAGCAGATATGACATGGCACGGGAAGAAGGAAAGTAATGATGGGTCAACAAGATACTTCCAATCAGTTGTCTGAGACTCATGCAGTATGATACGTATGAAGTTTGGTAGGAACTGTGGACAGTTTGTAAACAGCTTGTTTACAAGGTAAAAGTTTCTGGTATTTATTCCAGTTTTGGATAACAAGCCACAGTGCAAGTGTTCATCTGTGAAAGGAGTCTATAGAGCAGCAATAGGCCAATCTGCCTATCCTCAGTCTGGGCATGGATTTGTTGCCACGGTGATTTACCACCCACTCGGCTTCCCTGTGAAGCCGTCAGTTCCTAAGACAATTTTACAAGTTGCCTCTTTTCTGAGGATGTCTCCCCAAAGTCCCCAGATTTCCAACAAGCTAGGACAATTATGCTAAACTTACTTCAGCATAGTAGGTAACAATTTTAATTGTGAAACAGAGGTAAAAGCCAAGTTTTAACTTAAATGATAGTCTGAGGGTTGCGCTGAACCTAGAGTGCATTTCATCCTCCAGCAGCTGAGCTGTCACTGTGAAGTGAAATTGATAGTATTATTTTATTCTACAGCTGTTGGTTTTTTACCTCAGCTGCTTCCCACTATTCCACAGATGGTAAACATATGTTTATAGCTACACAGGAAAAGGAAGAAGTTATACTGGAGTCGCCCGTCTTAAATTCTTATTTTATGCAGGCAGTCAGAGCCTCAGAACTCTGGGATATTATATGTTTGTAAATTAATATTTCTATGTGTTAACACTTTGGAAACAGCAGGGTAGCTAATGATATGCTAATGAACTGACAATTTTTATTGATCATAATGAAAGCAGACAAGTGCCTTACTTTGCTTTATGCATGCTTGAATATTTTACTAACTTTCTTCAGGGCAGAAATATAATTGGTTGTGTTTTTTTTAATCCTGCTTGAGAGTTTCAGAAGTCTTACTTTTTTATGTTACTCATTGCAAAAACTTGGGATTTTGCCAGTCTGTGAAGAGTACACATCTCTTTCCATGTATTTATATGCTCAGCAGGATCTCCCTTTCTTTTTCAGAGCAATTTGTTTCACTGTTTCAGCATATAAAAAAATAGATATATTTTCCTTAATGTAAACAGAGATCTGCAGGGAAATAAGAGCATTAAAAAAGAATTAGCATTTTTGTATGTGTGTTGGAGCCATGAAAATGTGCATAGGGAAAAGCACTGGATACTGTTCTGAATATCGTCTCTGCCATTCCTGAAGTTTTCTTATTTTAATGATAATTAATTGTTGTTTCTCTCCATAAACGAGTAGCATTAAAGCACATTTTGGTCATATTCTCATACCTATATTAGGTTTTAATTCTTTGGTATATCAGAAGGGGCAGGAGGGGGTATGATAGTCCTAAGTCACTGTCCAGCAGCAGCAATTTTTTGTGTCTGTGCTTTTGTTCCACATCATTATTTACAGTGATTATTCCACAAGCAGTCCTGCTGTACCTGTGGCCGTGCTGGGGAGTGAAGTGCTCTGTGGTGTTATCAGGGGAACTGAAGTCTCACCCCTTGCTCCTGGTATCTCTTGCTGGTTGTAACTTGCCTGACATGGCCAAGCACTCGGAATTCAGCCAAGACAGTGGTTGTAGCACAGCAGTGGCGGGAGCAAGTTTGGAGCAGGCTTAGGAGAGCTTTTCTGTTGGCTTTGAAGGCAATCCCATGAACTACTTAGTTTGAAAGCTATGTGCTTCAGGTTTGTTTGTGCAGCTGTCCCGACTCTGTCCAGGACAGGGTTAATTTTCGCAGTAGCTGGGAGGGAGCATGGCTGGGACATGGAGGTTATTCTATACCCCCTCATGCAATTGCAGGGGGTGAGGAGAACACCTTCTCTTCCAAGGAGAAAGAGTTCCTTCTGGTCGAGAAAACACAGTGGAAGGAGCCATCCAGTATTGTTATTACTGGGAATGCTTGTTGTGTGAATAATATCTTTTCTATACCTTTTGTTACTGATACTGTTACTGTTAATTTTTTTATCTCATCGCTCTGTGATCTTCACCTTTTGTGCCTCCAGTTCTCAACTCCTTCCTACCACAGCAGGGAGGGGTAGAGAAAGGGGATTGAGAGAGAACAGCCTGAGGCTTGGGAGAGTCTTGGTGGGGATACTGAACTGGGGAGTACCATTCCTAAAGCAGGACAGCCTTAACTGGTGGCCAATGTGTGGTACGAAGGGTGGAAATAACAGAGCCTGAGCAGGTTGAAAGCTAATTTGATTTAAGCTTCTGTGGTATTAGGTATGGAGCACTGGCCACAATGTTGCTTGGCTTGTTCATGTGGGTGTGATGCCTAAGCCTGTATCTATTCCCTGATGTGCCCCTTGCTATGTTCTTTTTCAGTGTAGGGAGAGGGATCAGGATTGCTTTGTTGCTATACTGTGTGATATCTGCTTATGACTTGATAACATCAAGGGCAATGAGGATCATTTTGGATGTGTGTTCAGTGTTGCTCTCCTACCCTTACCTCAGGTGCTTATGTGGGGAGTCCATTAATAATCATAACCAGTCTGTGGGGCAAAGAGGGGAGGATGATTTTCCACAGCTTTTCATCCCCTTTCCCTCCTTCAGGCCTGTTAAACAGCTTTTGAGAATTTTGAATTTCATTTGGATGTTAAGGAAAGCACGTTCTTGTTGCAATGTCTGCTGTGTTTTCTCAGTATGGTCTACAGTACCATGTTTAGAGTCAGGTTTCTGGGAGGTTCATTCAGAGATCTGCCCTGAGGGGCAATAATCATGAATGTCATGGAACGTGGGAGTAAATGGGCTGGTATTTAGAGAAATTCTCCAGTGTTTTGGGAGTTCACCCCTGAACAACTACAGGACTCTGATAAAGTGACAGTATTTGCAAGAAGAATGCTATGGTGACTCCAGAGAGGAGCAACTTGAGCAAAGGCAAACCGCTCCATGGAAGGAGGACCTGGGTCCTGGGTGGGTAATGCAGAGACAGGGAAACAATGTGTACCACAAGGGGATTTGACTGACTATAGAAATGATACCTGTGACTCTGTATATTTATGTATCTGTATCTATATAGTTGGAGGGTGTAGGATCTGGGTGGGACATAAGTGGTGTAGAATAAGAGATGGATAAATTAAGGCTGTCGTGGTTTATGAATGGTACTCCCCAATTCAGTAACCTCCCACCAGGAGTCTCTCAAATCCCACCAAATCACACCTTGATTTCTCACTCCTCCTTTCCTTCCCCCTCCTCCCTGTGATGGAATGGAGTTCAGAATGAGAGACACAAAAGGTGAAGATGATGGGTGTAGATAAGAAAAAATTACTGGAAGGAGTGATGAGATAAGAAAATGAACAGTAACAGCAACAATATTATTAACAAAAGGTATAGGAAAAGAAATTATTTACCCAGATAAACATTCTTGATAATAGAGGGTACCGGATGGCTCCCTCCTCCACATTTTCTTGACCATAAGGAACTCTTTCTCCATGGAAGAGAGAGTCCCTTCCCCTGCCTCCTGCAATGGTATGAGATGCTGTAGAATAATCACCATGTTCCAGCCATGCTCCCTCCCAGCTACTGCAGAAATTAACTCTGTGCTGGACAGAGCCAGGACAGCCACAGAAACTCAGGGTTTGTTTCAGGGCTAGAGAATACCATTATCATCAGGTTAGGAAGCTGAAGCAAATGCAACTGAATGGAGAAAAAGAGTGCTGCCAGATATCCATGGAACACTCTCTAGGATGGATCTGATTGCTGCCAGGATCAGAATTACCTGCAGAATTTGCTTTACTGCTGAGGAGAACCCTTCCCCCTAAGGGTCCCCCCAAAGAGCTACTGCAGAAATGAGCTTATTAATGCATTGGTGAGAAGGTGATTTATGTTGCAAGACAGTAGTTTTCATAACTACTAGAGCAGGCTCTATTGATCCTGCTCATGTCTGGGGATTGTGTATTAGGTGCTTGAGAAGCATATTGGTATTTTTATTGCACAGTATCATGTATATAATTTATATAGTCATATGCTTCTGTAATAATTTTGGACTCAGTGTTGTATGGACTAAGGTGAAACTAAACGTAGTGCTGAGGGCAGCGTTCAGGTGCCTGGCATGGCTGCCCTGAGTGGAGCAGCACAGTGCTGATGGAGTGGAAGTCTGGGCGTGTTGGCATGGCTTTGCCAAGGCACAGGAGTTCCAGGCATGTCTGCTGGTGCCACCGCGGAGAGCCTTTCGCAGCGCTGGCCAGTGCAACTTGCACAGCTGTTTGGCTCACATTATCTCTGTGGGAGAAGTAGGTTTTAAAGAGGATGAAAGGCAGTGGAGGAAATGAAAATGCAGAAGTGGAGAGCTCATGGAATATATGAGCCTTTTCACAGAATGTGGGAGGACTGTTCTATTTAGTAGATATCTGAGAAGTGCAATAAACTGGGCTTTTTGCATTATGTTCTCATGGAATGGGCTTGATATTTAGTGCTGCAGACCTGGATTTCATTTTGTAGCTGGTAATCTGCCTGCACCAGATGAAGGCTCTTCAAGCTAGTAAGTCCTGATGCTGTGCTGAAGCTTTGATTGTCATTAGCCAAATGTTTTTATTGATAACATAAAGGTGATGTCTGCTTGGGAAGGGAAAAACTGGAAAGATTTTGACCACTGACATTGCACTGTTAAGGACAAAATCCAAGCTCTTGGGAGCCTAGACTTAATGCTGAAGCAGGAATAATCAGAGTTTTTTCATATTTGTTACAATAATTATGGCTGTAATAAGTGTTTGCCTACAATGAAGTCTTTCTATTAAAAAAATACATCAGCAAAATTTCTGCCCTTGGAAAGTTTACTTCTGTGTTTGATCATAATTCTGTTTCAGATGGTTTACAGACCTAGAAGTCATCTGTGCTAGTGAACTGAAGTTCATATTCTTATGTTTTTCCAAAGTAATACGCTTCCATGTAGCCAGAAATTACACATAAAATAGTTGTGTTTCCTCTTCAGGCTGTGTATAAATGCGAATCTGTCCAAAAGACAATTGAGCAGTATGACTCTGATGCAACAAACACATTTGAAGTTGACGATGCACCTAAAAAAACAACAACAAAAAAACCAACAAAAAAACCCCAACCTCCCCCGCCCCCCCCAAACCCCAAAACCCAAAAACCAAACCAAACAAAAAACCCCAAAACCCAAAAACAAACAAAAAAAAAGCCTGAAGAAAAAAATCACTTCTCTCTGGATGGTGTCTCATTAGTTAGGTGATATAGTCTGGTGGAACTTCATAATCTCATTTACTCTTGGTTGAGCTTTTCACTGCAGAGGCTTAAGTCTTGAAATATATTTTTATGCCTCACCTTCTAATTTCTCACTGATGACTGCTGACAGAAAGTATGTAAAATGGCTTTCAGGATGTTCCATTTCCAGTGACAGTATTACTTCTCATTACTTATGGTTTCATTATTCTCATAGATGAAAAGGTTAATAAATGTATGTACTTATGCAAGGAAGACAGGGTGATCTGGTTATCTCTATTAATATTTTCAGTTAATATTTGATCATGAGACAGCAAGCAGGAAACAGTGCTTGCTGATTACATTCTGCTCTTTTAACAGATGATATAAATGTTAAATGTTACTTGCCAGGCTTTAAGGACTGTCTGAGGCCTCTATTTATGGGTGGAGATTGAGTGCCTATGAGCAAGTGATGATGTCCTTGGTCTGCAAAATTCACTCTACTGCAATTTAACTGAAAATTAAAGCACAGTCTGGCAAATCAGTAATTTAATTAGATAGTAACTGCTGCCATGATAAATTTCTTTTCAGATGAAATAAATTTTTCTGTGTCTGTGAGGACATAGAGCTGTGTCACTGATGCCTTAAGGCATCATCACAACATCTGACTAACAGAGAAGTGCAAATATCAGCACTAGAGATCCTTTGATTTCCCTTGCTCCTCTCCCTTAGTGGCCATGACATTATTAAAGCCAGTGGATCCTGTGAAGTAAGTACATTGCACAGTCAAAGATGCAGCAAAAGCTTCATCCTGAGCTTAAAAGAACAAACACAAGCTTCAGCATTTTCTGGACTGTCTGAAGTGTCCAGGGTTCTTTAGGGCCTGGGTGTGCAGGGACACTGGCCATCTGCTGCTTCCACTGGGGATGTCCTTGCAGGGCGGGGACGGTGCAGGGTGCAGCAGGCACTGGACCTGTGGGTTCTGCCTCCCCACTGTCATGCCTGGTTTGGTTTAGGAGCCCCATACAACCTGCACTGACTGGCTCTGACCTTCTGCCAGTCCTGCACAGGGCATCTCTATCTGCCTGGGCTAGAGAGAGGATTTAATTCTGGCTGATGGCACGATTACCCAAACTGCCTGTTGAGATACAGAGCAGCTAGGAGGCTTAATGAAACCAAGCAATGGAAGTGTAAACTGTTACTTACATCTGGCACTATGTACTTGTCTTTTCAGTGTTTGATTTCACAGCCTTATTTGGCTAAAAAAATAAAGAGTTTTACTGTGTTTTCTTTTTGTCTTTTGGAAAAGTGTGTCATCGGCTTGAGCAATGGATATTATTTCACTGCTTTTTTCACCAGTCTCACCCCATTTAAAGACGTTTAAGCAGCTTATATTTGGTGATTACTAAAGACAAAGCAGTATTATCGCTGTAATATCCAAACACTCAGAAAGATAGGAGGAGTTGTTCTATTTTGTTCATCTTCAGTTATTTTCCTCACAAGCAGAGTGAGCTGGTAATCTTTTTTTGTATCCACTGAAGAAATGACTTGTGAAAGAGCTTGTACAAATTTAAGTGAATGTTTGTAATCTGTATTACCAGTTTTCTCTTCTTTTACAAAGGGTATTATTCAAGATGTGAAAATCATCTTTATACCTAATGGATATATAACACAGTGTCCTAATCTGAATCGCAGTAAGTAGCAATCTTTTTATTCTCTCTGTTTTAGATTTTTCATACAGATTGTTTCTTTGCTTTAAAAATAATACTTTCAGGCTTGTTATTTTTGCATGTGCTGACTTCCAGAAGGCAAAAATTCCATATAAACAGATTCAGATAAATCTAGTATGATAGATTGTTGGTTATTTATGGTTTATTGTGTCTTTTCTTCTCTTCTTTTCTGTTTCTTTTTAATCTTTCTCTATTGAGCATGCCCAACCTGCAGTGATTTCTTAAGTCTGGTGCAAGGAATCATGGATTTGCAAGAACTCCTGGCAAAAATGACTGCAAAAGTAGGTACCTAAGCTTTTTTGTTAGTTGCCCATTTCCTTCCTTTCCTTCCCTAAGACAAAGATATTCTATATGCCATTCCTTATACCATGAAAATTATTCCAAATGTTCATGGTAGAGTCATTTTTTTTCTTACTGTCTGCATAGTCTTATGGATATGGCTCCATGGTTGTTTCTTAAGCTTAATAATGTTTCTGTTCTCTGCTTTATTATTTGTAAGGTAGTGACAAAATATGCAGAGTCTGATGTTTTGTAAGAAGCCTTAGCTTGGTTTCCCTTTTCATGCTGAGGAATAAATGCAGAAACAAAAGGAATAAATGCAGAAACAAAAGAGTGAAATCCCTCAACAATTTCCTCACCATGTGATGCTGTCTGTCAGAGGGGAGATGTTTTCTTGTGGGAAGTCCTGTGAAGTCTTCAGGACTGGTGTAGTCTCCTTCCTGGGAACTGAAATGAGGCCCCAAAATGAAAATGCCTGTGAACCTGCTGACTGTGCTAACCTTGATATCACTTTTGATCAATGGTTTTTATCAGTGTAAAAGTTAATTCAGCTCCAGGTGATGTGGTGTGTGCTTGGGTTTGGTTTTTTTTTCCTTCCTTCTCCCCCCCCACCCCCTCCCCAGTTGCATCATGAATAGGATGAATGGGAATCTATAGAGTTGGGGATTTTTTGTTTGTTTGTTTGGGATTTTGGAAATTTTCTTTAGGCTCTGCTCCTACAGTACACAGGCAACCTCAGCATTAGCCAAGGCCCTTCAGCAAGGCTGTGCTGAAGTGTTGGGATAGGAAACTGTGTTTTAGAGGTGACCAAACCCTTGATCTGTGTCAAAGGAGAATCTGAACACTTTTTGAGGTTAATGTTGGTGAACCATCTGGTTTGTGGTGGAGGGCAGTTAATTGTCTCTTTTGAAACAGCACTTACATGTTAATTACTTAGATTTAAGTGCAAATGCAACCAACCTGTAGATGCCCTTACTCTGAGTGTAGTTACTGTAGGAATTTCCAAAACAGGATTTGCATAGCAGTGCTGCTTGTGTAAAAACATTATACTGTTTACTGCACTGCCTTGAAATGCTCTTTCCCTTCCCAACAGGAAAGGGGAAACTGTTTTTTGGAGAGTGTGTGCATTATCCTGGCAGTCCTCTTACTCAGCTGACATGCTTTGGACAGGCTGGATCCGAATGCGAAATGTGAAGCTTTTAGTTCAGTTTTCTGCTTGTACTGTGAAAGGGAGGCAATTATTTTGAGCCCTGCTGGTGGTATGAGCAAGTTCCAATTATGCAGTGTACTGAGTAACTTGCTTTCTCTGATGTTAATTATAATTTTGCTTGCTAGTACTTTATGAGGGGAAGCAAATAACACAGTATTTGTACTGCAAAGACTCTGTGCTTTCATAAAGTGGTGCTGCCATAATCCTTCATTGCAAATTCCTTTTCTGTTACAGCAGTCCACTGACTGTTTTGTTGCAGTTGTTTCCTGTTGTCCAGGAAAAATGCATGCAGAAGGAAAGAAAATTAACTTGGTAGACAAATGCAAGTTAAAAATGGGGAGTCTGCAGGGAAGCATTAAGATTTGTATCTGCCTTTTAAGTCCTAGCCACAACAGCTGCAAGTGGTACTAATGCAGATACAAGTATATTTTGTGGGGATGATGCATGTCAAGGCTTTGCAGGGCTGTGCAGCTGCCCACAGAGATCCTGTTTGGCAGGGCAGGTGGTCAGAGGAGGGCTTGCTAATGTACAGCAGCGAAGATCCCTACAGATCTGCACCAACAGATGCTGAGCACGAACAAGATGTTTTGAGAAAGTGGTTTGGTGTCTAGTTGTTGCTTTTAGGCTCCTCTATATCCAGGATTTCATCCTCTCTCTCAATCTGTGTTTGGTTACAGCTGTATCTTGGCATTGAACAGATGAGCAAGTGTTGTTTGCAATGAATGTGTACGTGCAGTTTATAGAAATTAAAATTATGGAGACTCAGGGCTGGGCTTGCCTGGGAAGGAAGTATCTGGCTACTGGTTTCAGACTCAAATAATTTTAGTAGCTGGGAAGTTATGCAGAATGACAGCAGGAAAGGAAGGTTCCCTCCTGCTTGGGCTGTACCTCTCCTGAGTCTGGTGGGCTCGGGATGGGACACAGGGCCTATGTAAATGCTCCAGCAAAGCACTGTCTATGGCAGGTTGTCACAGAATGCTACAAAGGGAGCATTTGATCATGACTTGTAGCAAGCTAACCACCCTTATGTCCTCTTCTTACCTATGTTTGGTAAAGACATATAAAGACTAATAAATTCTAGCATTTAAAACTTATTTTATTTTTGTCATAATTTGAATTAATTCTGAATCTTTCCAGTAGATATCTTCAATTGATTTAATCTTGTGTCCTTAAGTAGAGACACACTGTATGTCAGGGTGTTAGAATCTGGCTAAAATGTTAATTTGCTGCAGGAGAAAAGGATTGTGTTACATTGCAGCATTCCCTACTGCTGTGCTAGAGTACTATTAGTTCCTCTTTAAAAATAATGGCTAAAATAATTCATGTGGCTTTAACAATCTGCTGAGATCAGTCTGGGCATCTCCTGCACTTCTCTGAGTGGAATATAACTTCTTTTGGTAAATTATGAGCCTCCACTAGGGTGTGCTTTGTATTCAGATGTGTTTGTTACATGAAGACTTCCAGCACAAAACTTTCTACTGAGTCTTTCCTTGCTGGAGGTGAGAAAGGTTCAAGCTTGACTTTGATTAAAATCAAGAAAAATTAAGCAGCTGAGTTCATTTATGGACTAGGCAGTCTGGTTTATTTGCATCATGGGTTTATACAGCCAGGAATAGTTCTATGAATCACAAAATTTTCCATGTAAATTTTGACAGTCTGGTTTTTTTTTTTTTAATTTTATTTTTATTTTTTTATTATTTATTTTGCCAGAAAAAAAACCTTTTTTTAACAGAGACCTGTCATCTTTCAGTTATTTGGATGGGCAGGGAAGGAATGCACATATTTACTGCTAAGTATTAAGCTTGTATTTCTGTTCTAACAGCAAGGCGTGTTCAGAGCTAGCCACAAGCTCAGGGTTTACTCCAGGAGCATGGTTTCTCCATTGATCATAATGTGGGATGACCATGATCTAACTCCATCAAAACCTGAGGAATAGGATTAGTTTATACCTGCTGATTTCCTGGTTGAGTGTTTTGAAGACTGTAGTCAAAGCTGGTTTGGCTAAATATAAGTATACTGGTTTTTGCTTTTCTAAATAATGTGTTTAGTGTGTTTTTAAATAATGTGAATTGCAAAAATCTCATCAAGTTACTTTCATTTATAGTTAAATTATGCAGAAACAAGACTGAGTCAATTGGAAGACTGTCATTGTGAGAAGACTTGTCAAGTAAATGGATTGATCTACAGAGACAAAGACTCATGGGTTGAAGATGATCACTGCAGGAATTGCACATGCAAAGTAAGAATTTCTGAAGAGTTTCAAGGATAGGATCTAATGGAAATGTGAAAATGGCCTTTGAATACATAACGTTCACTCTGAGAATTATTATGTATTTAGTATGCATCTAGTGGCATTGTGGACAATAGAGAGGGAAATGGTAAAATAAATAAAATTTTGACATTGCTTATTTGTAAGCTTCATACATAAAATCTGCTTTCCCTTGACAATACTTTCTTATTTGTTCTAATTGTAGCTGTGAGGACTTGGGGTGAAGGGGTGGCATTGTGTTTGGATGGAATTGTTTTTACTGCAGTAGCTTTTTCAAAAAGGAGGCATTATCTTAATAGTATTCATAGATGCTTAGTTGCATCTTGCATGGTAACTTGCAGATTTGTTTTCAGCATTTATCAGAATGAAGAATACAAGGAACAGAAAGAGAATTAGTATGTAAAACTTATATCTTTGAAATTATTTGATAAATATCTGAAGAGAGCCTTTGTTTACTCAAGAAAATAGAAGCCTGATTGTTAAAAATCTCAAAGATGATTGGAACAGCCTACAGAAAGTAGGGCTTATGTTCTTTACTTATGTTTTTCAGTTAATGCAGTTTGGGACTGGGGAGTAAAACCAGTAACGTATCAAAATGAGGCAGTTCACCTTCAGCTGCATTTGACTCATCTTGTAGCTGGGTGGGATTAAATTCGTTAGTGAAGGATGTGTTTGTAATGCAGAATGCTGTTTTCATTTACTTAAATAGTTTTTAGTGTTTTGTACAAAGTATTCACTAATAGCAGTGGCAGTAGTTGAATTTTGTCTTAAAACCCTTTGCTTAGAGCGGAGTTGTGGAATGCCGAAGGATGTCCTGTCCCCCTCTTGAATGTCCCCCTGATGCCCTCCCAGTGCATGTGGAAAGTCAGTGCTGCAAAGTGTGCAAGGGTAAGTACATCACTCAGACCTCTCAGTTTTGCCTTCTATTTCAGCAGAATTAAACTTGTCCTGGCAGCAGGCACATTTTGTAATGATTTTCAGAGGTCCTGGTAATTCAGGTAACATGAGTCATAGTGGCAAACATGATTTAAGAAGAAAATAAGTAATTGCTGAGAAATGAAAAAGCATTGCAAATTTCTGAGGTACTATTTTTACCTATTGTTAGTGTAAAATTATTCATCCTGTTGGGGGCTGGGAAGACTGACTTGGTTCCAGTTTGTATCTCCTGTTGGTGTTGAGGAGCATCAAGCCTATGGTCTGAACTTTCTTTTGTGATGAGTAACTAACCGAGCTGTTATCTTTTTGCCTCTCTTTTATTTCAAGTTAAAAGGCTGTTCTTCAAAATAAACTTGACAATATCAGACCCAGGCTTAGTATCACTGTGTGGAGCCGTAGTTTGCTGTAATTAATTTCAAAATAAATTAATGAGAAGAAAGAAAAGCTAAGTAAATTTTGTGATCGGTGTTATTGTCAGCTTTCAGTTCCTTTTTCTGGAAACGAAATCTGTTAAGTAATGTTCATGGAAGGAATATTCAATATTTGTTACTTTAATAGTAGTGCAAGGAACAAAGACAATTTATGTATTAACATTTTAGCTGTATACTAATGCCAGTCGTACTTAAGAAGCACAAATTCTCTTTCCCCTGATCTGTTCTGGAAGATGAGTAAACTTCATGCATGAGCCTTTCAATAATTTATTAAGACAGGGATGTTGAATTATTTTAGGATTTATTAGGAAAATAATAACACTTTTTTAGCATTCTGTCACCCTTTCTCAGTCATTGAATTCATTAGTTCTGTGCACAAATATCCTTTAGCTGTGGTCTTGCACTTGCTCGTTTCTTACGTAATCTCATTTCTCTCAGCTGTATGTCAGCATGAATATTCTGCATACTAAAAGGAGTTTATGAACAGAGTACTTGGGTGGTAAAATGACCATGCTGGCCTGTATTTCTTTGTCTCGAAATATTTTTATTTGTAACATTGAAAGTCTAGGAAGTTTTTTCATGAAACTGGATGCAGGCACAAGAGTCAAAATCTGACACAAAGAAATTGGAAGGCACAAAATTGTAGATTCAGTGTATACCCTCATGAGTAAACTGTTCCTGTTATTTGTAAGATGAACAATCAAACTTGCCTTTTGTCAGTGATTGGCACAAACTTGACTCGTTATTCTGACAAGAACTCAGCATGTCAGTCAATGGGAAGAGATGTATGGAAGTTGATTGAAATTGATTGTAAACGCCAGCTCCTTGACAAAATGATGTGCTAGGACCACAGTTAGTCACCTCTAGGTAGATAGTAGTAATTGCAGAGGTTTTCCAAAGAGCTGCACTGCAGGTGTTATTTTCTCTGTGCTTTTTCTATTTAGCTCTGATAGAACCATCAGTTGTAATTTGCTGTCTCTAGGGATTATTGAATGGCTGGGTTATTGGGCACTTTCCCGTCTTAGCTAAGGGTTAATGAGCAAAGTAGCTCTAATGTCTGATGTGTTAAGGGGTTTAGGCAGTTCAGTTTTGATCCCTGCCACCTTGTGTTAGCATTTCAAATAATATTTGGCAAAAAACTATAATTTTGTTTTAAATATCATTTTTCTGAATCAGACATTAACTTGCTTTCTGGTGTGTCCATTCTTGTCAGGAAAACAGACAGAAAGAAAAAGGAAATGTCTCTAGTTCATATTCTCCTAAAAATAGTTACTGGGATTCCTAATTTAAATGAAGCTTCCTCATCTGAAGTTTTCTTCAGAAGTGAGATCACAACAAGTTGGGCATAAAAACTAGGGCAGCTTTTGAAAAACAAAGAAAACTAGGATACCAAAAGGAAGAAGCCTGTTTTAAAATGCTTTAGTGATGATGAGAACTGAGTTATCCTGAAAATCATAAATCATTCTTTTTTTTTTTTTTGGAAGAAATGAGCATTTTCACAAAGAGTCATTAGAAGCAAATTGATGTCTGAAGGTTCATGAAGATTGATCTAGCAGTCTCTTTTGCTTAAAATTTGGGAATCAATCTGGCTGTGACAGTTGCTGCTGTGGAACTATTGGCATCACCTGTAAGAGGGACACACTTGCACCTGTGAGTGCTTCCCTTACCTGGGCACTCAGGAAGGAAATTGAGGTAAAACAGTCCTAGATAGTGTGTCTTTTGAGAACAGACTGTGAACACTTGCACTGTGCATGTGGCTTGACTCTGCAAACTTTTGAAGTTCAATTGCAACATAGGATTCGCATCTTTTAGCTTTCCTTTCAGGGTCCCAGGTCAGACTTTTACTGGCCAAGTACAGAAAGAGCTGAAATGCCACAGCAGAAAGTTATTTTATCAGTGTTTAGCATTGATCTGGCTAGTAATGTAGGGTGCTTTTATGCTGGATACTTGATTTGTGTGAGATCGTAACAGTCCAGCTGTTCTCTTTAATTGATGGATTTACTGTCCTTCTCTGGAATTGGAATTTAGCCATGTAGTTGCATGGGGACTGTGATAATTCCGGTCATAATTGACCAAGCTGTTTGCTCCTGTGGCCCTGCTGCAGGTTGCCTTTTTCATGGTGGCAGTAGTCCTGAGCTAGTCCACTTTGCCTTGAAGTGAATGAGGAATGATCATGTGTTCCAGTCTGTTCATTTGTGGAGCCGCTTGTCTTTGGCAGAAGGGTCAAAACTTCAGAGAAGAATTTTGTAGTAGGAGCTCTCAGTTTCTTGGGAAATCTGCGTATTTCATGTGTGCTTGAAGAATATTTTTCTGAAACAGATTTTTGCAGTTTGTTAATTTGGTACAGTCATTCGCTGCATCTGATCTGTTCGTGCAGTCCTCCAGCAAGTTGAAGAGTTCACCTTTGTGCCCACAAAAAATGGGAAGGCTTAATTGAAATCTGTGCTTGTATTATTCTCATGATGAACTGTACTCTAATAAATGTCTCCAGTTCTTGAAGTGAGTCATGAGGACCTCTAGTAACACAAATACTGTAGCTACTCTACGCGATCTCAGTAGTGAAAATATTTTCTATTGAATGGTAGGGAGTTTAGTCCAGGACACATTGTCTATGCTCCTATTCCCTCTCTTTAGGTTGGGTGAAGATGCTACTTTTTCTTAAAATGAATTTATTGTTTGTTACTTTGTTTGTAATTATATGTGATACTGACTTCTGATGAAAGCAAAATGTATCATATTTTTAAAGTATTCATATTTTTTTCAGTGGATGTGAATACTGGTTTTACTTTCATGTTATACCTTGCATTTAGTTGCTGCTTAAATACTGATTTAATTAATTTTTAATCTCCCTCCTCCTTCTCTCGAATTACAGCCAAGTGTATCTATGGAGGCAAAGTGCTAGCAGAAGGTCAACGAGTATTAACCAAGAGCTGCAGGGAATGTCGAGTAAGTTTCAGTTGCATAAACTTTTCCTGATTTTAAATGTATCTCTGGTGTTCAGAAGTGACAGTGTAAACTTAGTGCATTTCTTTAGGCTTCCTTCATGCAAATGTGACATCTGTTGTCTTGAAAAGGTGACCTTGAAGTCAGTGAAAGCCACAAATATGAAAACAAGGCAGGAATATGACCCTTGCGGGATAAGAAAAATATGGGCAAAATTATTTGGAAAGATGTTTTCTCTTATCTCTGCTTTCATGATCTTTAGGAAAAAAGTAACAGCATCTTGACCAAATGACTTGTTTCAGCCAAATTGCGAAAATTTGAAGCAACCTTCGTGTTATATTGTTTGAGTTACTCTGTATTTCCCCTAGTATTGTTTAAATTATATATAGCTCTTCTAATAGTTGAGGTAAATTACTGAGTATTGGAGCAGACTGAGGTCTTTCTTGGCAAATTCTTAACATTTGGACTATGACAGTATTTAAGAACACAGGTGAACGAAGGCTGTGTTAGATCCGTTCAGGGAGTGTTGGTGAATGTGCGTATAGGAAAAGATTACATTGATCGGGTTATTGTTGTGCTTGGAGCTGAGTGTACAGAGTAGCAATTTCATGTTCACTAATGGAAATGGACAATAACTGGCTGCAGATGTTGTGAAAACAGCTTGTTATGCAGAATTACTTTGCTATTGTTACCATTGAGCTGTATGGGGTGTTCAGCACTGCGTATACAAATACGTGGGCAAGGTCGTTGCCTTGGAAAGCAGACTAAGATGCCTGTTATTTATAATATGACATAGAATGTTTATTGGAGAGGGGGAGTACCTGTATGAAATGAGAACAGGAGTGTTTGCACATTAAAGTGAAACCAGAGAGAGTGACCTGAATTATGTCTGCGGAACTTCTCTGTGCTATAAATAAGGGCATTATATTCATCATTAGGGGTATGATAATACATTCATGAAGATTAACAGCAAATACCAACCATCAAATACCTGTCATTAGGAATGAGTAAAATAATGGAAACAGCTTTTGTATTTTGCTTATTGTAAAAGGAAAATGATATGGCAATGTTAATTACTGTAACATTGCAATTGGTATTTGCCTCTTAATGGACAGTATTGATAAATATTCAAAATGGCATCTGTGAATGTAACACCATAAAAAAATGTTTGATGCATGCCTTCAGAAAAATCCCAACAAACTGAAGTTCTTTCCACAGCTGTGCTTCAAGAAGATACTAAACCTCACTGTCCTGGGGAGAGTTTTTAAGAGGCTGCTTGCATCTGTTTCTGTGGGGTGTTGTGTCTCCATGCAGGAGGTTCATTCAATATGTCTTCAGCATGACCTCTTAATCTGACCTCAGTTAGGAATGCTCATTAGATGAAAGATGAATGGTGATGAGTCAAACTGTGGCTATGTCACTGTTTTCTGTCCTATGTAGACAAGGTGTCGTATGAATAAAGGAAGGACTTTGTCATAAGGGAGTACCATACCAAATTTAACATAATTTAATTTTCCAGACTTGAAAAACTGACATCAAGTTTCAAAAGCTGCTGATCCATGAAGGAATATGTTGGAGGGTACACATCTACCATCAGTGTAATAGTGTTGATAAAGATGACTTAAAAATCTTTGTAGAGGAGGATATATCTGTAAGTGGGGTAATGTCAAAAAGATTAAGTTGAAAGTTCACATTTCAATTTTTATTTGAAGATAGATTCCTTATTCTTTGCATAGGTACTGATACAACCTTAAGAGGCTTTTAACTTTCATAGTTTTTTCATCTAACAAAAATAGTACTACTACTGATGGATCCAGCTAGATTAAAGATTTTCTTTATCAGGCTGAGAGACCTTTTTTTAATTTTTGGAAACTAATCCAGAGTAAAAATATTTATGATGCATATTCTCTTAACCATAAGCACAGATGTTACTCATGAACAACCACTCCCAGCTGGAATCCTGCCCACAAACACTCTCTAGATGAATCTACAATGATAAAATGAGCACACCGGTATTTCTAACAATCACAGAACAGTCCAGATTGGAAGGGACCTCTGGAGGTCATCTTCTCCAACTCTCCTGCTTGAGCTGGGTTACCTGGAGCCAGTTGCCCAGGACCACGTCCAAATGGCTTTTGAATATCTCCAAGGATGGAGACTCCACAGCTTCCCTGGGCAGCCTCACACTGAGAGAGTGTTTCCTGATGTTCAGGTGGACCCTGCTGTGTTTCAGTTTGTGCCTGTGGGCCCTGGTCCTGTCAGTGGGCACCGCTGAGAAGAGCCTGGCTCCACCCTCTTCACGCTTTCCCTTTGGGTATTTTATGTGTCTGTAGGGTCCCCTCTGAGCCTTCTCCCCTTCAGGCTACAGTCCCAGCTCTCTCAGCCTTTCCTCCTGTGAGATGCTCCAGTCTATATATATGCTCATGGCCCAAGGCTGATCTCTCCCCAGCTGTTCCATCTCTGTCTTGTGGTGGGAAGGCCAGAAAATGCAAGTGTGTATGAACTTCTGGTAACTGCACCTTTTTGCATTCAAAAAGTGTTTGATTTTTTTGCTGGTTGGTTTGTTTAGGTTTGGTTTTTTTGTTTTTGTTTTTTTTTTTGTTTTTGTTTTTGGTTTTGGTTTTTGTTTTTGTTTCACCAGTATGGCGATGTGGGCCATGAAAAGTCAATGGAAATATTTTTATGACTTTTGTTGGAGTGAGAATTTGCAGTTGAGCAGCTGCCTGTGAATGACATGATGCCGTTCATAAACAGACGACATGCTTGACAGCAAAGGGTACAAAAATAAATGCCTCTTCATTAATGCTGGCAGCAGGCAGTCACACTGTGCCATACGAGATGGACAGGGCCCACAGCTTTCAGGAAGGTGGACTAAAAAGCTTTTTGTAAAATGTGAGGAATGAGACAACTCTTGGTTCTTAAATAAAATAATTAAGAACAATTTATTAAAAGAACAATCAGCAAAAAAAAATTCCAAGTACAAAACAATTACAAAGCCAAAAAAACCCCCGGGTCTGCAGTGATTAGAGACCTTGTTGGCCGAACTGGCTCGGAAGTCCCAAACCAGAGACCTTACAACACTGGGTGACTTCAGCTCGCCCAAAGTCTGAATGGTAAAATTGCCTTTTGAAAGAGGTAGAGGCCTGTACTCCCAGCACTTCACCACCAGCTAATCTGAGGTGAAAATGGCCCCTCTGATCTGGTGTCCAGCAGTTTTATAAAGTCTGGGTCCCGCCCATGACCGCCCAGTGTCCAGCCTCCATGGTCTTGGATGATTGGTGGTGTCTTGAGGTGAGGTAATCTCAGTCTGCTAATGGCTTGCTGTTGTCTAGGGGAAAAATTGTCATCGACTCCAAAGGTGGGAAAAGTCCTCATTAAAATTCCAGGTTGCCTCGGTGCTCAGTTGCCGGCCAACAGCCGCGTTCTAAAAATAGCTCCCTGCAGTTAGAAGGTCTCCTTTTTGGCAAAGCTTAACACTCACTCAAAACTTACAAAGGTTAGGAACACTTGGTAAAAGGTTTAAAACTGGGCTATAAGTATTTCAGAGAACTCTTAAAACCAGGGTAATTAACTTGGACACATGCAGGAATTAAGACATTGTGAGTTTTTACACTTTTTAGGGACTAAAGAGGGGACCAAACTTGTGGAACTTTATTAACAAGGGACTTTTAACGCGGAATTATATAAAACACTTTAATCAACTAATCAGGGGAGTAACTTTGGAACTTAATAACTGTCCAACTGGGTTGATGGGTAATTTGAATAAGCAATAATTAAGCAATTAACAATTAAAAGTTGAAAACACTTAATGTGCAAAGGCCAACACTCCATTTCATGTATGACATAAAGGTAAGGAATGATGTGCTTCTTAGAGTGACAACTAAGGCTGCTGTTTGAAACTTTGTCTTGAGAGACTGATTAATAACAGCTTGTTGTGCCTTAGGAATGATATTCCCAGGTGTGGTGCTCTCACTGAAACCATGTCTCTCTCGCTTCCCCTGGGTGGGATGGAGAGGAGAATTGGAGGCACAAAAGGTAAAGATCACAGGTTGAGAAAAGAACAGTTTACTGGAATCAGCAAGTAGATAAGAAAATAAACAATAACAGCAACAATACTGATGACAAAGGGTACAAGCAAGAGGTGGTCGATTCACAGGGAACAACAATACCTGACTGCTCCCTCTCCTACCCTACCACCCCCTCCTCAAGTTGAGGTGGTTATAGAATAACCTCCTGTCCTGGCCATGCCCCTCCTGGCTGCTGCAGAGATCAACCCTGGCTGAAACCAGGGCACAGCTAAATTCAGACAGGAAAAAAGCCCCACCAAAATAGCCTTATCTGAAATCTTGCTATTAATTTTCAAAGCCAGTCATGTGAGATGAGCTGTTTGTTGTTCAGATTTTCACTGCATGTCACTGATTAAGTTTAAATCCAATCCTTTTTTTATGTACTTACCTTTGTAATTACAAGAAATTTAATTATCTTGTTGTAAATTTTTGACTCCAGATCTCATTCTTGTGGATTGTATGTCACAACTGAAGCCTGATATATTTATTCCAGAAAAAAAAAGTCTTTTTGACATCTATTTCTGTTCACATTCTATGACTGCTACATATGTGAATTGAATACAAAAAGGAGCAATTTTGCTAAGGCTGCCTGAAGCCATAGTTCTGAAGTGTGAACTCTTCTTATCTCAGTGGATAAAATCTGAAATCTGATGATGATAATTCTTATAATTGGATCTGTACTAGTTTATAACAAATTGATTTTAACCCAACATGGAAATGTTTTAATTGTTTTAAAACTTAATTACAAATAAGTTTAATTTGTTTTCCCAAGATGCAAATGCTGCAGAAAATAGGAAACGTAGGGAAATAAAATCTTACTGTTGTTAAATTAATGGAATTCTCAATTTGTGTTCTTTTATCTCCTTGTGAGTCACTAAAGAAGCTGTGAGCTTGGATTAAATTTGTCTTTAGCTTTTTGACTCATCCTGACACTCATTTGACTTTCATACCATTTCTTGCCATGTTTTTTTGGCCAGATTTTTTGTCAGTCAACACTTTTTGTCCGTATGCTGACGTCATTTACTCTTTCTGCTGTAATTGTCCTGTCTGAGCTTAAATAGGCAATGAGTTACAGCCAGAGCTATTCTAGCTGGTTGGTTGATAACGTGATAGTAAATGATGGCTTGGTGTCTGGTTCTTTTATCACCTTTGATACTGCAGTTGCACAGGCAACCGTGGGGGATTCCTCCCTTTCCTTTGTGGAAGTGAGATCAGGAGGAGACCTAATGCCTCCATTAACTTCACTGTTCTTTGTGGGCACTTGCTCTGATGATGTGTGCTTTCCATGCTGCTGTAGGGAGCTGCTTTTTCTTACAAAAAATAAGAAAAGCAGATGCCTGTGGGGATTTTTTTTTAGCATTATTTTTCATGACAGCAGCTGATGCAACTTGCCAGTAAAGGCAATTGGCCCTGCTTAGCCTTAAGATTGTAGTGTCAAGGGCAGTGGCTGCGCAGAATGGTCAGATTTGCATTCCCTGGGTTGGCTTCACTTCTCAGCTGTAAGTCTTGTAGGCTGCTGGGCACTCCAGGCACATAACTTGTGCCTTGTAGACTCAGCAGGCATTTCCTAAGTCTGTAGGGCAGTTTGATGCTGTGAGAACTCCTTCTGGAGCCTGGAGGGACATAGCTGAACTGGTGTGGTGAGGCAAAGCGGCAAGGCTGATTATCAGCAAAGGTTTTACCTCTGCTGTTTCTGGCACCTGAGCCGGTGCTTCGGCATGGTGTGGCACAGTGTAGTGTAGATAGGAAAGCAAGCTTATACACTGAGGTGTTTCTTCATACAGGGTGGACTCACAGGTAATTTCTCCTCAGATTATGAGAATGATGGCTTTAATAAAGTTTTGTCTATTTTTTGGTATTGGTTTTCCTCTGCTTTCCTAGACCTGGGTGTGTTTGGATCATATTTTTAAACTTGTCTCTGCCATCATGATAGCTGGAAAATGAAATTTCTTTGTTTGAGGAAAGCAGAAATTGTTACTCCATCTTTTCATTCCATGATCAGAGATGTAATGAAAAATATTTTGGGAGGAGTGGGGACAAGACTAACGTTAAAAAGGTGTTTTGGCAACATAGCAGGCTGCCTGCTTTCTTAGTGGAGTTTCACAGCTTGGAAAATGAGATTACTCAGGTGTGGACAGTCCTGTGGGGTAGTTACTGTAGTTCCTACTGAGCAAAAATCCTAGTTCTTAATTTCTGCTCCACTTGCCAGTTCTCAGTGATGGCATAGCTGCAGAAGGGGTGCTGAAGTGCTGAACAAGTAAATTATGGTATGAAAAAGGCTAGAGGGGGGGATAAGGTAAAAGAGGAGGCTATTTTGGGACAGGATTTTAAGAAACAAGGAACTAAAGAGCTGGAGAGCTGTTTGGTCTGGAGATATAGTGAGGCTGATCTGCTGGGTGGGAAGAAGATGGAGTAAAATTTGGTGCAAAAATCTCCCCATGAACGCTCTATGTCTAGGATTATAGAAAATTTCTACCAGCTTCTAGCCCTCATATCACAGTCTTATTCTAAATCTAGAAATCAAAATCACAGAAATATCTTTAGCTTGGTTTTGCACAGCAGTTTCTATAGGGATATCTCAAGATGAGCTTTCTTCTTTGAAGGACCTAATTTTGGAAATTAGGTGATCAGTAATTCTAAACAACAGACTCTTGTAATTGGACATGACAGAACAACACAACACTTGAAAATACTGGTCTTGCTGTGTATATTGGCGTTGAATAACTTGTCAGCGAAGTATGTAGACTGTGAAATAAGAGGAATAAAGCTCAGACTTGCAGAAAGCAGGAAGATTGTCTTTAACTTGGAATGAAATTCTTTAATTCCTTCAAATACTCAGAAAGAAGACAACTATACTTTGAGACTACATATTTGGTAAAACTAGAATAGAATTTTGAGCTGAAGTGCCTTGTAATCGTTTTATTTTGATGCTGAGCAGAGAAATGCACCACAGTAGATTACTCTAGATTTGACATTATGGTGGAACAAATGAATTTAACTTGCTTCTTGCTAGTTTACCAGTGTTGTCACTGGAAATTACTAGTGCTGTAGATGGAAAAGTATGTGATCCTTGCCACTGCATGTGTTTTCACCAATGTAATTTTAAAAAAAATGTTGTTTATTTTCAGAATGGAGTTTTAGTAAAAGTAGCGGAGACTTGTCCAGCGCTGAACTGCTCAGAAAAAGATCACGTTCTTCCAGAGAACCAGTGTTGCAGTGTTTGTAGAGGTAAGCCAGCTTGTAAGGAATATAAGTTGTTGGTTCAAGAGGGGATACATTGAAAGGAACAATTCCTTTGTAATACTAAGTACCTCTGTAAGCCTGATTCTAAAACCAGTCTGTGATACTCCTTTGGTTAGAAGACTTACCAGATACAAAGCTGTAATTGCTCTGAATTAGAGAGGAGGAGGGAGAAAAGGAAGAGCTGGGGGAGAAAGGGACCAATATCTCCTAAAAATTCCTATTAAAAGGATGCTATATTTGAAAAAGAAATATATTTTGTTGCTTAAACTTGCAACTGCAGGGTTTTGAAAATGTGTTTTTAAGGTCTCTATTTTAAAATTGCAAAAATAACGTTAAAATTCTAGTTTGATAGATATTAGGAGGTTGATTTAGATTTGAGCACTCTGAGGACTAATTTATGAATTAAGATGGACAGTAAAATAATACCAGTGCAAAACAAAAATTAAAAAATTAACCCTGGAGCCCAGAACCCCATTTTTCCTCCTTCCAATGGGATGTTGAGATGGAGGTTCCTCTTGCTTGTTTCGTTTCAGCCCCGTGAGTCCTGGTTGTAGGCTGGACCAGACTGAGCAGGCCATAGCTAAAATCTTAGTTGAGGAAATCCTCTTACATGAGAAATGTGCAGGTATCACAAGGTTAAGAAACTTGAACGAGCTTTCTTCTTAAAACGTGTTCTGATCAGTGAATTGCTGAGTGAATAATCATTCCCTATGTATTGTATCTCTGTTCCTCATCTCTCCCTTGGTGCTGGGTCTCAGCTGAGCTTAAGGGGAGCCTGGTGTCTCGGGACTCACATCTCATCTGCCTTTAGTGATGCACCTCAGAGGTGTGCCAAGAGGTGTGCCAAATGAGCATCAGACATTTGCAGGCTTAGATGGTTATTGAGGTCTGCTGAATATTTGTCTTGCCTGCATATAAATTCCTCCAGTGCCATTGCAGATGGCGATGAAGGGGATCTGAATCTCTCCCTCTGCCAGTAAATATTAATTAGTAGATACGCATGGTTAAATATTTACTTAGGCCTTGAACTTGAAAACACATGCATGTGGTTGCAGGGACCAGCACGTTCGAGACTGCCTGTTGGGTCATGGTCTAAGAATATACACATTAATGTTTTTTAGTAGTTTCTAGAAACATCTGCAACTATTTAAGCAAACAGTAAATGTTGCTTCTCTGCCCCTCAGAGGGCTGGATGTCTTAATGATACTTCTTAACAGATGGCCCAGTTTGATGTAGTGCAGTACTGAAAAAAAAATATTCATTACTTAAAAGGATTAGAAATACGAAAGCTTCAAAGTTGATGGAAGATAAGTTCCGTAATTATTCACTTCCATATTATTGTTAGTGATAGGTACTCTTTTTAGATATTCATCCTCAAACTGACTTCATTATTTATAAGATGAATATTTATATTTATGTGATGGTCTCTAGAAGCAAGGGAAGGAATTGTATTTTTCCTTCCTCAGAATTCTGGTACATGATGCTTTCAATTTGAGACATTAAACCCCCACTTCACTTCTGCTTTACTGGACTGCTAAAACAGTACCACCTCCTTTTGTACTTCATCATTGCTTTTTAAAATTCTTTTGAAAATGACACCTAAAGGTATGATTAATTTTGTCAACTTTACAAAGGCATAAATTCAATTTAGCACTCCTAAGTTGCTTTTTATATCTTGAAGTAGAATATATGCTGCTTGACACTTTTGCTTCAGTTGCATGCAACCCAAAGTGGTAGTATATAATTTTATCATGTGCTGTTGTTAAAAATGGATATTTATTAAGAATTCCATATTTATTATGGGTTTTATCAAGCAAACAGGTGCTCTCTGATATGGCAAGCAGGCCACAGTTTCTGATCCTGTAATGTGCCAGCATATCCTTTACTGGGAAAGGATAGGCTGCTTCTCTTGTTTGCAGAAATGACTTCTTTCAGAGACTATATTCAGCTTTTTTTTTGTCCAAGCCAAAGTAGTTAGGAAGGCATAGTGTAATAATTGCTGGCCTGAATAAGCAAAATTATTTGTTGGAAGGCCACATGGATCATTTGCACATCATATGCAAATTTCACATCGTATGTATGATGATGCAGATAATTCATTGCATTAGCCCTTAGCTAAGCCTTAAGTTACTCAGCAGAATATTTAGTAAGCATTTACTAGCAATGTTAAGTGAGAACATTATTTCTGTGTTAAGTTTATCAGTGCATGTTAGTGACTGGTAGGTTCTGGGCTTTTATCAGTTTGTGTTGTCTGTAGTATTTGTAGTTGTGGGAACAGAAGACTTCTACTGAATTTCATGTTCTGTAGAGTTATAGAATATATTTGCTGAATTGAGCAAGGGTGACAGGTTTGCATCTTGTGCTTTTCTAGCTGCAGCAAAGGAATTTCCATTTAATGAAAGGATAAATATGAAGGGATCAACAGAAGTAAAAAAAAAGCCCACAGAGAAACACAAAATCTTCATGGTGCTGTGGTATGAGACTGTACCCTCCTCAGCAATCTCTGTGGTACTTACTGCAATAGTAGCTAAGTGCCATAGGTTATGCAGGGTAAAACATAAATCTGTGGTGTTTATGGAGATGGAAGCTGTGAGCCAGCAAAGAACAGAGTTGAATACTGTTATGTACAGAGCTGGTGGGCTTCCTAGATAGTCATTATTGTTTGTAAATGGTAGGAAAAATAAAGACAGCAAATAATGCCTGGTCTTGTTTATGTTTGCTACATGAGTTTATAGTGCAGCAAAAGGTAATAGTATATTGCTAAGAGGCAATTTCTAGATTTCAGGGAGATGATTGTGTGAGGTGTACAGCAAGGTGAGAGTAGTATGGAAGAGCTCTGCTTTAAAATGACAGCTTATTTTTGTGATTTGAAGTACTGAATGCATAAATGGGCCTCTCCACATCTGTATATGGGAACTATCCTTGGCTGTTATGTAGAGTATACCCAGTTTTTCCTTTCATCTGTGGGCTTTAATATAAATGTCTGCTTAAACTATATGGCTGCTTTATACTTTCCAGCAGGACAATGTGGTGTTATTAAACTGTCTTTTAGGCTTACAGAAAATTTAGTTAATTTTCAAGTTTCACAAAGAATCATTGTGTCACAAAATAACGTGTTTTACTACTTCTGAGAATCACTCATTTTTCTTACAGCATGCCTGCTACATTTTTTATAGCCCAGGGACAAATCTAATACAAAAAATAGTGTCCTGAGAGTGTTTTATTGTTCCCTTTAGCTGTTTTTCTCCTTGCCAAAGATAGTGTATAATTTTGAAAGAGTGGATTTTTTTTCTCTTTTGCATGAGTCATTCAAATAAAATTTCATGAGAGAATTTTCATGTTGTTCTGCTCACAACATTTAAATATGTAAAAATAGCCTTAACAGCCTTAGCAACTTCAGATGTGCTCCTCTTAAAAGAAAGAGTGTGATGAAATAATGAAGTAGTGAGAGCGGTTTTGTTTCTAGAGAAAATAATTATTTGCTGTTCTGCAGTATGGTGGGACTGATGGATTTAGATTGACTGCTGACACGCATTAGGAGGAAAGGGAGACTCTTACTGATGAGGTGAAGCATACATTTTACAGCAGGGAGCAGCATTTAAATCTAAAAATGGGGCTTCTGCCTCCCTTCTTTGTGCTGCTTTGCTTTGTTTTGTTTTGGGGAGGTTTGTAGTTGTTCAGTTAGAGGGTGAGAAGGCTCCTCAGTTGTGTATGTTTCTCATCTCTTCCCGCCCGGCTGTGAAACTCAGATTTGACTCTTCAGAAATTGAATTTTTCCCATTTGTTGCTGTAAGGTTGGAGTTATTTCAAGCTTTTTGATTTATTAAGATTTAATGGCAGTTGATAAATATTAATTAGTTTATTTCTAAACATAGTTGTAGCATTACTTAGGATTTAGAAGAGCTTTCTATCTGAAAAAAGAAGAAATCTTTTTAAGCTTGTTAGTCTGTGTAGTTACCATTATTCTATTGCACGCAGATAAGCACTGTGTAATAAGCTCTGCATTCATAGAGCAGCTTGAAAGAGTGTAAGAAGTTGCTGTTTTATGTCAGACCACTGAGTTCTGGGACCACAGTCTCTGAAGGTGTAAAAGCTGCTGCTCAAAGTGCTGCTTTGCACATGACTCCTTAAAAACTGATTCAGATCATGGAAAGGCGTAATTGGTAATGCAAATTTTAAGACTCTTCTATGACTTGGCCCTCATATTTACCTTACATATTTATATTGTAACTGTGGGGTTAAACCCTAACAGTAGAAAAGATTTTGAGGTTGAAACTACCTTGGACTTTTGAACATTGCTGGTGCATTTTAACAGAAGCATTATGACAGTTTTTGGGGTTTTTAAAGAAATCTGTAAATGTGAGACAGTGAAATGAAGGATATCTTTTTGAACAGCAAGAAAACAGGAGTTTTACAGTTTTTGATGTGAACAGCTAAGGCTTTTGTAAGAAGTATAGAAAACAGTACAGAAGTTACAAGGAAACCCTCAGAAACAAGGAGAGGAGCATTAGTGTTGGCCGTAAAAAAAGTAAGAAGAGAGAAGGATCTAAAATGTATTGATTGCAGCTGTAGTCTTGAATGAGTTCTTGCATTTTACAATCAATAATTAAGCCAAATTACCAAATATGTTAGGTATGTAAAAAACTGGATGATAGCACAGAACAGCTTAGCATGCTGCTCTGCAGAAGTAGATTCTGGTAACCACAGCTTGGAAGATGTTGCTTGGAAAAATAAAAGTAATGTTCAGGTGTCCCAAAATGGAATAAATTTTTAATTTGAGATATCTGACTTGGGGTCACCAAGGCCTAGCCAGTTGTTCTGTGCCAGTTCCTGATGCTGCAGAAGTGATAGTTTTATGGCTGCTAGCATGTGTCTGGTACTTTTCCTAATTGTCTTAGTACATTTAATAATGGTCATTCTGTAGTCAGAATGAAGGAGTAGAAGGAAACCTGTATTTCTTAAGAAAAAGATGGAGCAAACATTTCAGCAGCCTTGATAAAGGAAGAGAGTAATGTTATCAGAAGTGTTTGGGGAACGAACAGAGGTCATCAGGCCCATCAAGAATCTGAACACACTCTTCAATATTTAATTCCCCTGGTAGTATCTAATTGTGTTTTGGATGACTTTGAAGGGCTGTTGCACACGTTTGATTGTGTGTGTAGGCGCAGGGAAAATGGTTCCTGGCATCTGTTCTGAATGCATTCATCTGTAATTTTAATTCATACTTTCCTTTTCATCTGTGCTGGCCTGAAATTAGTTAAGATTATCAGAACTGTTTAAGATTTTCTGTGGTTTTGTTAAATCCTCTCCAATTGCCTGCTTGCTGAGATGTGATGATTCCATTTTAAGCCATTTCTTATATTTAGAGAGGAGCTGATTGTCTCAGATAAGACTGCTGAATATTCTGAATGAATTGTTATTTTGGCTGGACAATGGGGATGCATGCCCTCTGCTATCTCCCACCCATCTGAAATGTAGAGATCCCACTGCAAAATCAGTGGGTGGTTTTGGCATCTCTGTAGGTATCTTTAAGGAATCCTATGATCCATTTCACACCAAAGAATTAATAAAAATCAGATATTTAGCTCCAAAGCTCCAGATGGGAGAATGGAGACCAATGTCTAAGAAATCCAAGAGCCACACTTTCTTGATATGCATCTTTTGGCTCTTTTGAACTGCTAATTTTGCATTTTTGCTGCAAACAAACAAACAAAAAAAGTACTTCGAGAAACCTCTGATCCAAGCAGCGGTATGCTTTTTCTGACAGAGGCACGGTGAACCCCTGCTCTTCTGTTCTATCAAGTACTTTTTTTTTCCTGGTGTTTAACCTTAAATTACAGTTGTTTTGTAAAAGCTTGGTAACATAAAATGTTGTAGCACCATGCGCGCTCTTAAAGGGAATGGCTTCCACTATCCACTTACAGAGGTATTGAAGAAGTTTGCTGAAATGCTATGGGAAAGTAAAGTGGAGTCACTTCTAGACAGCAATTTTAACAGATAGGGAACAGTTTCACAGGTCTTTTATAATAATAAATGCCAAGGCAATCTAGAGATGTAGTAGATGTTCTGTGATTGTGCATTCCTAATAACAGGAGAAACATGGAATGTCCTTTAGAGCCTTTATTTTCTCAAGTTACAGAACTGGAGTGTTACTTTTAAAATTTAATTTAAAAAATCAAATATTAAAATTAATTATTCAGATATTAAAACTATTATTTAAATAAAAATATATATTAAAATAATTATTAAAAAATTCTAATTTAATGCTCTTTTAATAGCCTTCAAGCTTGGAAACCTGATTCTGGATGGAGGCTGTTCGCGTTTGAGTTGATAAAGGGCACTAAAGCAATGAAGGTTTTTCCAGAGAATTTTTATAAAACAGGTGACAGCTCTAGTGGCAAAAAATGGATAGCTAGGGTATCCATCATATTTACTGATGAATTTCAGAGGTGGAAAATAAACAATGAAGGATTCACAGGGCTGTGATGTGATATCGAAAATTAATCATTGGCTTGTACTTGGGAAAAAGTGCTGTTAGAGAAGAGTGGTTGATCTGGGACTTGGGACTTGTGATGACAGTTAACTCTGAGAAGCCATCGATTTGGCTAATTGGAAGTCTTAAATTTGCCATGAGCTGATCATAACATAAAACCTTGACTCACTGGGATAAAAAGAGCCTAGAAACATAGAATTTTGGTGCAGGAAGTTGTACCAGCACTCTTGTAACTAAAACATGCTGAGAAAGATGAAATATTTTTAATAGGTTTGGATGAGAGGGAAATAGAAATAAATATAAACAAAATACCCTGAGACAGAGCAATAATCCATGTGATACTTTCAAACTTGCCTGGCTTAATACACCGATCTGTTACAGAAGTTCTGACCCAATAATAATCAAATCAAATCAAGCTCATACTCTGCGTGAGCTCAAAGGAGAATTATTATTCTAAAGAAGCAGGAAACAGACTAGGATGTCATAGTCTTAGGGGAAACAGTGACAAAGAAAATATTATAAAACTTGTTGTCTCTTGGATGTTATCTGGAATGCTGGTAGAATAGTAATCCTGAGTGGAGAGCATAAATTAGATGCTGGATGGATAAGTCTGAGGAGATGGGTTCCAGTGTTTAGTTTCAATTATAGTTATAAAGGCAAAAAAGAGAAGTCAAATATTGTGATTGCATAAATGGCTAAAGGCAGTGTATTGGCACCCTGTTTTACCAGTCTAAAAGGTACCTGGGCTTGACAAGGCTGAATCTGGAATACCCAAGTTGTTTTTATCAGACTGTGAAATGAGTAAAGACTAGAAGGGATAACTGAAATTTTCATTAAGGGAATTGGTTCTTTCTCCCAAGCTGGATTACAATGAAAGAAGGAGTCAACTGAGCACAAGGAACATACCTTGCCTGGTAATAAAATTAACTTGAAGTGTAAAATTGGATGTTGACACTGCGAGTGTCCTTCTTGCTAACAGGTGTTAACATTTGAAAAAAATTACCTCAGAACTCAACATTAGATGATCAGATGCATAAATTTGGAGTGCAATAAACCGACACAACCCGAGTGTTAAATTAGTAGACAACTAAAGTGTGTATGTAAAAACAAATTAAAATAGGACATCAAAGCAAGGGGTATGAACAGAGACCTGGATCTGGCATTTAGATGTTCAAAGTCTGGGTCGTGTTTATCTTAGCTGTTTTTAGGGGATGTTAGGAAGTTTATGATCAATGAACTAAAACTTTTAGTTTGCTTCTTTATGACCATGCAGAACTGGCAGAAACTCTTCTTGTATTCAGATAAGCACAAGTTGTAATGCCAATAGATGATGGTATGCCTGGGTTTCTGCTTTTCCTCCTTCCAGGACAGAAAATGGAGACAAAATAGGAATTACCAAAATGACTGCTTATATATCTCAGACAAATAGAAATTGACTCTTGGATAATAATAGAGAAAATCCATAAAACATACACCAGTGGGGGGAGGAAAAAATTCTGTTGTCAGATTCTGTAAGTTATTTCTTAACTTCCAGTGGAGTACCTTTAAGAGATGAAGTTACAGTTACTTTTGCTTTAGACTTAAGCAGAGAAAGATGTTGACATGTCTCTGAGAAATATTGAAAATCAGAAAGAAAGAACTTCAGGCACTTGTACCTTTACAGAAGGAAGTGGGAAAGTTCATCCTGTTTTTAGAAATGACTCTATGGAATAAAAGACTCTGTTCACAAAGAAACTACTGAGAATTTGTGTGAAGGGAAAAGGAGACATTAATAAAAATTCTTCGTGATAGAACATGATGCATGGAATAATTATAAACTGTAGAAACAATCAAGCTGGTTTTGGATGACAGAATTACAAGGCAGTGTATGAGGTTGCTTTGACTACCAGTTCAGTTTTGTGCAGTGTCTCATTTTGGTCTACTAAAAGCACATGTGCTTATGTATAGTAAGAGGATTTTTTTTTTTTTTTTTTTTTTTTTTTTTTTTTAATGTTCCGCTTCGTTGTCCTTGTGATGTAAGTTAGCATTGCACTTCCTGACAGTCAGAGACTTAATGCTACGTGGGTTCAGTAGAACACTAATGAATTGTTGTTGCTTCCTGCTTTGGAGTTTCTTTTCTTCTGAATAAAACTAGTCATACAAATATCTTTTTGAAGAAAATGTCTTTTCTGAGAATGAATTGATGGAGAAATCCAAAAAGCCTGTATGCACCAATGAGGTTTAAGGAGAGAATTTGGAATGTGAAATGCCGAAGTTTTTGAGTGATACAGTGAATGCAAATATCTGAATATCTGAACTAAACATGTTTTAAAACTCTGTTGCATGTTTCTTGTATTTTAGGCCATAACTTCTGTGCAGAGGGACACAGGTGTGGTGAAAATTCAGAGTGCAAAAACTGGAACACAAAAGCTACTTGTGAATGCAAGAATGGTTATCTCTCTGTCCAAGGAGACTCTGCATATTGTGAAGGTAAACAAAATATTCAAAGACTGGTTCCCTGAACACCTTACTCAAAAACATAATATGAAATAAATGGTAGGTGAATGAATTTCATTGCAAAGTTCAGTTTCATGGTGGTGAATATCACAGGGACCTTTTTTGTTCATAAATGTGGACTGAAGATTACAAGTGGTGCTGGGCCACCCTGTCTATAGGTATATTTCATTGTTGCAGTTGTGTCTTTGCACACCACGGTCACGCTGTCAGGACAATTTTTAAAACACTGTTTTTCAGGCAGTAGCACCTGCCTTCTAAAATGCTTTTTAGAGAACAGTGATGTTATAAGATGCATTAATTTAGGAAGTGGAAATTCTGCAGGCATTTGTGAGAACGGTAAGTGTGAAGGAGTACAGAGGCTCGGATATAAAAATGATGACCTGCAGTCCTTCCTGAAGTACTTCTGTGGGACAGGTACTTTACTGAAATGGTTTTCCTATGATACGTAGGAGACCTATTTCTGAGAAGATTGTAGCTGAGGTAGTTCTGTTCATGTGTTATGCCATCACAGGAATGAATGCAGTGGGGTATTATTCTTCTTTTTGTTTCTCTGTTTTCTAGAGCTTGTTATTCAGAGCTGTGATGTACTTCTTAAAAAGTAAATTGATGATTCAATATATACCACATTCCTTCCTGCCTTTGGATTGTGGGTTGTTTTTTTTTTTTTAATACCCTTGTATGTCAGGCTGCAATATTAAATCTTTTGACCATCATAGGAAGTTTTTGAACTGCTCTGTAAAAAATATTTCCCTAGATTGTTTTTCCAATAGTGCTGGTGATGGAAGGGGATGGCATTTTTGACAAGCTGTTAAAATATAGCATAAGAATTGTAATACTGAGGGCTGAGGATGAAAGAATAAAAAAAGACATGTGTGAAAGGTGCTTAAATGATCCTGCATTCATAAAAAGGCTTTTTAGTATAAGCAAGTGAACAGGGTGTCTTGAAATAGCAGTTTATAAATGTGCTCAGTAAAGTGCAGCTTTAAATCTTATGGTATTTAGTCTTTTCTCTACAAACAAGAATTTGAATGGTCCTTTATATTCACTTTCAGTGCCTGGGAAAACAGTTCCCACATGTGTTCCTAAAGGTAGGCAGCAGATATATTGTGTATAGAGAGAAACTTTTTTGTACAAAAACCTGTAAGAAAACTGCTTTATAGGTACTACAAAGACTTGCTGTACATCAGAAGACAGGCTGTTTATCAGCTGTGATACATAATCCAGTATTAATTATTTGGGGTTTTTTTGCTGTTTTAAATAATGACAGTGCTTAGTGTTTTTATTTACCTAGACAAAGACTGTCCCTTTTCTCTTCTGTGGAAAAAATTTAAACATCTTGACCCAAGCAATTTTGGAGATATTGGCAGTACATTAGTGGTAGTGATGGTGGAAAAAAAGAGCTTTTTAAAAGAAATTAACAGGAATTGCAACATACATGGGTCTATGTTGCATAAATTTTTGGAAGGGCAAATTAAATCCCTGATTTCCATGTGCGTGCGTGAAACATGAGGCAACAGAACAAACAGCTGCTTTTGCTGCCTGAGACCTTGGGATGGATGAGAGTGTTGCTTTCTGCATGTTAGGAAATTATAAATTTGCTAGATGGAGTGTCATTCTCTGGAGGTAACACAGAATAGAGGCCCTTGAGCAAGGGGAGCTACAGACTGACAAATTGATTAGCCGAGAGGTGACTCAGCCCTGTGAAGAGCTTCCTTTCACTCCTCAGAACAGCTTTCTGCAAAGTTTCTTTTTATGCCTCTCTAACCTCATTCCTCTCATCTACGTGTTTAATCTGCTAAATAGAATAATTTCATAGTTGGCTGTACAATAGTCTCAAATGCATGGTGGAGCTGTGATTTACACAAATGAGGAGAAAGGCCTGTATCTGAAGGTACAGTTCAGCAGAAGGTTGATATAGTATAGGGGTGGATTTTAACTTTTGCTGTTCTGAATTTCTGTGTGTAAGAATTAAATACTCAAAACACCTGTGGAAGCAAGGAAGATCTCATGCTCAGCTGTAGTTCTGAATTTGTCTTTGCTAAGCCTTTAAACTTAAGACATGTAAGATTACCGTTTCCTTTGAAATGGAAGGTTAAATTATTTCAAACTCATGGGATGTGCTGGTAAGTGGCACCTTAGTTTAGGGTGCTCCAGATCATTAATTTGGAGCTTTCCAAATTGCTCATCTCTTCCAGTGTGCTTGAAGTGGTTGTGCATGTGAATTGTGATGTATAGTATTATTTTACCTTACCTATGATTTTACTGTTTTTTCTGCTTGCTCTTATTTACACTCTTCTATCATGCTGGAGTTTGGTATCATTTTCATTTTGTAAGATCTCTGAAGTATTGTGTTTGAGTCTGCTCTGCTTTTTGAAGTATTTGTCTCTTTTTTTTTAACTTTGCATATTCACATTGACAGGACAGTGGAAAAATAATTAAAAAGATTCTAACTTTTATTGGAGAATTGGCATCAACAAATTTTTAAAATAAATAATAAAAAACGGAGAGTCTTTTACTATTCATTCTCAGCAACTGCTTTTCAAGTACTTAAAAGCTTCTTAAGTCAAGATGTACATATAAGATAACCACTTATATGCATTCATTTTTGAAATAACAGAGATGTATTCAGGGAAGACAGTTTCTGAAAGGAAACAAGTAAATGAAGCTTGTAACAAATGAAGGAGATAACTGGAGATTCCTCTGTGTTCTATAAAAGCAAAGTATTTTATTTAAAAACAGAAAAGTTGGGTTTTTTCTGACATTTGGCTGCTTGTCTTGTGTATGTAAGACATAATTACAGCATTTGTCTTTTGAAAAGAGATGTATAGAAACATTTTTATTAATCATGTGGTCTGAGGTTTACCTAGAGCTGTGGATACTTAGACACAAGTGTTGAACCGGTGTCCTCTTGTCACATATTCACGGATAAATCCTGGGACATGCAAGTAAGCTAGCCAAGTCCAAGGGCTGTGGGACTCAAACATCCCCATTGCAGCAGTGCGTGCACACTCGCCGCTCTGGCATCTCAGGACGTGACATACGGGCACCTGCCTTGAGCTGTGGAAGCTGCATGTGTGTTAGTGCCACATGGGGCAGCAGTTTGTGGCAAAACCAGGACCAAAATGGGGAATTCATTTGGGTCTGCCTTACACTGATTGTTCCAGATGTGTTATGTGATGTGTGCAGCAGACATGCAAATACTTACTTACACACTTACTTACTTCTTCAAAGCTGAGAAACTCTGCAGTCTGTGGCTACGTTGCAAATAATAGGACAGTCTGCATATTGTGAACTAAGAGACAGGAAAGTGTCAGCACATGGAGAGTCTGAAGCCCAGAGATGATAAAGAAAGGAAAATGAAGCCTCCTCAGCTGAAAGCCAGGCTTGTTGCTAGCTAGCATGCTGATGCTCACTTTTTAGATGCTAATGGGCAAAGGGCCATCTCTTCTGAAAAGCATGTGGTGATTTTCTGCTATATATTTCATAGTGAAGAGGAAAGGAGTAATATTTCTCTGCCGTATTTCATCTCCCCATTCTTTATTACCTTCTTAGCTTGAAACATTTGCAGCCCCTTTCTACCTGCAAAGTTGTGTTGATACAAAAGTGATTTTTATGTCATTGCTGTTGAGATCCCATCCATTGTGAGAACTGGTAAAATCTGAAATGGGATAGATACCACAGGACGAATGCATGCTTCTTCTCACTGGCAAGAGTGCATGGAACAAGAAAATTAGTATTAACCTTAGCCATCCTTTCTGCCCACTTACTTACGCCCCTGAGAAGCATCTCATGAAAGTGGTACAGTGGCATACCACAAGGTGTCTTGCCATGTTACACAGCATATGCTCAACCAGTGTCACCAGAGAATGGCCTGTGATATATAGGTGTCATATAAGAAAAGATCCATTGATTAAAGTGGACCTACAAGATGAATAATCTCATTTTATGATGAGATTGTATTTTTTCCCTGTATACCTGATTATGTTCCCTAGGATGATTCTTACATGACATGACCCTCACCTGACCCAGTGCTGCTACATCAGCTTAAAGAGTGATGAATGAAATACCTTAATATTTGTGAAAATTCATTCAATTTTTGAACTTGATAGAATGCTCTGGAAGCACACGTGACTTTCAGAAGGAACATGACTCAGTCGCTCTTTCCCTTCTGTGCTCTGAGCGTGTTACTTAATCTGTTGTTAACAAATTATTGCTCATTTCAAAAAAATGTCACATAAGCTCTGAAATGCTAGCCAAATTCAGAAAATCTGCCTACTTTGTGCTCTAAGGAAGAGTTATGATAATTTTACTGGGCTTGGCAGATTTTGGGAAGATGAAATAAAGACGAATGAAAGCTTAGGGAGAAAACTGAGTGCTCATTTTCCACTGAGCATAGATCCAAGCATGCAGCATGGGCGCCTGGCAGAATGTCTGCCTGATGTGCTTGAAATCTCAGGACTTTGTTGCTAGCTATTGTAAAAATAGCTAATTTCCTTGTGATCACATTTAATTTCCTTGTGATTTGCAAGTATGTTCCAGACACATACAGTAGTCTTTATTGCTTTCAGTTTCTTTTCCTTTGAACTTGATTCCAGATGTAGTCAGGAAATTCTTGACAGAAAGATAGGTACATAAATATATTGAAAATATCTGTTCTGAAGATGCATTAGTGTAGGCTTGGTCAGAAAATGTTTATTTCCTGAAAGTCACTTAGCAAAAAAAATACAACAGAAAAAGAAGATGGGTTTTTTTCCCATTATTGCAGAAATCAGGAAAAATTAACCTTTTTAGATTAATGATTTAGTTCCAAATTCAAAGACATAACTATCAGAATGCTTTAGTGAAAATAAAGTTTAGATGGATTTTTTTCCCATTATTGCAGAAATCAGGAAAAAATAACCTTTTTAGATTAATGATTTAGTTCCAAATTCAAAGAAATAACTATAAGAATGCTTTAGTGAAAAAAAAAAGTTTACTTCTGTTGCAAAACATAGTGGAACAAAAAAATCTTTCATCATACAGTGTGGCTTCTGTTACGGTTTTGGAGATGAGAGAGCTTCATAAAGCTTACCTCTAGTATTTAATCCTTTGACTCATCACATCCTGTGCATAAATAGCTGTTCAGTGTGCAGAACTTTTCTCAAGCCATTTGAACTGAAAAAGAATAAACCCAGTCCTGCGTATGGCCCTCAGAGTAGAAGTCTGCTGGCAATCCACTGAGTTTTCACAGCTGGTGTTTTTCTTGCTCTATAAAATAAGGTGAATTTTGTTGAGTTTTCCTCTCCTCCTCTGTAGTGATTTCACTGCAGCTGTTCTAATTTCACCACACTGTGGCTTGGGAGGTGACATTAACATTATGTGGTACCATATAAACCTTCTGTGTGGCAGTGATGTACAACTGTGGTTTTGGATGGTGTCCACTGACTTGACTCCTGGGTCAGCTTTTAATGATAATCCTTCTGCTTGCTGTACTCTCAGAAAACCTGCATCACAAGATGTCTGTTTCTTGCAGATGTTGTTCAGTGTGCTGTAATAAACTTCCATTCTGTGCTGCATAGGTGTGAAGATACAGATACATACACAGAACTGTGCATACTTCAGGTAATTTCATGAAGTTAAGGAGTTGGGACAAATACTGATGGTAAATGCACTGATTTTTTTCTCTATGCTGAAACCGTAGAAAAGGGGGAGGGCAGGAGAAGAATCTGAAAGTGTTACAGTCAAATCATCATCTCTGTTCCAACTGAAACACTGCCATTAATGTTGTCTTTGAGACAAATTCCTCATGGAGATTTACAAAACAATACCCAAAACCACCTCTGCATGCCAAAAACCCCAAACAGCCCCTCCGCCCCTGCCTTTTATAAACACATAATTTGATGCCAGGTTGCTTTTTTAAAAGTTCACATTTTCTTTGAAAGACACTTCTTAACCTACTTTTTAACATTTCAGTTACCTAACAGTGTCAAATTTAAACTTCTACAATGTATGTGATCCTATTTATCAGTGACAGTTGGTTTTCTTGGTGATACAAGACAAATAATACATTTGTCCTGCGTACTGTTTTCATAGAGAGAGACTTTTTATTTAAAATTATATCCTTAACCATCACATGAACTCAAATTAATCTTTTATAACATGATCAAAAGGTAGGCACTTGTCTGTCGGTGTCCTGGCTTTGTGGCTATATGGACTTGAATAAATGAGACTACAGATTCCTTGTGCTATGAGCTGCTGGTGGAGGAGACTGAATTAAAACCAAAACAGACCCCTTCCCTCTCAAGTTCACTGGATGGTGGTAAATTCAAGGCAGAGATTATATTCTTGCCAGTGGACAGAAAGATTTCAAGCAAAATACTAAAATTTTTATCCTAAGAAGATTTAAGAGTTTTTTGGAAGGTGATGTTTGTGCCTTATATGGCTCTAGATAGATTATTTCTGTTATCAAAGCTGCTTTTATGTTTACAAGTTAATTAGTTCAAATTCATATTCCAACTACAGAAACCTGGAAAGTGGAACTATTTGCCATCCCCTGCAGTTCTTTTGGTGTAACGTCATGCTGAGATTTATATGAAAATAAATTCTAATTTCTAGTAAGGTAACCATATGTTTTGGTGCTGTTGTAATAAAGTGTCATAAATAATTATGGCTCCTAAGGAATTCAGGCTTGCAACTGTCAGTTCTTATGTTAGAAACTCTCATATGAACAAATTATAATCATTGATTTTAAAGGAAAAAACATCCTCACCCCTTCAGGATGGCAATGAAAATCCTGCTCTGAGGCTGCTGAGATTTTTGTTTACATGAAGAGATTTGGGATCTTGTGTCCCCAAATCAATAAATGTTCTTACATGTTAGGGTTGCATTCTTCTGAAATTGTACAGGATATAATTTGATAGATGGATTAATGAAAACCCAGTGCCATGTTGTTGGCTACTAATCATAGTAGAACTGACTTAAAAGCTGACCAGTGGGAGAAAAAAAGGCTATTGCATGTTCCTTCTGTGTCAGTGTAATTATCTTTTTCACTGTAATGACCATTTGTTGTGTGCAGACTGGAAGCTTCAGACAAAGTGTTTTAGAGAAACCCTTCTCTTTAGTCAGGAGGTGCAGAAAGGACCCCCTTGCTTTCAAAACTCCTCAGAGAGGAGTCTGGGTGCAGCTGGATCGAGGCTTAGCCGCAGACTTGGTCAGAGGTTTGAGTCTAAAGGATTTTGTAGGTGTAATTGAACCTTAGTATGATTTTGTTCCACAGGGTTAAGGATGGCAAACCAGATATATTTATATAAAAATAAGTGATTTATTTTGACAATGATTAGACTAAAAGTTCTCAATCAGAATTATTTACTACACAGTAAAGGCAGCTGTGATTACTAGTACAGTATAATGCACTATTTTTGAAGCAATATCAAAGGAATTACATTAAAGTTAGCAAAAGCAATTATTCAGTAGAGATTGATGTTACTCATCCATACCAATGGCCATGGGCAGATCCCTTTTGCTCACCCTGCAGGATGTCCCCACTCAAGGGAGGAGTCCCTGCACGCACTCCAAGGAGGGGTGTGTTAGAAGACCTTGCTGCTAAACAGTGGGATTGGGATTTTATAGGATAGAGTGTGAGTCATGTGTCTCCTGGCCAGCTGTGTCAGCTCAGCATCTTTACTTCTCAGTGGTATCACTGTTGGTTCCTTTATCAGGTACTTTACCAGGTCTGCCACATCTTCACCTCTCTGTCAGGAGGCTGGGATTTGGGATTGATGGGTCAGGCTGGTTTCAGCATTATTCAACACCAAAAGCAGCAAGAGACCCCTTCTCCTTTCACCACAGACAGCTCTGTAAACAGGGCACTGTTCCAGTTGTTTCACCCCCACTCCAGGCAGAGCATCCTGCTACACCCTTACAGCAAATTGTCCCCATAGCATGTTCCAGCAGTGAAAGAGGGAGAAATCCATGCAATCAATGGGGATGTGTATGTCCTCCACCCTGTCAGCAGAAAGAGCTTTTGCTGGTCTTCACTCATTAAGCCCCTGTATTGATCCTGATATTTCCAAAATTCTTTTCTCAAATTATGATACAGTATAGCTCATGTCACATTCCTGCTGGCATCAATGAAACAGGGAAACATTTGAAAGGATTTTTTGTTGGAATTCTGGTGGTTTAAACCAGGTAAGTGCTTGCATCAAACATTTGGTAACAAAGGAAAGAAAAAAATCAGCATTGTTCTGCTAGTGATGATCAGAATTTTGCTTGTGTTTGAGCTGGACTGAAAAATACTGAGAAATGTTTGTATACAGTGAGGAGGTTTTGCTTGGACTTGAATAGAAGCCTCTTACCAGTACAAGTTGCTAAAAATTGTGTGCTTAGCTCTTAAAACTTAAGGGTTGAGGTGCTGAAGTTCTTTTTAAAAATCTGGAGCATAACTGGAATAGTTAAAAAAATAATGTGTGTGCATGTGTGTGTTTTTGTATATATGGAGAATGGAGTTTTCCCATTGCAGCCCTACAGCCTTTGGTTACCCAGGATCTGGCAGAGTTGCATCTCTCTCGAGGGTCTGTGAAGTCCAAAAGGGAGTTGGCATAGAAAACCTCCAATTAACTTCCAACCTAATTTTTTTTCTGATTCTGTCATCTTGACCTGCACTGGAGCACTGGAGGGTCATTTTAGATGCTGTTCAGTCTCTGTGGTTACCTTTTTCAGTGCTTGGGTGTGCAGAGAGGGCAATTATTTTGCATTGTTTAATGTCTTGAAATGAGGAAAAGAGAATGTCTTTTAGATGCTGGCACTGAACAGTTTTTCAGCTACTTTGAAGAAACTTGGTGTGTGGTTTTGATGCTCAATCTGTCTCTCTTTTACTCTTAAAGAACGATCTGGGGGCATGGAGTCCCTTTTCCAAGTGGAAGTTCTCACAGCCATTTTACTGATAACATGTTGGACTGGGCTTGATTCTGACTGTGCAAAATTGTGTGTTGTAAATGATGTCATCTGCCTGCTTCAGAGTCTGTGCTGGCAATAGCAGAGCAATAGATCTGGTTTTGAGGCTGCCTAAATGTTGGCATGGGTGGGTCAGAAGAGGGAAACAAATGCACTTGTCCTACAGCAGGATCTGTTACAGGCTGAAAGGAACACCATCCACCCCCACAATTGTGAGAACATAAGAAAAAAACCTGATTTGCTGGAGAAGCCCATATGAAGGACATGGGGGACCCTGATCTGAGGCTAGGGAATGTAGAGACCAGAGGTAACAGATGCAGTGAAGTGAGTGTAGAAAATCACTTTGTTCAGGTTTGTGTATAGATGTTGGGGATCTTGGGAAAAAATAGCATTAAACTCCTTGGGAACTGTTCTCATTGCTATGTTGTCTCAAAGAAATTTTTTTTTAAATGCTTTTAAGCAGTTTCAGCTGCTAGGGTACAACAAGTGTGTCTGAGGCTCTGGTGCTTCCTGAGCAGATGCTGAGCCAGAAGTGACCCTGGGGACACTGTGGCACTTTGCCTGGCTGCGAGGCCACAGCACCCCATCTTGGGAGGAGGTAACAGATGTGGAGAGTGACACCTTTACAGAGAAGGTAAAAATGAAAGGTGAGGGCTTTGGGGAGCCAGGGGACTTACAGTGTGCAGGGTCTGTAATATAAGCCACAAATACAGCATCTTTGCTAGATCCAGGAAAGGACATCTAGCAGATATTCTGTGTTGACCAGTTGTATGATTAATCTTAAAGGATTTGCTCCACCTAAAGTTAGTTGCAGAAGAAAACTAACAAAAGGGCAACAAACCAAGCAATCACTCCTTTTCCCCCACAGTTGTTATGGAATTTTTTTTTTTTTGAAACTACTGAAGGAAATTAGGATTTTATCCTTCAGTAGAAAAAAACCCAACAAACAAAACACCAAAACCAAATGGAATCTGGCTTATTATAAAAATATTTTTTAAAGTTATTTTTAATAGCAAATATGTTTTGCCCTTGGTGATAGTATAGCTGGAGGCTGCTCCAGTAAATATTAGCTATTGTCTTTTCCCTTATGTGAATATATTTTGTTTCCAGTAGAAGGTAAACAGAATTGGTTCTAAAAGTACAAGAGTCTCTAAACTCATGACCAATGTTAGTTTATACTGGCACATTTCCCCCTGCAAGATTTAGTAAGGAACTTACTGATTTGGTTCTGGGTATCTGAAGTTAATGTATGTGTGAAAAACAAAGCACAGAAGTTAAGACATTATTGGAGAAGGCATTATTGCTAACCTCAGGCTTTGCTACATGGTTTGCTCTCTACTCTTTTTTTACTATTTCAGCATGCATATTTTTCATCCTTGACCAATATTTCTCCTTACAGCTTCTGTTCAGATAATTTGGAACTGAGTTGTATGCTGATGGTGCAGGCCATGTCTGTATTTAGTGCAATCTATTCTGAATTTATTAAAAGTCATTGAGCTTTTGACATTACCCAGATGTAGCAGGGATACACTGGTGTATAACAATTTTAATATATTTAGACAATTTTAGACAACAAATTTAATATATACAGACATGCTTCTTTTACATATTTGTATCAACTTTTATTTTCAAATAAAAATTCAATTACTTGGGGTCTTTTTTCAGTGCAATTCATTTATGGAAACACATTTATAGATTTAGTTAAGCAAAACAACAACGTATTATTTGTTGTGTTGCATGAAGAGCTGTTTGAATTGAAACTAAAAATAAGGCTCCTTTTTTCCACTTGCATTGTTCTAGTAAGAAGAGGAAGCTGGGCCCTCTTGTATGTAAGATCTGTGTGTTTACTGGTGTGTATCTGTGCAGGTTTGTCTGGGTTGGTTTACTGCCTGGAAGCTGGGATAATAGTGTTAGCAGCATCCTTTGTTGTTTTGCCAGAGTATTGTGAAGATTACTGGATGCAGGTACTTTATGAGGAACAGCACAATAATACCACAAAATCAGCTGAAGTAAGTTTAGAAAAGTAATCAAACTGCTTACATAGCAAGAAATAAGTTGTTGGGTTTTTTTCCAGTTTTATTTTCTAAATGTTATTGACAGCTGAGGGGAGACATTCTATAAAATATTCATGTACATATTTAATTTTTAGAAAGAGAATTCCTCTTAGTCTGTAAGATTTTTGACAGACAAATCAATTTCATTTAGGTAGGTAGCTGCCTCTAAAAAATCTCTCAAAAATGTATTTTTCTAATACATCTACCTCTGTTTAATGATCTGCTTCTGTGTGCATGTGTATCTTTTTGGAGGCTGGTAAAAAGAGTTATAAAAAAAGTTGAAGTGAGACTTTGATTTAAATAATTGAAATCCGTACAAATGTATGTACAGTATCTACAAAGCTAATCCTTATATTGATGTTAGTTTCCTGTTGATTTGCTGACTCTTACAATAGTTTTAGTATTCAGGGTTTTTTTCCAAAAAACATACCTTCTCATTTTTCCAGTTGTTCTTCATGTCTAAAGAGTAAATTTCAAAATACCTTTTGGGTGCTCACTAGAAAATTTTTCAGTGTCTGTCCTTATCACTTTCTTTTCATTTTTAATTTTCATTTCTAAATTAGACATCTTAGTTTTCCTTTCTGCTATGGATATTTTCTGATTAATTGCATTATATTAACCCAATTTTTTATTGCTTCTCTTGAAGATGTTTGCTGTGTTTATATCTTGTGTTGTGTTTATATCTTGTCCTGACCTCACTTGCTGAAGCTGTGTATGCCTCATATGCATGAGGCATATAATATATCCCTGTAGGGATCACTGTGTTTAGTTGTAGAAAATTAATTTCTCTCCACTTACAGGCTTAAGAAAATGCTTGAAAATAATTAGGATAAAATTGGCAGTGCAAAAATGCAAGCTCCTTTTTGTATCTCATCTTCCTTAGGATTGTTTACGTCTCAGTGTTAGTATTTTGTTTCCATAATTCTTATGGCTTATGTTTTCCCTTCAAGCTTTCACCAGAGGAGGTGTTTGTATGTCTTGGTAGCTGTTAGTGCTGAGATGACTGTGTGAATACATTTCACATCTTCAGACCCAAATGTGAGTTGGAGTTAGCTCAGAGACATGCTGTGTTTTGCAAGAGAGAACATCCAACTTGCAAAGAGTTTGCACTGAAAAATCCCTGGCTGCCTTGGGGCTGGTTCTAGGCATAGGCACAGCAGGTGATTTCCTGGGGCAGCAGACCTGCATGGGGCAGGTTGGCCACGTGCTCCCTCTGCTTTCCCTGTGCTGGAGCCCAGAGCTCAGTGCCTAGTGGTGCTCCTGCTTCCCAGGGAGGAGATCATGAAGTAAGACCTGCCATTGTGGCAGGTATTCAAGAAGTAGCTGTTGCCATTCCCACTTTTTCTGTTCCCTCAGGAGAAGATCACTGAGGGTTTTGTTTCTAACTTTTGAGTCCCCCATCCATAAGGCAGTAAAACAGTTTTGTGCAGAGTTGATTCAGTGCTTCCCAGTGTCAGCACTGTATTGTTGGTTGGCTTATGTGAGGATGCCATGGCAGCCTGAGTTTGTTGCTGATGCATTCGCACCTCCAGGAGTAGGAATGATCCTGATTAATTTTTCTCCACAAAGCTCTTCCTCACCACTAGAATGTGGGCATTGTTTTCCACTTTGAGTTTCTTAGGCAAGAGGAATTTTGCCATACTTACATGAACTTGTATTGTCACTTAAATGACAAAATAGAAAACTGGGCAAGCCTGTGGGAAGATGAAGATCATTGTTGGATACTGGAATTTGTGTAACCAACAACTGGGCTGGTTCAGACTCTTAAGACACCACTCATAGAGGTGCCAGGTTCTTGCATGTGAGTTATTTTTCAGTTAAGCACTTTGTTTAGCTGGAATTATATAATATCTGTTTAAGAACCACTGTTTTGGTCATGGAATGTTTCCTCCATTTACTTGGGCACAAGTGACATTAACCTTTGAAGGTCAGGCTGTCTGCTCTGTTCTGGAGGGTTTTTTACCCCATTACCCCTTCGGTGACTTTATTTGCTTTTCAACTTTCAGTCTAGTTAGCTCAATCAGTGCTGTTGTAAAAAGGTCGGTGGCAAACTGAAGTGAATCCAGTTTGTGGAAGAATGTAAGGCACAATTTCTAGTCGCTCTTTTCTATGAGAATCAATTCAGAGCCTGACGCTGCCACTGTGTGTGGTTTTCATCTGAAGATTTTTCTGTACAAACAATAATGTCAGATTTGGCAAAAACGTGACCTGCCTCGTGGCTGGTGGGGCAGCTGATGCTTGACAACACTGGAGCTGCAGTGCATCAGCATCCTTTTTAGCAATTAGAACTGTGCTAATTTTAAATAAAAGGCTATAGAACATTGAATCTTAGAAAGATGTAAAGCTTTTTCCAAACACTGTTTTGGTTGTCAGGAGTACCTAGCTTTGCGTTTTGGGTACACCAGGAAATTGTCAGCTCAGTCTGAGAGCTAACAGATTGTGCCAGTTGTTTCTTGGTTAGGTATTGGCATTACTGGATACTCAATAATGTGCAGCAGATGATGAATTTGGAGGTGAGCTGAACCATCCTCTCTCATTAAGCATTTGGAAACAAATGAATTTTAGTTTCAGATGAATAGAATTTCTTTTCCTTATTTAACACAATATAAACAACTGGAGCTTGATTATATCTATTTTGCAATTCACATAAATCTTGAAATGAATTAATGAGGAACATGGAAAAGAGGATGGCATCTTGGACACAGGAATATAATCAATGTGTATTCCCCTGAGCTGTATCTGTTTTGTGCTAAGTTCCCATTGATTTTGTAAACATTTTAGTGTTAGCCATAATCCCCTTTGAATATAAATCATTCCCTGTTAGTTTCTCCTGTCTTTTAATTAATTCTGAACTGACTGGCTTGAGAACTCTTCCTTCAATATTACTACTAAACTTGGTAAATTCTCCCTTATTTTCTCCACAGCCTTACTCTGACCCCTGTGAAATCTGTAGGCATATAGAATTCCTGAGAACTGGTGAAGCTTAGAAAATCTGAGGCAGCCAGAAAGTGCCAAAATTAGAGACTACAAGAAAATCAGAAGTCTTGAGGGAAAACCAACTGATTTTGTAGTAAATTATTTTCTCCATTTGAATTTTTATGAGTTCCTTTTACAGGTGATAAGACCCTATCCTTCAAAAGAAAAAGGAGACTGAAATGTTGCTTCTGAGACTGGAGAGTTGGGACAGGGGCCTTATACCCTCATTCGGGTTTAAGGACACAGGGAACATGAGCTTTCTATTCTCTTTTCAAATGAATTAGTTGGAAAAAAATGTTTTGGGGAAAAAAATTTTGGTTGATTGGTAGAACTTCTTGGTTTCAGTCTTGGAAAAGTATTACTTAAAGAGATGATACTGAAATCATTTCATCGTGACATAAAAATAAGTATCCTACAAGTAGCAAAAAAGCTGGCACTGTTATTTCTTGAAAAATACATATATTGCAGTAGCGGGTATTTTGTCCTGTAGAGTAAAAGACTGTATCATCAGGTAAACTGTTTGGAGCTACAGGGGATAAACTGAGTTAGGAATGTTGTATGTGCAGCAACATCAGACACTCTTCTTTGATATTGCTGCTCCAGGGTGGGGAGGAATTTTGTTTGAAATTACATCGCTTTCAACTTAAATACTTTATTTTCACTAATCCTGACGTGTCAATGGAGGTTGGCTCATCATCCATCCAGTAGGCAAAATTCCAGAATTCTCATGATTCTCTTGTGTAGACATCAATTCTTCCTGATCGTTTCCCAAAGAGCCTGTTCCATAGATGACAGTCTTGTGTAATACCACATGACACCCCAACATTAGTAGCAATAATAATACAAGCAGTAAAATAACTTTGGATCTAGTCTAACTCTACTGCAGTAGGTAGGATACTGTATTGTATTTTTGGACAGGATTTTTCAATGGTCATAACTCTTGGAAATCAAACCTGCTCCTTACAGAATAAGATGAGGCATTGCTTCTTTTTGACACTCTCTGTCTTTAAATTGCAATTTTATAATATTGCCCATTTTGATAATTGGTCTATTCATATTTGGGTACCAAGATTCTTTCTGAAATGGAAAAGATGGAGAGTTGAGAATTCTTTAAATAGCTGATCAACGTTTCCCTGCCTCCCCCGCCAAATTTCTAAATCCACTTTTGCATAGGTAGAGAGCTTGTGAGCTGGAGGTTACTATTTCACTATGTATTGCTTGTCTAAGACAGCAGTTGGACTTGATGATCTTAAAGGTCTTTCCCTGCTTAAATGAGTCTATGACTGATATTTAACCATGGAGGTTGTCTTGAGTGGCATGTGAATAGTGAGATGTAAGGATGAGGATAAATGAGAGAGTATGATCAGTCATTGTTCCTCACAGTTTGTGTTGTGCATTTCCATTTAATGATTGCAAGTATCTCTCAAGAAGTTTCCTGTGTTTCCCTCATCACCTTTTTACCCCCATAAAAGAATGAGTGATGTTTATTCATTACCAGGAAGCCACTTTGTTGTGATTAGGAGCAATTTTGGAGGATGTTAATAATGTGAAGGTACCACAGAAATGTTCTAAGCTTTGATTATGTGAGTTGCTTGTTTATGGAAAGAAGCATCGTCCATAGCTGTGTGTGTGCTAATACATATTTATACACGAGTGTATTTTAGATGTTAGCTACATCTGTACCTTTAGGCTGTTCTTTAGTCTATTGTAATCATGTTACAATAATTAAAACATCAGAGGAACAAACAAACAAAACCTCATTTTAGTGCAATGGGGCTTATGATGCCTGACAGATAGAAGTAATTAATTTTTTCCATGAAAATCATACAATAGGAATGCTATCAAAACAGCACTAGCCGAACTGTGCATTGAGGAGGCAATAATTGAACTTGAACTGCATGGAATGTACTGATACAGGACATACTTGGATTTTTTTGTTTGTTCCTTTCTGGTATTTTGTTGTACTAAGAGGCTGCATTATTTGAGCAAAGCTTGGTTACTCATGCATAGCTTACTAAATTCTCATTTACTGTAAATAGTATCTTTCCTTTCAAAAGGTGCCAGTCCTGTGTTTTTCTAAATGTCTCATCAAATTTGATGCAAACTTCAGGCTCTCACTGTGGGATTGATTCTTGTTACTTGTTTGGAGAGGTTAGCTGTGTAGTAAAGTAAAAATAAAAAAACACTTTTTTACTTTTTCAATAGGCTTCTTGATTTTTGCTGCGATTTCTGAGCACTTTACTGCACCCTGTGATCAGCATATGTTTTCTCTGAAGCTTAGACCAGCAGTTTTAGTTGCTGGCACTAGAACTGGAAGTCAATAGTTAAATACTCAGAGTTTGACTGTGCTTGCCATGCTGCCTCTGGCTCGGTCTGGTGTGAGCGATGGAGAGCTATTTACAAGTGGTTTAAACACAGTATGGGTACTTTCCCAAGCCTTTTATAATTTTTTTTCCATTATCTGTGCATTGACATTTTTTCTAATGTCTTACTGCTCAAAGTTACTGAAAAGGCTTCCTGGTCTGCCTGGGGGCTCCTGAAATTCCCCTTGGAGTGGAAGCAGAACTCAGTGTGGGCCCACAAAAGCAGCAGCTGACCTCTGGGGTGCAGCATTGTTGGGTTGCTGCAGTTCCCTGCATGCTGGATCCCAAGAATGCGTCTCCCAGGGCACCAGGAGTCAACTTCACAAAGCAGTAATGATCCAGAGACTTGTCCATTGCCACAGGGGCAGGAGCAGTGCTCACAACCAACAGATAAAAATCCCATCTCTACTGTTGGCAAAGTAGATGAAATAGATGATATGTTTTCACAAAAGAAAACTATACTTGAGGGTGTAATTGGCCACTGCAGGCATTAAGCAGAAGACAAAAAATTAAGTGAACACTCCATGAGCATGACTCTTTTAAGTCAGTAAGGCAGACTTAATTCAAGTTACCTGAGATTTATTATGGCACTTTAAATGACAGCAATCTTCACATCTCAGGTGGCAGCCTGGGTCATTGAATGTTGGTTTGAACTTACAAGTCACGACAGATTGCTTTTGAGGTCAGCAAATGTTTTCTTTTTTAAAGTGAGAATGCATTCTATAAGAAGAAATTTATTAAAATCATAAGAGGACGTGTCTAATGACAACTTCCTGATGGGGCAGTTGGAATTAAGTAATCCTCAATTATGTTTTATGTTCCTTCCCCTCATCATCACTGTGTTATTCCAATGTTTTGAAACATGTGGGTCTGGATTTAAAAAAAAAAAAACCAAACTTCTGCAAAAGTGTTTTTAGGATCCTCAGCTAATCAATCTCTGTTTTTGTTTCTCGAGGGGATGAAGGAGCTCACAGCTCCTTTAGGACCAAACCCTTTGATTCTTGTGAAAGTTGCCATGTAGTTGGGTGAAAACATGCTATGTGAAAAGGAGAAAATAGTTAAGTTTTTCTTGTGTACATAAGTGCACCGGTTTCAGCAGGGTATGAAAGCAAGCACAGTGGAAAGAAAATAAACAGTTCTCTTGTTAGAGAGACCAGCTGTCAGTTCTTCTCTGTTTGCCATTGGCCTTACAAGGGAAATCTCACTATCTCCTGATGAATCCCTTTTGTGAGCAAACTTAAGATGCTTCATATTTCACCTGCAGATGAGTTTGCTCTGATTGTTGGGATGGTGGCCAGGGAAATGGCAGTGTGAATCCTCTAAAGTGGAGGAGCGATCTGGGTGCTCAATGTGTCAGAACACATTTAATGGTTGGGCTGTTGCACAAAGGGAAGAAGCTGTTTCTTTCTCTGTTGTCTAGTGGAACCAGAAAAAAAAAAAAAGAAAGAAGGTTATTACCTTTTGAGAGAGAAGATCAATCCCTAAAGATGCTTCAGCTCTTAATCTCCAATTTAAATCCTTAGATTCTCATGACTTTAGTGGGTGTTTTAAGGGCTTAAGCAGGAATTAGGAGCCTACATGCTTTGGCCCTTTGTGCCTGTGTTCTCAAGAAGATGTGAGGTGGAGGTAAGTGTCTTCCCTGTCAAATGGAGTGAGACCTCTAAGCCTGGAGGAGAGGTGGGGTTTGAGCTAATCTCTTGCTATTGCATTTTTTTGTCAGCTAACATGGGCAGATTTCTCCTCAGCAGGCTCGCTGATGTGAACCCCATGCTGTGGATTGCCCTGCTCTTATACATGGAGCCTTGGCATCTACCTCAGGGTTATAGATTTTGGTCGAGAAACCAGACACCTGTATATTTTAGGGAGTTGGTAATAGTTATGTGGAAGTTGTGCCCTCTAAAATAGCTGTTTGGACCCAAGCTTTTATGTCTACCAATATGTTAGTTGACTAAATTTTAATGTTTGGAAAAGCTGTGTGCATATGAGATGAGTTGTCCTTCTTAATACCTCAGGGTGTAAACTTTCAATGATTATTTAAAGATAGCACAGTGTGTCACTCTTGCCAGGTGCACAATGTAAGGTCCTGATGTTCTCAAAGTTACAGCATAATTCCTTGTAGAATTTTATGTAACATTTGGATCCATTTTAAGGACAGGTGGGAGACCTCCAGTTTATATTTGAATGATGAAAGACTTAGAGTGGTGACCAACTGAAAGGTTGTTCATGTGTTTGCTGGTTTAACTTCTGAGGCCTGTAGTAACATCCTTGAGATCCTTGTAAGTTGTCATATTTTCTGATATTAATGAAAGAAGATGGTAATAGGAAATATTTAAAAAGTGCAGTTATTTCCTTAGTGCAAAAGTTAAGGAAATGCTCTGTGCCATACTTCGCTATTGTCCTCAGTCTTTGGACATACAGCTCATAAAAAGTCCCAGTGAGAAAAAAAAACATGTTAAAACCAGTGGCAGAAAACTAGAAATTTGTATCTATATGTGTCCTGGAATTTCTTGTCTGAAAAGGCAGTGTTCTAATTACCTGCATTGATGGTGTGATGGTGGGTAGGTGAGTATTCTGGTTGGTGATACCAGAACCAGCAAACAAAAGAAAGTAGAAACATCATGTTGAAATAGAAGACACTGGAATGTGGTGTTATGCTAAAAAGAAAAAATTTTATTTCATCAGGCATCTATAATATTCAGCTGGTTTATGGCTCATGCTTCATTTACTAACTTGATATCCTTGATATAATGTAAAAAAGATTCCAAAAGTAAAACTGAGACTTGTTTGGCTCAGAGAGTTAATAAGCTTGGTTGTCTGAATTCTTTTATTCCCTTTGAGAACACAGTGCTCTTTTCTTATTGTCAGGTTTCAAGAGATGGATTTACAAGTGCTATTTGTTTCTGTCTACAGAGATCCAAGGTCTTTTAGAAGTCCTTCCAGTTTTTTTGTGGATTGTGTGAAACAGAGTATTGGAGACAGTTTTGCAGCCTGGAGTTCTTGTCTGTACCGTGTTTTACTCATTACAGCAATGTCTAGGCAGAACTAGTACCTAAGATTTTGTACCTGTTCTCACAAATCAGCAAACACTCCACTACTTGTGTGGCCTCACCTCCATAATGAGATCTGAGCTTTGTGGAAATGCCAGTAGATGTTCCACCCACACATCAAATATCTCTTGGTGTTGAAGTCAGGTCCTGAGATTCTGAAGTCAGGTCCTGAGGAACTGAACACAGCTACCCATGATTTTTTGCAATTTTTACCTCAAAAGACCTTTTGTGGATCTTCTTCAAGGAGAATTTAAAGAGAATTTTGTGTGAAAAGGAAAAAAAGACAGTGAGTATATAATGTTATATAAAAGCACTGTTTTTTCAGGTCAGTGCTGTTACTTCCCCATTTGCTTTTCCTTTAGTATGTTCAGGTCAAATTTTCATGAGAGGTACAAAATTTCAGGAGCTGGTTGTGAGTATGATTTTTCCCTGTTTAGGATTAGAGTGCTCAGATGCACTGGCACAGCCATGTAGCTGTGACAAATGAGAAGTAATATTAACCTGTTTCCCTTCCTATATTTTTGTATCTCTAAAATATGCTTTTATGGGAAAAGCCAGTGCTGAAAGGTAGAAAACTGATATGAGAGATCAGTACAGTACATTTTGCTTGCTCAGCAATGGATTAGCTTAACAAAAGGATTCCTGACAGATATTTGCCTAACATTGTCTTAAACCCCCCTAGAGATGGAAACTACAGCTTCCATGTGGAAAGGTATTCCAGTGCTTTGGTGCTTTTACCATGAGAAGACCTTTTGTAATACCTAATCTCTGCTGCAGTCTCAATCCTAATTTAATAGGATAGTGCAAAAAGGAAAAACAAAAGTGTGTTCTAGAGAGTCACTGTTATATTGGAGGGTCCAATGAGTCACTATCATATTGTTGCAAAATTAGGCAAGCTCCATTGTGAAAGAATTTTTTGCTTCCCTCTGCATTGTAACATATCACTTAAAGCATTTCCTTCAGATCTGGACAGATTTGGAATTGCTGGAAAAAGTCCAAGGAATAAGCAGATGTTGAGCTGACATAATCTTCATTCACAGAGCTGGTGGTGTTAGGCTATAGAGGAGGAGCACACACCGTAACAATCTTCAAATGCATAAAAGGCTGCTGCAAAGCAGCATGAAATAGTGCTTTTTAACCCTCATGTTTGATGTGTTGCTTTTTTTTTGTTAGCTGTTTTCTGGAAAAGCAACTGATTTATCAATTTCATTTGTGCTCCCAGCCAATATCAGTGCAGTTTATTATTTCTGTGTAGGTGTATAACCTTGCCCTTTTCAAATTGCATTCTATTTTCAAAGAATTGTGTCTCCAATTTGTCAAGACACCGTCAAATTCTTATGTCCACCAACATTTTTGTAGTTCCTGTTAGGTTAGCACTGTTAGCAAATTTTGTCTGTATGCTCTTTCTTTCATCATCCAGGTAAAAGCACTGAGTAATATCAGAGTCAGGACGAGCCCTGTGGAAATGGTACTTAATAATATTAAATTTGATTAGTAGAACAAACACGTGCTTCACACATGGCCCAGAAATTCTTTTAGAACACAATGTAAATCATGAAGTATCCTTAGATTCTTAGTTGATCTATTAGTGTCTTGAAATAACTCTGGGGGTTATCACTGACAAATGAAAAAGGAAAAGGGCAAAAAGCTCCCTCGTCCCACAATGAACAAAACAACTACTGCACTAGGGCTTCCCAATACTGTTCATTCTCAGCCCAAAGTATGCTTTGTATTGACTGTCCATGGCTGTGTCAATGCTCCTGCTGATCACTGCATCCTTTGGGTGTTAGGAAGGAGGATGCTTTGCCAATGTAACAGAGTCACTGATTCAGTGCCTGACTTCCATGTCCCAGTTTAGCCAGAGAAGCAGCCTCAGTTCAGCTTTTAGTCTTGTGAGCAGTCTCATTGAGTTAGCTGGAAGTGCCGAGGTGCTTCAAGTTGAAAACATGAAGTGCTTCACCAGTCTGTGCCTTTGCACTTCGTGACAATTGAACGCTTTGAAGCGGTTTCAATTGAATGAAGACATTATCATCAAAATTTTGAGCTTTGTGAGATCATGACTTCCTGAGCTTCTGCCATTAGAAAACTCCTTTGTATGTGAAACTCTAAATAGCTTGCAACTCCTACTGGCTGCTGTAGCTCTTACTGTAAAACCTCCGTTAATAGTGATGCAGAGAAAACTGGGGCCATTTTCATTCTGTGAAGAAGCTTAATTTACTTCCCTTGTGCTCTTTCAGTCATTGTTGAACTATGTTGTATTTGTCACCAGCATTTTAACATTTTAAACAAGTTCACACCTGGGAGCATTTTGGAATGTAAGGTATTGTGTCAAAAAGGAATTAAAGCAAATTGATTGCAGGTATTGGTGAAGATGGTTAAAGATCCTTCTGCATGTTGAAGCCTGACTGGTGTGGGCTGTTGGTCATGGCTGTCAATCTTGGAGAAAATCCTTATGGCAGTTGGTTTGCATTTGGAGCTTCCCATCAGTACATTGTTAAAGTAATGTTAGTAAAAAACTTTTACATCTTCTATACAAGCAAGTGCTTTTTCTTGTAGATGCCAGACGTGTTTAATAATGTGTGAGACAGATGATACACTTGCAAGTTAAACAGAAGTTGGACTACATATGAGAAAAATAACTTTTGTTCTGACTACATAAAAAGCAGTTCATATAAATATGTTTTTCAGTGTTCAGCCATCTTGTGTGGCTTAAGCTTTTTCCATTTATAAATTAAATGATGACTGCTTGATTCAAGAATTGCATACTATAATATGCTTGGAAGAAAATATTTAATTGTAGGATTTTGACACTAGTAAGAGAATTAGTAAACACATTACTTGAATATATTAATCTTCTTTCATCTATGGTACCTGCCAATAGCAAGTGTCTAATAGAATGTAGAACTGTGATTTTTAAATGAAGCTGAAGACCAAGGGAAGAGAAAAGACTAAGAAATATTTTAACCATTATAAGTGAAAGCTATTCCTGAATGCATGGTAGGGAAATTATTGTTTTGCCTTTTCAATACAAACCAGCAATAACTTCATCTAAAATGAGATGGAAGGTGGGGATTGCTAGTAGTGTTTCATCTCTTGGGTCCCAGTTTGTCTTTGTTACTAAGGGCATGAGTCTGCACAGTGATTCCAGGCAAGGTTTTAAAGTTTAGGTGAAAGAGGGGGGAAAGAAAAAAAGTTTAATAAAGTGTTAGCATTACAATAAGTAAGTCTGCTGGAAACACAAAAGTTGAATGTCAGTTGGTGACATTCATAAATTGCAAGTTAAAAGCACTGGAAGTTTTTTTGATATCAGAAAAAGAAGGTAATTGGTGTCTGCCATTGTCAGCAGTATTACTTATCTTCACTATTTTCCCTTTTGTTGGTTGAGATGATCTGTGTAATTTTTTTCTCCCATAGCCTTGAGAATAGAGAACAGAAGGAAAGCCAGAAAAGCAAGGGAAGGGAAGCTTTCTTAGAGTGATGTGTTTCAACCCTCTCCCCTCCTCCCCTGCCGCTGGTGGTGTATAACAATACAATAATGTAAGTCTTCTAAAAATGGTAGTTGAGATAGGGTGCACTCCAAAATAATGCATTATATAAAATTATTTTTCAGAATAACATGAGTTTAGAATTGCTTTTTTCTCAAAAGTTGACTTAATCACTATGTGCAGTCTTCTGTAGAAAAGAGCTGAGCTAAGGCGAGTGCACTATTGGTCAATTTGACATCAAAAGCTCTCATTCCAGTGTTTTTATTTTTTCATAGTCTAAAAATGTTCTTACATGCAGAGAGATCTATAGCTGATATTTTCCTTTTTCTTTTCTTTCTCTGTCCCTTGGTAACTAGATTACATTAGGCTATTTCTGCGTATAAAACTTCTAAATTGCAGAAAGAAGTCTAGCTTATATTTTTCAATTTAAGCTACATTTGCAGCTAGGAAGGGGGGCACATGCCCACTCCTGGCTGTTTTTTTAGGGAGTGCAAGGCTCAGTGTCTTGGCTGGAAGAGAGGCTTGACCATTTCATTGTGGCCTGTTTTTACTCTACTTTTGACACAGAAACGACATTCAGTATTACTGACTTCTTTCCAAAAAACATTGGGTTGTTCCTCAATTGGGCTGTTCTAAATGAAGTTAGATATAGAAGTGGAGAGTGACTGGTATAGGTTTAAAGCATGCATTTTTCTGTGTTCTATTTAGAGCTGGGTTTAATATAGATGTTTTTGGGTAAAGAAATAGCATTAATGAAGGCCTGATTCTGGAGTTCAGTGACTCTACAGTCACTGGAGCTACTTATCTGGTTTAAAAATTACTTTTCTGTGTCACCCTTGGAAAATGATTTTGTTTCTCAAGGGAAGTCGTGCTGTTTCTCAGGAGAACACTGTACCCCAGGTGCTGCTGTGGTTGCCATGGCAGTTTGCTAGCAAGCAACCTCTTAAATATGTTACTACTGGCAAAGAAATGGTGTCTTTTTGATCTCTTTGCCAGATGCTCATTTTGTAGAATACTCTACACAGAAGTAGAAGAATGGTTTGGTTTTTGGGATAAAACGTCTGTTTCTGTCCCCTGAAATGTCGTTACCTTTGAATAAATAAATTCTTGAGCTAGTGTAACTTTTTAAAAAATAAAAAATATATAAAATAAACCTCCTATCTTCTTTACCCTTTTTAGAAGCTGTTTTGGGAACTGATACACAAGTGTGGTTGAGCCTAGCTGGCTTTGCTTACATAATCTTACTCAGAAATGAATTTCAAAAATTGCTTTGCTTGTTGAGAATACCTGCTTCAATTCTATTTGGAATCTGTCCTTTTTCCCTTGTCAGGTTCTGGGATGAAAAGCAAAACAGCTTGTGTGCTTGAGTGCTTGTGTGGAGAGAGGGTGGGTAGGAGGACAAGTGAGCTACTTGCTGTTTAATAGCTGATTCTGTTGTTTTTTTTTTTTTCTTTGTATCTTCTGAGCAGCCCAAAGAGAGTTGAGGGTTCGTTTATTTTGTTTTGTTTTAAAAGAGTTTTCTTCAGACAAGAGTGTTGGGTAGTGCTGTGTCTTAATAAGCAAAGGAAAAGATGTGAGGATGTCTTTTGACAATGAAGGTATTGGTATTCTTCACACCTAAGCATCCAAGATAATGGAATACAAATGAAAGGACTTAAGGCTAAACTGTACCTTTTGGCACTTGTCTGAACAAGAAGTGCTGCTTAAACTGAATAGCTCAGGATTATCACAAGAGGTGCCCTGGCCCAGGGGCTCCTCTCTCTCCCTGAGACCTTGTTCCCGTGTTGCAGGGTTTTGCAAGCAGCAGGGAAGTGGTGACACACTTGCAGCAAATTGAGAGGGTTGTGCTGGCTCCTGTGGAAAGCCAGAGAAGCCATTGTCTCTGCACATCCTCCACATTTCTAGTCCACCTGCTTGGGGTGGGAAGTGTTGGCATCTATTGCATGAGAGGATTTATTATGACATATAGCATAAGGAAAAGTCACAGTCAAGCCCTTAAGCAAGGTTTGCTTTAGCTACTCACAATTTTTTTTTTTTATGAAGGCTGTAGTGAAACTTATTCAGAAGGTTATTCTAATCCTGTTCCACAGCATGAAAATAAAGGTGTAATTTAAAACAAATGACTTGCCAGACATTGAACACCTAGTGAGGTTGTGCTAGTCCCCAGTGTAGAGGGTCATCAAATCGAATATTGTGGCTGAATTTTTGAAGTGCTTGGATAATTTTATGACCAATAGTAGCATTTGTAGTTATGAAAGGTAAGATAAAGATCATCAGCTCTCATGCTTCAAGGCATAAGGTAATCACTGCAGCGTTACAGGAGGGATATTTCCCTGCTGAGTAGCATTACACAGTTGGTTATGTACATTATGAGGTGTGTTCTTTCCTTTGATATAAACCATTAGCCAAAAAGGTGACACTTGATGGCTGAACAGGTTACTCAGACAAAACCTTTTATCAGCTGCCAAGGGGATAGGTTTCTGTGTGAAAGGGTTCTGTTACATCACATAATCCAAGCTGTTGCTTGCAGGAATGTGTATCACTAAAAATCATAGAATGGGTTCCCATTTTGTGCTCAGTAACTCTTGAGCTGCTGTGAGAGGCTATTGTTAGTGTATGTGTGAAGGATTGTTTGTTGTTTCACTTAGTCAGTGCTCTCTCCTGCCTTGCTCCTGCTTGGAGGCAGCTTCACACACGGTCTGCAGGTGTACACTTCAGGTTCAGTGTTGGCAATAGACACCTGGGCTCGAGAGTCAAAGCTGGATTTGGACTGTGCAGTCAGTGCTGGGGTCATCAGGTGCTGCTGGGTCCTGTCCAAGGCATTCTCTGCCCTGATGGGTTGCACCCAGCTTCCACATGGCCACTGGATTCCTTTGCATGCTGTCCATATTTAGAGCTAGCCATGAGAAGAAGCTAAACATATCAAGGTTATGTGCAACAGTAATCAAATATACTTAAATACATTCTCACTGTTTGCTTAACTAGGCTGGAGGGATCAAAGTTTCCTTGCTTCTTGTCATGAAAGTTATTTGTCCATTCTTGTAGTCCCCTTAGAAACCCTTTTTTGGGCATACTTACAGTTTTGCTTTGAAAATAGGTGATCAGGAGTCACCACACTATTTCGTATGAGATCCAAGTAGTCCTCTGAGTTGACTGAAAATGTCTGATATTCCCAGAAATTCATTAGGCCTTTTTACAGCTGGTAAATAGGCACCTCTTAATCATTCTGTCCACCAGCTTTCTTCTCCTCCATTTCCTAAATCTGATGAACCTCCAGTTTAAAGCAGAAATCCTCCTTACTTTGTCTTGTCATGATGTACCTTTTGCTTTTAAACTTCATCCCATTCAGTTTTCCGGCTCACAAGGTCATCTCATTCTCTCTGTGTGATGATCTTGTCCTCTTCTGTGCCCATAATTGTATCATCTTTGCATTTCATAATCCAGTCCTTGGATCAGGGTTGCTAATGAATGTATTAAGCAGGATCCATCCCAGGACTAGTTCCTAAGAATTCTTAGTAATATTTCTCCATCTTCAGAATTGCTTTTTTTTTCCACTACAGACTCTTGTAGTGCCTCCCATAGACAGGTTTCTGTCCATATTATGATGTATTCTTATATTGCTCCTCATTGTCTGCCTTTTAAATAAAGATTTCTTAGAGAACACTGCCAGATGCTTAATTCAAACATAGATGTATTAGTTGCACTATATTGCCCTTGTCTAAGTAGTCATCTGTCTTACTAAGAAACTCATCATGTCTCTCAGATGATCTATTAGTAATGAGAATGTATTTCTTTTTATGCTACTTCAAGCCTACCTCCATGCCCTTGATTACAGCCTCTTCCAAAGTCTGCCGTAGTCAGTGTCAAAATCACATGAATATGTGTTTATCTCTTCTCATTTCTTGGAGTGCATCTATATTTAGTATTCCCCAGTGGTACTTTTGCTTTAGCACTGATGATCAGGGATGCCCAAAGAACAAAGTTTTTGAGTAAAGGTTTATGAAACTAACTGGTATATTGGGAAAACTCCAGTTCCCATTAGTTTATAAATTTCATTAGAAAACTTGCCACTGAATTTGTGTTTTATATTCTGGCTTTTTCAGTATGCTGTAAATGTTCCTGTCCTTGCGACATTATTCTTATGAGAAAATGGAATATTTGTCCGGGTTTGGGAATACACAGTTAACTTTCATTGAGTCTATATTAGAATAAGAGTCCTTAACTAGTTCTTCTCTGTATTTTAATCCTCTTCTGCTTTGGTGAAATGAGTCTTCCGCTGTTCAGTCTGTTTTCCTTTGAAAGATTGAGCTGAGGTACTATTTTTACTGTGTTGCTAATTTAGGACACACGTCTTACCTTCTTAATCAATCTCTCTTTTTCCATCCTTGTAAGTTTTTTGCTTACTCCTGATATCTTCTTTGAAGTGCTTCTTATCATTGCTGTTCTTTTAAAAATTTCATTCCAAATAGTTTCAACCTTTTGTTAAAGTTACATCTTTGTATTCTTGAGCTCAATGCAGGCCTATCAGTTGTGTTAACTTTCTTATGCACTCAGAGTTGGCTCTGTTGAATCCCAGACCTTCTTTGTAGACTTACTTTTATATATATTGTTATATATCAACTTGTCAAAAGATGAGTTGGTCACAATCGTTAGATTAATTTCTTAATTTAACCAGATTTTTTGTAGGGTCATTGCTGCTTTTAAATTCTTCACCCCGCTGTTGTCTCCAGTGAGGCTGAGCTGTATTTGGAGGTGAAGAACAAGCCTGAAGACTTCACATCATGGGTTAAAAAATTGCAAACTACCGTTAAAGAAATTACTATAAAAAAAGATGAGGTTTTCAGTCTGTGCTTGTCTTTTGATTTACTCCTGGTCAATAGGATATGATGACAGGATTCATTACTCCAGGCTTCATATACATTATATAGCTTTCTGTTTTCTACTCTTTATTTCTGGAGATTGATGACTGTCTGATGTTGTAACTTTTAATAAGGCATTTGATTTAGAACTGTCTTCATTTTAGTTTCAGATTTATACCTGTAGTTAATCAAGTTTTACTGCACCTTAATTAACTTTAAAAATAACTTTTAGTAAAGAGATTACGAGTTTTTAAATTTTGGACAGGCAGAAGAACCTCTTTGGTTGAACAACCTGTAGTTTTAAAGGGAAACATTGTATGTATGGTGGGCATGCTTTTTAGTGCTGAAACACATCATAAAAAATTAGATAAGTGAGGAGAGATGAAATACAGACCGATTTGATGTGCTGCTAAAGCAGGAAAAAAGGAATAATGGTGTCTTTCTGTGTAATTGTTGTATCCACAATTAAATTATTTGACTTGATACAATTCTGTTTCTTCTGTGGAAGGCCATGGCTAGCCAGGGTGTAACAACTGTATGCCTGTGCTGCATAATTCTTTTTGTTTCCTGTTGTAAAACATGCCAAACCCCACTGAAGTCACAGTTTGAAAATCAGTTGTAAATTGCTGTCACACAAGTATGGCAAAAAGTAAAAACCCCCTTTGGTTCTTATTAACCTTTTAGGTTAATTGCCTGCCTAAGAGAGCTCATTCCCAGAACCAGGACAGCTGTTTCTCATGGGCCAGGCATTCCATATTGGTGGCCCAAGACATACTGTTTCGTTCAAGATACCTCCTACCTGTACTTTTTAAAGTTTTCCTTATGAAGTCTGACTTTTCTGACTGAGATTGTGGATCATACAAAGGTTTTTTGTACAAGTTTGCCACTGTTGTTTTGCATAAGTCGTGTTTTGAAGACTGAGTTAGTGACAAACTCTGCATCTTAAAACATATTCCAAAATGAAATACATAATAAAGTTCTAGAGAAATACCTGATCACAGAAATTGCCCAAGTGCCCTACATTTGGCCTGCTCAAGGGAATTTACACAGGTACAGTTTAGGCATTAGATTTAGAGAATGTCTTACATTTTTAAGCAATGCTCTTACTAAAAAGTATAGATTGGACAAGAAAGAGAATAATATAGGGGCAAGATTACCTGTGCAGATAGGCTCAGGTTGAAGGGAAGAAAGGGATGATTCAATATTCATAAGAGCTTGTCTCTAAGAGAAAGTATTGTCAAATTTGGTAAAAACCCACTGATGTTGCAAGCAATGCAATGTGCAGGTTGGAGGGATCAGAGAGACTATAATGTTGGGTGAGTCTGTGGGCTCAAAAAAAATCTGCTCTTGGGAGAGAAATAATAACTAAAAGGTCACCTGAATAATGTGTGCTTCTAAGAGGCTGTAATTTGGTGTTACGAGAAGGCCAACCTCCTGCTTCTAGTAGTGGTGGTTATAAATTTTATTTTTAGAATTTGAATTATGTTTGTTTACTTGCATAAAGCCTGTTGTGGCTCCACATATTTGCATAGGAATTAGTATCTCTGAAGAAGGTATCAGAAAATGTATCTCACAAAGTTCTTACATTTAAAGTAATTCTACAGAAGCAGTAGTCAGTGTTTCAGCTTTTTACAGAGTAATTAAGATGTTATGAAATATACAGAAGTGGGATGAAGAGTTGCAAATGCGTGGAGAGTGCTGTAAAGCAAACAAAAAAGTCCCAAGAGAGGAAGTGCACCCCCTCAAACAGGAAGACCTTTTGATACTCTATTTATGCTTCTCCAAACTCTGTTTGGAATGGTCTCCGGTGGGAGAGACCCACGTTCAAACCTCTCCATGCTGTCTTCTGTGTGTGGCACTTGTTCCCTTGCAAGGCTGAAAGGTGTTATTTCAGAAATATCACACTCTTCAAAAAGTATTTTATTTGTATTAACTCAGCGCTACTTTCTTAATTTGTTCTAAATAAATGAATACTCTATGGTAAGTCAAAACCATATTTTTGTCATGTCATCTATTTATTTAAAATAAAAATAATTCATCAATATCTGCTAAATACCTTCCAAAAACCCCAAAAATGATTTCTAGTACTGGACTTACTTGGTTTTTTTTTTTTTTTGATTTGTGAGCAGGTCAGGTTCAGTGAACTCTCTGTTCCTGAAAAGCTGCCTGTTCTGCATTCCCCATCTCCTGCTTTTCTTGTACCAAATTTGTCTGCTTTCATTCCTTAGGGAGAGACTCTCAGGTTGTATATGTAGTCTTTGGAAAGCTCTCTAAAATATTTAGGAGTCTGAGAATGACTGACAATCTCATTGTTCCTAGCAGTACAAACTGGGGATTATCAGCTTGGTAGGGAATAAATACTTTTTCATTGTGCCTGTATTTAGCTTCTACAGGTATATTTTATCTTTCTTTTTTTTTTCTTTTTTTTTTTAATGGGTACTTTTGACATAACAAACAGATAAGAAGAAATTAGTGTAGTATAATGATCTTTTCACACTTTGTTGCCACAGCTATAGTACCACATGCTACAGTAGACTGTGAACCTTACAACCTCTGAAGAAAAGCTATGAAAATATACAGGTGGACAACTAAAGCAGGATATTGCTGCTCCCTGACCACTGTCATATGTGTATCATGACATTTACTTAGGAAGGTTAAGATCCAAGAGTAAGTCTGCATTCTAAACACAAATGGCTGTCAGCTTAAGAATTTGAGAACTTGCCAGCTGTGAAGAGAGAAATTTCCCCCATCTGTCTTTGCCACTGAGTAAAAGCAATAATGGCAGTGAGCGAGCATGAAGGACTGGACAATGTTGAACCTCGTAGTCTTGACCTCCCTCTTTTTCTATAAATGAGCAGAGTTTTTTCTTTCAGAGGCTGAGGGTGAAAATGGCAGCTGAACACTGAGGCAAATACACTTTACCAAAGGACTGGTCGTTGCATGTGAAATAGTTTCACAGTGTAGAAACCATTTGTTGGTGTGCTTTCAGAAGTTGTCACTTCCTCTGAGACATTGCAGGTAGGGTATCTCTTTTGAGCTCTAGGGTTGAGACACAGGGGCAGGGACAGACTGATGTTCAAAAGTGCTTTTAGAGTCCATGGTGATAGTCCAGGCTCTTGTCACACCTCAGGGAAGACTTACAGACTGATTTCCAAAACAGCTCTTTGATTTTGGGTGTAGGTTGCTTTTTCTCTCTCTCAAATTTGACAGGAGTTAGCCTAATTTTCTCCTCAGTTGTCTGAGACACCACGTTGAGTTGGGCTATTCCTGGTGGTTTCTAAAGGAATCTGATGGTCTGCAGCCTCCTGCCATCATGGCCCCAGTGCTCTGCAGTGCTGAGAGGAAGGATGTGACTGATGAGGTGAGGAAGGAGAAAGGGCAGATATGGCCATGTTCCTCCTCTCCTTTCAGGCTGGACGGAACATCGCAGCCACGTTTGGATTCAGCTGGTCACCACGTGTTGCAGTCTAGGCACACTTTCAAATCCATATCTGGGAGGGCTCTGCTCACGTGAATTACATTGCTGCAATGGCAGCCAAATTGTCAAGGCTTTATTTATTTATTGTGGGAATGGGGCTGGTGAGTCCGGTGGGTTTGTTATTACACTTAGTCTTACGTTCCTGTGGTTTTTTGCTGTGTCTTTGCTGTTTGGGGCAAACAGGAGGCTCATAGCAGTGAACCAAATAGTCTCTGAATTGTGCAGCTTTTCTCTCTAACAACATGATGAGATGATTTTATATTTAGTAGTATAACTAAGATATCAAACCCCAGACCATGTACTTCTTGGCCTGCCTTTTCTGTGTAATACCCTGCAGGTGATCATTGTTCAGGTGCAATGCTGGGCTAACATCTCTAGTTGGATGGATATTCCAGTCCAGCTGGAACATCCAAAGAACATCATTGCTTTGGTCTGCAGCCATCTGTGCCCCTTGTCATGGCAGACTTCAGTTCTTTGCTCTCTACTATTCTTTTTACTTTCAGACACAAAACTGCTTACAATTACCTCTGCTGAAGCTAAGACAATTATATCTGTCCAAAAGTGCTTTTGAGTTAAGAAATGTGTCTTCTGTGGCTTACGGTTAATTCAGAAGTCTAGCAGGCACAGAGAGTATTCTCTCAAGCCACAATACATATTTCTGCATACTGTACATCAGCTTGTATCAATAGGTATTGTCAAACCATCAATTCCTTTATGTCTTCAAGATGTCTGGGCCTTTTGGGTGGGTTGTAAGACATCAGCTATCAGTATTTATTTACACGGACACCAGATAAAATGGCAGATTAAAAGCAAGATTGATGAATTGCAACACTGCAGAAATAAAAACCAGTGAGATTTGTACTCAAAAATATGAACTGTTTTCCCATCAGAGAAGACAGCAGAGAGCAGCCATTGAGAGATGCTGTCAGTAGAAGAAAAAAATAGTTTTTCAAGGTAGTAATAAGCTGGCTGTACCTAAGGGAAATTTGGTGAGAAACATGATTCACTTTGGTCACCTCGGAAACAAGCTGTTCATATTATTAGATATTTGAATTATTATTAAAATATTTTGTTGTTACATCAAGAACTTGGTTAGTCAGATGTTTTAATATGTGATACTATAACACGCTAATTTTCTGACATAGAACCAAATGTGGATTTTAGCATATGGGTAATGATACCCTGAATATGCTCTTGGTATTTACTAGCCAAGTCTTATAGAACTGCCTGTGACTAAATGAAGTTGGATGCTTCTGAATTTTTATCTACCTTTTGTTAGTGCCTGTCTTTTGTTACTGATTCCTGAATAAACTGCAGTATGGGATGTCCCTTTAATTGTATGCCTGTGCTTAGGATGCTCAGACAGAGACCTCAGGGGTGTGAAGTGTTAAAGGATGCCTTTATTTAAGATGAGCACAGCATGCTCAGGGAACATAGCCCCTCCTGGATCTGCGTGGGGGAACTAAGGATTGTTTTAATTTATTTTGAATTTTTATATATGGATACTTGTGTGAATACCAGTTTTTGTAACAGTACGGATGTCAAATACTTGGTTTTTTTATCAGCTGCAAATTTGGTGTGCAGGTGTTCTAGTGCACCTCATGAGCTGGGTCTTGTCCTTAAGCTGAGGAAAATATCCTGTACCCATCATCCATGATGATGTGTCTTCCTTTTATTTTAAGTAGTAGCACATTTGTGGGGCATTTATCAAAATACAAGAATCTAGTACCTGTTGGAAAACAGCAAGAAGATTTAAATAACCTAGAATCAGTGCAAATTGTATGCTATGTAATTGTATTTATAAGAAATTCGTATCTGTCTTCTTTTCTTCGGGAAGTCTCTATGGCCCTACATATGCCTAAAAGTAACTCAATGACAGTGATTTCACTATTCATGTATAGTTTTCTTCCTTCATGCATTCTCTAAAACTGTTTTAACAGTTCTGGGATAGTTTTACAAGGTCAAAGCAGCATATAATTTTACCCGTCCAAAATCTTTGTGATGAATCAGAAGCAGAGTTCAGAGCATGTGATGCATTGGGTTAGAAAATGTAAAATTAATAAATAGAATGCTATTCAGAAAGCACTCTAAAAATGATGAACAGCTTGTAGGAACTGATTTATGAGGCAAGAACAGAAGTTAGATAAGTAGAGGTTGGTTGAATGGATGGAACTGAATGTGTCTTCAAATCTGTGCCTGAGCAGTCAAAGAGGAGCTTTTTGTGTATTCAGGATTGTAGACTAGACAAAAGAGGTGTTTTAGGGCTGCCAAGATAGTAAGAGGGTAGAACTATGGAACAAAGTTGTTAAGATTTGTGAAAAACTGGAAGGTAGATAGAAACCGATTTTTAAAGAGAAAAACTTATATATATGTATATACACGTATATATACATACATATTCAGCTTTGTTAGACTGGTCAGTCTATTATGTCGATAGAGTATTTCACTTCTTTGCAATCTGGGTTTGTGAAAAGCACTACAGGAGGATGAGAAGCTGTTTTTTATTGGAAGAAGGTGGATGACTTTTTAAAAAGTCTTTTTAAATCTTGAATATCAGTGCTTTGTGAGAAAGCAGCATGTGCTCTGTGTACAAGTCTTGTTATTGTGCATTACTAATTTTTCCTTGACATTTATTATACCCAGAAATAGGAATGCAGTCTAGATATAACAGCCACTCCTTTCCTGTGATTTCACAGAACATCAAGTCAGTTGACTCAAAAAGGCTGGCAGTTGTGTTAAATGATGGGTTTATGACTCAATAGGGTTTCAGTACCTGACTCACCTTAATGAAAAACAATGCCTATTTAATTAAAATTGCACCTATCAGCTGTTAAATGACAGTTACTAGCACCATTCTTAAGGACTTAAGTGGAGTGGAAACTTGAAAAATTTTGATTTTGCCATACCATAATAAATGTCTCTGATTCTTCATTCTTTAGGCACAAACATGGTGATAAAATTGCTTACATTACTTTTTTTGCATGCTAAAGGAAATAAAATTCCTAGTGTACAATAAGTAAATTAAGTGGGTTGACCTTGGCTACCTGCCAGGTTACTGCCAAACTGCTTTATCACTCCCTTCCTCAACAACACGGGAGAGAAAATAGAACAAAAGGCTCATGGGTCAAGATAAGGACAGGGAGATATCACTCGGCAATTACCATCATAGGCAAAACAGACTCGACTTGAGGAAATAAATTTAATTTATTGCAAATCAAATCAGAGTAGGATAATAAGAAATAAGAACAAATTTAAATCTCCCCCTCCTCCCCCTTCCCAGTCTGAACTTCACTCCTGACTCTTCTACCTCCTTGCCCCAAGAAACAGGAGGATGTGGAATGGGAGTTATGGCCAGTTTATAATGCCTTGCTTCTGCTATTCTTTCCTCCTCACACTCTCCCCTGCTCCAGCATGGGGCCCTTTCCACAGGAGAAAGTCCTTTATGAGCTGTTCCAGTGTGAATCCTTACGACGAGCTGCAGTTCCTTGTGAGCTGCTTCAGTGTGCGTCCCTTCCGTGGGGTCACAAGTCCCGCCACCAAACTTGCTCCAATGTGGGCTCCTTTCCATGGGATGACAGGTCCCAACAGGAGCCTGCTCCATTGTTGGCTGTCCCTGAGGTCACAGGGCATATCCACATGTTCTGATGTGAGTGTCCTCCATGGGCTGCAGGTGGATCTCTGCATCCCCGTGGATCTCCATGGGCTGCAGGGGCACAGCTGTTTTGCCCTGGGCTGCACCACAGGCTGCAGGGGAACCTCAGCTCTGGCACCTGGAGCACCTCCTGCCCCACCTTCTGCCCTGACCTGGGTGTCTGCAGAGCTGTTTCTCACATTCTCAATCCTCTCTCCCAGCTGCTCTTGTGCAAGGTTTTTTACCCTTTCTTAAATATATTGTCATGGAGGTGCTGCCAGTGTTGGTGATGGGCTCAGCTTTGGTCAGTGATGGGTCTGTCTTGGAGGTGGCTGGCATTGGCTCTGTTGGACATGGGAGCAGCTTCTGGCCTCTTGTCGTAGAATCCACCCCTGTAGACCCCCTGCTACCAAAACCTTGCCATGCAAACCCAGTACAGTAAAATGAGTTTCTTTTCTGTAGAAAGTCATGCGATACACATGACAGTGGCATAAATTCTGAAATTCTCTTTCTATGCTTTCTCAGCAGAAGAAGCTGTTCTAACTGTGGTTTTGGGGAGGACAACCACCTTTGGACTGTGATACAAGGGTTTTGACTGTTGTGGAATGTCTCAGTTTTGAAAGACAGGTGTCTGCTAAGGAAGGCAGAAGCCCCCCCTTGAAGTGGCAGATATAACCCCTTTTCCCTCTAAGTTATTATATTTTGAAATCAAGGGCCTTTAGGCGAAGATGTGGGAAATAGGAATAACAGTTCTTTACTATATATATATATATGTATATAACCAGTCAAACAAAACAACAACAACTATGGCAGTAACAGCAAACAATCACAAACTCAGTCCCAGCCTTCTCGGCTGTCAGGCCCTTTCCCCTCGGGTGCAGTTCCGCTCGCAGCCGGCAGGGGCGCTGGCGGCTCCCGGTGAGCAGGGCAGGTGCGATGGTTCCCCCGCGCCTGCAGGGGGCGCTCCGGAGCGAGCTCGGGAAACCCGCGGCTCTGGTGCCCTGGGATCCCGGGAAGGGATGGAACAAAGGCTTCACAAACCGCTGGGCAGCCGATCCCGGACTCTCAGGAACAGCAGGCTGGAACGGCAGGCTGGAACGGCAGGCTAGAGCGGCAGGGACGAACGCAAATCCCGGGTGGCAGGCGAGATGTATCCAGATGGGAAAAAACCACGGAGGCCCAGGCAGGCAGGGCGAGCAGGGCTACAGCGTAGCGAAAGCTCGAAGCAGCAGCGGGGCAGGGCAGCCACAGCTCGGCCTCCAGCAGGGCAGGGAAAGCGGCTTTTGGGGTCCCGGCGTTGTTTCCAGCAGGAAGAAAGAACGGCCAAAAAGAAAGAAGCAGCAGCTCCTTTCTCTGCAGCTTCTCTCTCCGGACGCTCAGAGTGAACTGACCCCACACCCAGGTGTAGACAAAGGAGTAGCCAGGCCCGCCCCACTCCCCTTTTTGTCTTTCTTAAGTACAGCTATTTGTCCCCTAGCAACATGCATATGGGAGAAAATTCCTTTAACAGGAAAAAACTAAGACTAAACTAAAACCCCAACATGGAAATGTAATGTTTTGTGTTCTCTTTCAGTTTTACAGTCATCTCAGTGTTGTGTTACAGCCCATCAGCAGGAGCTGTTTTCATGTGTGTATATGTTAACATCTAGGCCCTTACTTCCCTCTTACGCTGTTTAATCTCTTCTTTTCCCAAACATTAAGGAAATTTCTTTTTTCCTTGTTAGCGTTGTTACTCTCAACCTTTTTAAGGCGCTTCCTCTGCTTTCCATCAAAGGGCAGACATTGTAAGGAAGGAAATACAGGCAGTGGCTTCTCCCTTCACTTCTGTTTGCAGCAATTCTAGAAGTGCTGTTATTCCTCTTGTGAGTAAGTAGGAGGTTTTCATGGTCATTACCTTTCTGGAGGCGATTTTTTTGCTGTTGCTGTGCAGGAAAGCAAAGGATATTCAGGACAGAGACACGTGCACAGAGCACAGATTAGTGGAACAGTGTACCTTAACTTACTAAAGGAAGAAGTGTGAATTACTTTTTTTAACTCTGGGATTCAAGCTTCATGTAAGTAATCTGCAGCAGCCGGGTGTGGTAGGGGACCAAGTCCTACCAGTGCCTACTAGCTGTCTTCTGTACTTGGCAGTTTCAAATTCATATTCCACATTTTATGCTGGTATAGGCGTGTCTATTTGCACTGACAAGAGATTTGTATTCTCAAAACCTTTTTCAATTACAAAACTGAGAACTTTGGTCCGGGAAAAATCTCAGAGACTCTTAAAAGTTTTTATTGTGTAATCTCATGAATTATATGTGGAGCAGGTTTACTTTGACAGTTATGACTCCATGTTTTTCAAAGTCTCTAGCAGTGGGAGTGTGTTTTCATAGTGTCCTGTCTGGCTCTGCTGTGTGGGTGACCTCATGCTGTGTGCCACAATGTGACAAGGTTACACTGCTGTTAATAAAAAGTGAAGAGTAGCTTGAAATGTATGTGGAGGGAGGAGAAAGCATTGGAAACCATTGGGATGAGGAGTATTTTGTATTGATTTTTGGTATTGACTTTCTATCCACAGCTTGTCTAGTTCTGGTATCTTTATTTTTTTCATCATTTATTTAAAACTAATGTAGAATGACCAATGAAATCAGGCCAGAATTTCCTTCTTAATCAAGATGGTGAAAATGCATTAGATATCTATAGAAGTTTCCATCTTTATATTGATAATGGAAGCTCACATGGTTTTCATAATGGTTCTCTGCAGAGACAAAATACATGAAGGTTTCATTGAAACAATCTAAGAGTTACTATTTTGCTATTAAATAAAGTTTAATCTAGCTTAAAATTTGAGTCAGAACACAGCAATTGGAATCAGTAATAGTCATTTAACCCTCCTTTTCTTTCTCTGCATTTAGGGTGAGATCTTTGTTGATTCACCTCCCTGTGCAGTGTACAAATATGTGTATACACACACAAACTATTCAGTAGGTTGGTTCAAAGCCCATTAAACTCCTAGTGTCTTTCTGTTAACTTTCACGAGGATTACTTTAACCTCATGTATGCCTTTGCCACTGCCCTGCTGTGCAGTCCCGTATTTTACAGAGAATTTTGCTGGGTTTTGGAAGAGCTGGTAAAAGCCAGATATGGCCATGCTGGAATCGGGCCTTATTGCTGATAACATGCTCTGAAATTTATGTAATGGTGCTGGCAATAAAACAGTAATTTACTATCACAAATAACAACATAATGCTGCCTCTTTTCCCAGCCTCTACTCCCAAAGGTGTGCTGTGTACTACAAATTAAAACCCTGCTTCTGGAAAGCTCAGGAAACTTGTTTGCAGTGAGGCTCTTAGCAGGAGGGCAGGTGCCCATTCCAGATCTTCCATTAAAACATCAACCAAGCAACATACTCCCTCACAGATAGCTTTCATGGCTGGGAGGGACTGGCTCTGCACCTCTCTGCTCCATCCTTTCTTTGTGCTCTGACCACTTGTCTTGGTGGAAATCGAGGGAATCTCTGAGTGTATTCCTCAGTAGCTGATACTGATAAAGGAAATACATGTAAAACATACATTGTAAAACTCTCTATGATGATGGGCTATGTAGTAATTTAGATGAAGAGTTACTAGAAATTAAATATTAAGGACCTGAGTGTTCCAATTTCTTCTTTTCTTAACTGCAGCTAAACATGTGGCTGTGTTATCAAAGGGGAAAGCGTTAAATCACCAGTTCAATTTCATAGCCAAGAGCAAAGCAATTAAAATAAAATTCATACTAAGTGTTGAGGCAGAACATAAAGTTGCAGGTAAAGAATATTTTTATGATCAGCTGTTGGATTCCCCTCCCACCTCCTCTTACTGTTCCTCTTGCTTATCTCACCTCAGGTTATGCCTAAGGAATGCAGTACTGTTGCAATCTCCAAACCAAAAATGCCTCTTTTACTAACTAGTGCTATAAATCACACCTGATTATCATATTTGCTTGGGAGAGAGATGCATCTTGCACTTTTCAGTTATGTCAATTAAGATTGTGTTTATAGGGAAAAATATTTATAATATCTAAAATTAGGTTTTTTTATTCTGCTGATGCTTCATTGTTTATTTTTACATTGTAGATGAAATTAAATTTAAAAAGGCACAAACAGTAAGACTAGATTGCATAGCAAGGATGTGAAACACAGAAATGTGCTTAGCATGGCTCTGAGGGATACTCGGAAAGGAACTGTTTTGCAATGATCCATAATTTCCTTATCTGAATATGATATTTGTCTCTGATCCTCTGTGGAACCTGATTAACAGGGAATAATTTGGGCCCATGAAAATAAAACCAGTAAATCCTCTATCATGTGGAACCACCTGGTTTGAATTATGTGGCAATGAAGAGGCATTGCTGCCAACTCAGCAATGGTGATGAGTCTGCCACTTCAGTGTTTCCTCATGGATTTTTCATCAGAGCTGGAGAGGGGAACAAGAGGTAATGGAAACAGCTGAATAATGAATTGTTGAAATGATGTTAAGAGAGTAGTTAGGAAAATGAAGGCCATAAATAGAGAAGATAGGGCCCAGTTGCTGTTTGCCAGCATGGGACAATATTGTTCTGTTACCTGTGTGCTGCACAGATAGTCCTTGAGTGAAAAAACTACTTCAGTGCGAAATTGTGGAGCATTAATTTGATAGGATTTTTGCTACTAAGATATTATCTGTCTCATTTATTATAACAATATATACTAAAAGTCATTATAAAACACCAGACTAGTAGCTGTCCAGCGACTGTAGGTTTTTTCGGACAAGATAAAGACACCACCCCAAAAAGCCCCATACAGTTTTCATAAGCATTTAATTTTTCAGAGAGCTACAGCATCCTTCAAAATGCCACAATAAATTGTTGCTGTGGGCACAAGGATTCTAGATCAATTACATGGGCAGCCTTCTAGAATTTATCATTTGAAGATAGCATCTGTGTGGATTTGAAAGAGTAAGCCAGTCAATATGGCAGACGTAGATAGAAGGAGGCAAACTGGGTAAGAGTATTGGGCAAAAAATAGAGAGTGAAAGAGAAATAGTGGATGGTGGCATAAGACACGTGCTGATGGAATGAGATATTTAATATAATTGCTCTCAGTACAACAGCATGAAGAAAGAATTGCTCATTTTGATACAGTAATCCATTGTTCAACCCTAGCCATTAGTAAAATGAGATAGAGGGGATTGAAAAGGTAAGGTATGAGCTGAATGAAAATGGATAGAGTTATTTCAATGTATTGTGCTGCTTGGCTAATACAGGTGAACGGAAGATTAGAGAAAAACAGCATTTCCCTCACCTCTTCCCTTCCACCCTCCCCCTGTATAAGCATCTACTGGTATCTCTCAGAATGTTTGGAAAGATTAAAAAATAACAATAAATAAAGAGGTGAATCTGTTACAGAAATCTTGAATTCCTTTTCTGACAGCAGTATTTATTTAGTGCTTGCTGAGATCCAGGAGTTTCTTTCATAAGTGAAATCAAAGCCAAAGCAAGTCTGGCTTTGGGAGTACATTTATGTAGTAAAGTAGGAGCAATCATCTTTTTAGGGAACAGAGCTATTTTCCTGAGAATTAGGTGATTATTTTGCTTTGTTTTCTAATGGGCAGTAGTATATTTGTGAGCAGTGGCAGCATAACCTTTTATTTGTAGTAGACTTTTGTAATGGCAGCTCTTACAGCTAAGCATGAAGTAGTTGGATTTAGCATGAATTCTTGTGCATTAAGAGCCTTTGAAGAAGAAAAATGGCCGAAAGAGTGGTGCTAAGGGAGAGTACTACTAAGAGAGAGTAGTCCAGTTAGATTTATTATATATAATTCTTCCCACTTCTTTCTCTGTAGTAATTTGGTGAGGTTTCCGTCCTGTGTTCTAGCCAGGGGAAAGCAATTAGGTCCCTCTGTGTCCCAGGGAAGCACATTGTGCTGCACTGGTGAGCAACATTTCTATAAGGGATTGGACTTCACAGATTTTTATGTGTTTGTTGGTCTGTGTGGATTCATGAGGGAACATGTTCAGATCAGACCCTTGTCATTGTACTCAGGGTTTTAGCAAGGGAGTGATGGAGAACAGAGTCAAACTGCTGATTCCGAACTTTAAAGCTCACAGTTGCCCAGAGATGTGCTGTGCTGGCAGACTGGGACAGGATAGCTCACAATTTACTGTTTGGCTTATCAAACCATCTTTGGTGGAAAGAATTTGTCCCATATACGCCTTGTGATAAGTTTTTTTATTTCCACTATCTTCTCCACTCCAGGTAGGAGATTCCCAAAACATCTCCCGCATTCTGGAAAAATACACAGCATACCTGATGGAGGACAGGAAAAGCCAATGGTTTTTGATGTTTTCTGTACTGTTTAGATTGTGTTGAACTGCCAAACATGATTATTGTGGTGAAGTTGAGCAATATTTTCTTTATGGGGTACATGCTGCTATAGCCATGCAAGCATTTATTATATCTACAAGAATGAACCTTAGGAACACCAACATTTTACTTACCACATCTGTGGAAATGTTTATTTATTCCTAAGTTAACACTTGGAGAGAAGCTTTAAGAAAGCTTCTGTTCTGAAAAAGATAACATGTACAAATATGATTATTTACTAACGTTGAAAAAGTTTCGGTGATGGATGAAAGAATTTATAATGTGAAATATTGAACACAACATCTTTTATAAAAATAATAAAAAGAACAGCAATTTTTGAGCTGTTCTTAAGATAAAATTTATATTAAAAAACAAGCTAACATCATCATGGGACTTACAGCTACATGGGTTTATTTCTAATTTCATGTTTTTATGAGAGAAGCTTTCAAAATGCATTATATTTGAATGGCATTCTTTTTCTGAGTTTCTGTCTTACCTTTCTCTGAATTTAGCTCTTATCTGCTGCAGAGTCCTTGGCAATATTGTGAGGACCATTGCTCTGACTATGGATAGAGAGAGCACAGGTCTCTGCTTGTTCATTATGTAGTGCTCTTCTCAGAGGATACGGCAATAGCTCTGTAACCCCTGAAATCTCCTGTGTATGACTCTACCAAGACGAAACAGCTGCTCCTGTTGTAGGCTTGCTCCTGCAAAGTTCCAAGACCCAGCAACTCCTGTAGGACCAGCACCAGTTTAGATGGGATTACCTCCATTTTAGTTGAAGTGGTCTGATTATAATCAGCAGAAGTTGCATAGAATCACAGACTGGTTTGGGTTGGAAGGGACCTTAAAGACCTATTTCCAGCCCCCCTGCTGTGGGAAAGGACAACTTCCACTAGAACTGTTACAGGGATGGGGCACCACGGCTCCTCTGGCTGTGCTGCTCTTGTCTCAGCACCCTCCCATGAAAGAATTTCTTCCCAGTGTCTAATCTAAACCCACCCTCTGTCAGTTTGAAGCCTCAGAATGAAGCAGTTTCTCAGTGTTTCTCCCAGGCTACCTGTCATTACATCTTGCTCTTTTCAGAGCAGTTAATACAGTTCAAGAGGCATCAGTCATCATCATCTTTCTTTTTTTTCCCTTTCCGAAGGACACCAGGTCGTTTCCCTGAAATACAAAATTCTTACTTCAAGTAGCTGCTGGTATTCCTGAGTATGTTAAAATACCTGGGGGTGTCAAAGAACCTCTCTGCCATAATGTCCATGAGAGGATGTAATGAATGTTCCTCAGAATCCACAAATCCCTTATAGCAGAGTGTCCTCAAAGGCATTGATCTGCCTTGATGGAGTCCAAGGGGTCAGGGGGTAGCTGAAGAGCAGGGAAGGTGGCACTGACTTGGGTAAAAGTCCTGAATCCCACTGGCCAGGCAGACTCCCAAACTGAGAAGTGGCTAGCTTGTTACGTGGCCTCTCATAAGCCATTGAGGGGAAGAGCAAATTCAGCAGTGTCTTTAAAGAAAAATCCTTACACCCACTCAGGCACACTTCTTAGTAGCCTGTTCTGTTGCTGTGCATTCTAAATAGAAATATCAGTATAGTTTCAAAGAATAATTAGAAGGAAAAAATTAAAAGGCTTGAATAATCCCGGATAAAGGAATCTTTTTTAACTTCAGTTAGTTCTAAACATCATAGCAGCTGCTACTGTAGTACAAGCAGAATTTTGACTTGTTTTTCCTAGTTGCTTTGGCATGTTTGAGCAAATGACTGAGCTGCTGCTGTTAGCCAAAACCTGTTTCCCCAAATGTTTCATTCTGGTTTCTGTGATTATTTTTAATCTGTGCTCTCTTAAGCTGCGTTATCATATGTGAATTCTGGCTGCATATTTTTTTAAATAACTTATTTGCAACTGTCAGAGTTACCTTATGAATAAGTTATCAACCATCCCTAAGAGCTGTATCTGCAAACATTTTAAAACAGTACTACTTAAAAGTCTGTGAACATTTTCTATTAATGTATTTATCAAATGAATGCACTTAGGGTTAAGAAAACAGCTCCTTTCTGTTAAAAACAACACCACATTACTTATATTTTCTTTAATATTAACACATCAGTGGCAGCTTTTCAACTGATGGAAACGATCTTTTAGGAAAACTTCAATTTAAATAAATGGTGTTTATCCTAAGAGATCTCAAGGTTCTTTGGGACCCAACCAGTGCAGCATAATTTACCAGTGTAATGACAGAAGGCACAGAGGAGAGTGGAACTGCAAATTTTCAGTTTTCCTTAGAGAGAAGTAGAATTTAGTAGCATAATAAAAGGAAAAACTTCTTGCTGAGAGGGACACTAGGTAATCTGAACAGAAAGATTTAAAGAGCTGAGTTCTGCCTTTCAAGATAGGACTGTGTTGTTTTGAGTATAGATGAAATTCCCTGACTCCAAAGAGTTCGGGAATTGATCAGGTCATTGGAGATTCAGGCTATGGAAATGAACTTCTAAAAAAAAGTTCATATTTTTCATCAAAGAATCATTAAGAAGAGGCTAATGACTTGTGTATTATTGTAAGCAATAACAAGGATGGAGAAGGTGATTGTATTGTACTTAGGCAATATTTTAATGTCTAAGGCTTCACTAGGATGGATTTTAGGAAACAACCATGTTCCTGGGCAGTTTACTACTGTAGCTGAGAAACAGGTAGCAAAATGTTGTGATCTCTTTTTGAGAAAAATCAATTGCTACCTTGAGTATGAATGGTAAAAGTATTTAAACTTAACACTTGAAATAAAGACCAGGAAGGTACCTTCACTTGAATTTTATTTTTGTCCTTCTCAGGAATGTTATGATTATTCGGGGCTGGGCTGCAGTGGAAAGTATGGCTGTTCAAGTGTGATTTGCATGTGAATGTATGCTTTAAAATATTTATTTGTTTAGTTGTTTAACCTTATAGTTGTACAGTTTCCATCCCTAGAGGGGCAGTTAAATAGAAAGAAAACAGATTTGGAATATTGATACTCTTGTCCTGATCATAAAGTAGGTTTTTCAATGTAAAGCACTTCTACGCTGTGCCCAGAGGAAGAGGCTGCACCATTTTAATGATGCTCTAAAAGTCAAAGTGGTAATACTTCCTGATATGATATTGATAGTTATTTTATTGCCTTTGGATTCCCAGGTGATATTACACCAGCCCTAATTTATGAAGGCATTTTTCGCTAGTTAGTTACTTAATGACATCAGGGTAATATTTCTCAGCCTTGTTGGAAGGGACTTTTTTTGCTTCGGCTTGTCCGCTCTTGTTTTGGGCTCTTTCCTTGCCTCTGAATGGGCAGTAGTTCCATCCCCAAGGCAGAGAGTTGCACTGCTGCCCTGCCTTGGAGAAGACGAATTGCTACCAAGGAAGCTGGTAAACAGTTGTTGGTAAACAGTTTTAAGGCTAGCCTAAACATTTGCTGCCAGTAATTAGTCTCTTCTTACTCAGGCAGTTGGGGGAGGCTGAGCTGCTTCCAGCTCATGGGGAACCGCTGACTGCTGTGTCTAATGCTTTATGGCTCCCTGAGGGTTCTAGTGCACAATTTGAGAAACCAGGCCTGTGCTGAAGGTAAAAACCAGGTGTGGGGTATGTTAGATGTATGAGATGTATTAGAAAGGCAGTGGGAGGGTGAAAAGGAAAGATAGAAAGGCAGGTGGAGCTGAAGTCAAGTGAGTCTGACAGTGGAAAGAAGATAAGAGCAGGAGAGGACAGAATCAGGGAGAATTTGGAGAGCAAGTAAATATAGTGAACAAGGAGCTGCTAAGTCAGTGGAATGAAAATGGCATGTGTTAGTTTTTGCATAAGCATAAGGTGGCCAAAATTTCAGGACCTGTCTCATGCTCCAGTTGTGCTCTGCTGTTTTGGAAACTTCATTGATATGATTCCATCAGCTTGTGAACATATGTTAACATTTGATATTATTTAAATAGTAACAGGGTTTGATTTCACATTTTTAAAAATCCTGATTATTTAGACCAGGGTCTAATACATTTCAAGTCAATGCATAGTACTGGCTTGAATAAAAAGAGGGGAGGGGAAGGGAATCTTCCCCGCCATTAATAATCATGAATTAGATATCAGAGCTTTCTGCAAAGCTGAGGTTTCTTCCCCCTGTTTTTGATTTTCTGCCTTTGCTTCCCTACAGAGTTTCCAAAAATTCTAATTGAGTTTGGTAAAATATAGTCCCCAACCGGAAAGTGAGTAACTGGGAGATAGTTGAAAATAGAGTAATTGATTCTGATACAAATACGTAATCTGTTAGTGCTCTGGAACACTTCATAGTCAGTTTCATTTTGTTTTGGTTTGTATGTTCCTGTCTTTTAGTAGCTAAACTGAAAATGAAGCCCCAAACAACAGGTGATGACACTACTAATGTGTAAAGGGATTATTGTTAAGTGCATGCAAACAGTGGTGTACAATTCCAGAGGCAGAGAGTGCTTTGTTTCAAGATTGTTCCCTCATGGTTATTACAGGACTAACAGTTTAAAAAACAATGGGTCCGCTTCACCTTTGGCTGAATGGACAAAACTCACACTGCTATTAATAGGAACTGTGCCTTCTTTGCAGCCGAAATTATTTTGGTTTGATGTGACTTGTTGGAGAGGACAAACAGTAAAGAGATGCTCTAGTTGAGATCTGGTGTCTCACTGTCATCCTTAAACATTACAGATATTTAGCAATAGGATTCCAAGTTGGGCATGAAAAGAGTTAAGTGGTTTGGACAGTTTGTAAAGTACATTTGCAGATGAGAAAGCCTCTTTCCTTGGCCATGGGTTGAACACCATTTGTGTTGTCTTCCCCTCCCACCTTGTTCCGTTGGTTGGTTGGTATGAGGTGACGCAGTGAGGCAAATTGCCTGTCAGGTGCTGAGCAGGCAGCTCCACTGGGATGCTTTCCTTGTGTTTTAGTCCCAGTGTACTCAACAGCATTGCTGAGTGCACTGGCACAACTAATAAGTATCTTTTATTATTGCCTGTGAGTTCACAAACCCTATTTATTGCAGTAAAGAGTAATGGTGATAGCTAATTAGCTCTAGGGTGTGTGAGTAATGCTGTAAAGAGAGCCCTGCACTGGCAATGAACCCTGTTTCACTGACTGCTGAGGAGACACTTGAACCCAGTGATAACAGTTGCTTCCCAGGCCAACCCACCCTGTAACACACCAGTCCTTGCTGAAAGCTGGAGCCCAAATGTCTCTTGTTGCCACGTGGGAGCTGATGTAGTTGGAAGCTGGTGATATGTGCATGATAATTACGGTGTGTCAAGTCTCATTTTAAAGACCATAAGTATACCTTTTTAAAAGAAAAACAAACTACTTCACCAGCCTAGAGAGAAACATAAATCATGTATTTTTGTCACCTCAGAAGACCACTAGAAGATGAGCTTTAATATTTCAAATGTGACAAGCAATCCATACACATGAATCACAATTTGAGTTCCATTACAGCTGAGCTGATACATACCACTGTGTGCTTTATGGGTTTTACTCTAACGATATTAAGTAAAAACCCAAAGCTTTTCATGATGAGTACCTAACATTTTACAAGAATTTGTAGAACTGTGGTCCAGAGCAACAGATTTAGTGTTGCCCTACAGGCTTTAATAAGAAAATGCTGTTGCCAGTTTTGACCTCTCAATATTATTCTCTCTGAAGAAAATGCATGTATTAGTAGAAGGCTAATACTGCAAAGGTAAAAGAAAATCTGAAATGATGAAAGGGTTTATGGAAAATGTAACCCTTAAAGATTGCAAAGACAGTTAAATAAATGAACAAAGTTTGAAGAGACAGATCTTTTTTTTTTACTTCTGCTTCCTTTGTTAGGCCCAGGCTTTTTCTTCCTGGGCTCTGGGGATTCTGCAGCAACCCAGTGCCAGTTTTTCTCAGTTCTTCTATTTATAGTCAAGTCATCATTTGAAGTCCTTAGTCTCCTTTTGAGATATTATCTCATGGCAGTATTTTCATATAGGTTGTGAGTTTTCTTTTTATCTCTGGGAATTCTCATATTTTTTGTTACAGCAATCTGGGCCTTTCTTGCAATGAATCGAAGTTCAAATTCCTTCACCTTTGAGACTTTTAATCCTCTCACTTCCCCTTGGGAGAAGAAAGAGAAGTGTAGTGAGGGAGCTGGAGATGAAGGGTGATGCATAAGGTTAATTTTCAGGTGAATTGGTTGCTGTTTTGACGTTCTTGCTTTCTTTGCAGACATCTTTTCATTCCTTTTCCTTTTATGCTAGAAAATTATTAGATAATGCAAGAGTAAAACTCCTCGAAGCTATGCTCCAAAAGCCTATTAAAAATAGTCTGCAAGCAGATCAGTGTGAACACACGTCAACACCTGAGTGTTTCCCAAGTGGCTCGAGCACTCAGTGGTGTGATAACAAGACATGTAGGAGGATTTTTCCTGGCTTTTATCTTTCATATATTGATGCTCCTGACTTTTTAAAATTCATTTCATCCAGTGGCACTGCAACTGAAACAACAGAAATGCAAGAATGAGATAGTTTAAGGTGTTTGCAGTGGTATACAAAGTATTTTGCCTCCAGGCCATCATTTCTAATTCATCCCCAGTTGGTAGCAGTCAGAAATCGCTGCCAACTGACAGCTGTTCGCTGGCCAGCATGAAGAGATTTAACTGGTAGCTCCTGCTGGACAGATGTCTGTAATGTTGAAAGTGTGAGTGTAGCTGGCATGTGTTTCATTTTCCCTGGGAGAATGAAACAGCCCTGGGAAATGGGGCTGTATCTCAACTGCAGCTGTTTCACTTTAGGAAGGTTAAACAAGATACCTGATTTTAGGTAACCAAGAACTCAGCATCTGCACAATTAAACTCCCCCCCCACACCCTGCCTTTCTGGGGCTGAGTGCTGATGTTTTGGTGCTCGTCACTTGCTGTGTTTGCATAAGCACTGTGTGTGGAGGCAGAAGGGAGACTCTAGATGGTTGTGCAGAGGGATGGGATAGGAGACTGCTCTGTTGGGGTGACCAACTCATTGGCACTCCACCAGCCGAGGAGGTTCTTCAGCTGTGTTGTCAATTGATACCTTTCTTGAATGTGAGCAATCAATAACAAAAAGAAAGTAATATGGGGAGAAAATGTCTCTGATTCATCTTTCTTTGTGTTGGACGTATGTAACACTAGAATTAATATTTTGAAAACCATTAATTACTTCATGTAAAATCTGTGCTGCTAAGCAGAAAATCTATCCTGCTGAGAAAAAAATAGAGAAAATTCTTCAGTATAATTTCTGGGTTTGTGGAAAAGGAAGGGGGAAGATTTTACAGTTTACTGTATCACAGAGCTTTGAGATATTTAAACAGGCAAGTAAATGATAGGTTTGAGTCACTATTGTGAAAACACTTTTGGATTTTGGATTTGCAGCAGCAGTAGAGATTGCTTTAGCAGAGACATGAGGTCAAGTTTTTGCTGCTCCTTAATCATGGTTTTTTGTTGCTTTGACGTGATACAAACGATAAAATGGGCTTAGGTGACTGGTTCAGTCTTCTGCTTGTGTGACATGGGGAAGGGGCACAGAGCCCTGGCCAGTAACTCCTGCAGCAGAACTGCGTTTCAGGGACAGGGCATTGCCAGACCACTTGGGGGAATCTGGAGGTGTGGAGTACTCGCTGTTCAACTGGGCAGTGGAATCTGCTCCTGCACTGTCCTGGTAAACATTGCGTGGCATGTCTGACCAGCACTGCAACTGATACCATGCTGTTCAGAGCTACTGTGCCTTTAAGAGTTAGGATTTTCAGTATTGCATACCTTGACACTATTTTATGTTTGAAAACTGCATCAGTTTTTGGTTTTTAACATTGCAAAAAATCCCCTATTGTGTGTTACTTTTCCAGAATTAAAAAAGAAATAGTGTTTCATGAAGAATGGTGGGAAGGAACACATTGCTATGATACAGGAGTTTTAAACAGATTGCCTTTGGAGCTGTAAATGAAATTTATTTTCTGTAATGTCACGTTATTCATTTCACCAAGTCTGACTGTAACTTCCCTGGGTGGTTCTTCCCTGCAGACATTGATGAGTGTGCTGCCAAGATGCACTATTGCCACGCCAACACCGTGTGTGTTAACTTGCCCGGCTCCTACCGCTGTGACTGTGTCACGGGATATGTCCGTGTGGATGACTTCTCCTGCACAGGTGAGCTCTCAGCTACAGCAGCAGCACTCTTACGCTCTGTCTTGTGTGTATTCCCTACCTTCTGACTAGTCCCAAATGCCACACACCAGCTGGCCCTTTGCAAGCATAAAGTTTAGGCACAAGTAGGGTAGATAAATGTGGTAGGAAGTGCCTTTCCCCTGTATGGGCCCTTTGGGATTAACTTGGAAGGTGGCTGAAGAAGGCCTGTGGTGCACCCACTGAGGGCTCTTTCCAGCCAAGACACGGTCCCTTCGTGTCCCACATCTGCATTCTGTGTGCGGTGCAGAGGCTGAGATCACATGTGTTGTGAGAAGAAATAAGACTTCATCAGCTGTGGTTTGAAACTGGTCAGTGGATTGAAACATAAGAAATTACACAGGAGGAGAAGCTTTCTGGACAGAGCCGACGCAAATACGCAAAAGGAAAACTGAAATATATAAAGTTCTCAAATCCAGTTATTGTTAGGAGGTTTGGAAATTGTTGTTAATGCTGAGAATTAATGTCTAAAGAACTATGACATGTTGTTTAGAAAAGACAGCAAGTGGATAGCATTAGACAATAAATCTAGGTGGGTTTTTTTTTTAAATATCTATCTTCAAAATGAGCTCAAAAATTCTTAGTGGAAAATAGGTAGGGTCTCATTTCCATTTAGGGGTTTTTAAGGGACCTTCTCTGGCAGTCTCAGAAAAATGTGAGAAGCTGCTGAACTGCTCATCCCAACTCTATCTAGCTGGATAACACCTTTTAATCACGCTCCATAAAGTCTGATTTTGGGATTACTTTGATGGTGCACCTGTCATGCTGCAGGAGCTTGGGTGGGTTGGACGGTCGGGACGGACGGAGATGAGAGATCTCTGAAGTCAGATCTTGGAACATGCGGTTTATTGCAAAGGGCGTGGGTACAGGGGCACTGCTTAGAGCTGCAGCTGGCAGCTCTGAGCAGGCCCAAGAGAGCAAGAGTGTAAAAGTAAGAGCAAGTAGGTAAGAGCGGAGTAAGAGTGAGCGAAGAGGAGGTAAGTGAGAGAGTAAGCGGGTAAGGGAGTAAGTAGAGTGGATCGGTGAAGTCCTGGTTACAATACAATAAATCATCTTCTGTACTGAATATTCTAATTGTCACTAACCAATCTAATACAAGATACAAATCCTATAGCATTTACATACAGCCTATAAGAGTTCTTATATTACCATAGAGTGTTACATCTTAACTCCTAAAAACTACTCTTTGGACCCCTTCTGCTGAGCTAGTAGGGTCTGCTCTGACCCTTGGACCTGCCTGCAAGCAGAGGGTATTGTTCAATCAAGAGGGGATTACCTTCAGTCGGCCATACCATTGTTTTCCAGTTGTTCAGTAACTAAGACTTTGTATCTCAAAGGTGGCCTTCATTTCGATGTCGCTTATAGTTTTCATATTCCCAAAATCTTTTGTCAGGCAATCATATTTATAAGGCTTTCCTATTTCATCTTCCCCAACATCATGCAAAGGAAGAAAATAGCAGGTAGATTTATTGAAATGGGTATAAATCAGCTCAACACAATACCACGTTTAGAATGGTGTTGGGTGAGCTCTTTTCTGAAGTGGAAAGCTAGCACAGGAATGTTCAATATGAGAACGATTTTCAGCCTGGATAACTACATTGTAATGCATGTTATCCTTAGGGAAGGTCATAGGAAATGTTGACTTTCATGATGACAGCATGTCTTTTAGCTAATATTATATAATTTATAAAACTGTGGGAAAGTCCTGCCCGCCTCTTGAGAGAGACTGATACTAAATAGCTGTCAGGAAGCTGATTTTTGTTTTGCCCAAAGAGTCATCATTTCTCTGTATCTGTCTCTTTTCAGTTTTGCTTGATCTTTTACAATGTGGCATGACAGATTCAGACCTTAAATTCTGCGCTGTGTGAGGTATCAACCTTCACAGTGATGGGGAGAGTGGTTTTTGATAATCTGACTCTTGCTTTTCCATATATGCACTACTAATTTCCTAATGTGCCTTTCTTTCCAGCAGGGTACTATCATTAAGCAAAGGGCATAGAAAGCAAGGTATTTGTGATACACTGAAAAAGCGTGAAGTAGCAAGACAAGTTGCTTGACAGTAATGGGGGAGCAATCACTTAAAGTGCATGTACACAAAAAATCCAGAGCAGGTATAAGAACAAATAATAGAATGAGGGAGACAACTATTTCTTGCAGGTTTATTGTCTTGCAAAAACACTTCATTTTTGACATCGTGGTTAAGAAGCAGAGCAAGTGCGTTACATAGATCAGGAGAAACTTGGTTCATTGCCTGTTGTATGTAGAAATAGTTGTTTGTTATAATATTAAATGCAGTTAAAATAAATCCTGTGCAATAGAAGTACTAATCCTTTCTTTGTATTTCACAGTATGCTTCAACAGACTTTTAGCAGTAATAGCAGTGATTTTAAAAAAAGCAGTAATAAAAAAAATCAGGCAGCAAATACTTAAGTATATTTCCCCTTATACTGACAACAAATGTTTACAGGCACAGTAGACTGTAACTATTTCTCGGGTTTTTAAAATTTTGTTACTCTTCATTCAAACAGATGAGAAATTTTCTTGTTATTGAACCATGCATTTGGAGACAAATCTGAAAGCCTGAGATGGGTTGGTGTTCTGATTAAAATTGTGTGTGTGTATGGGGTAAGGCTCTGATGGGTTCAGAGTGCAGATGAAGTTTCAGATGTGAGTGCTTAAGGCACATGCATGGCATTGCATGTATTTTGTACACTGCTGACCCAAAAGCAGAGTTATTCCATAGAGCAGGAGGTATCGTATTTTGGGAAGCCTCAGTCTAATCAAGGTATAAAGTCACCTGCAGTTGAGCAGATTCTGTGTGTTGCTGGGCAGGCATGTGCTTAGTGGCTGACCCCCCAGCTCTGGCAGCTTTCAAAAGGTGGAAAGCAGCTGTATGTGGAAGGTGTGAATCAGAAACAATTTTTAAGCTGAAGGAAATGTGAGGGGATTTTATCTTTTTAAAAAGAAATGGAGTGACTAGTGAAACACTATGTCAATTTGAGTTGAGCAAAATGAAATTCATTTGGATATTGCTGAATTTTAAATATGCTGCTTCCAGTGTTTTCTTTAAAACATTGGATCTTAATACATTTAAAGTAATTGTTACTGGTTTGACATTGCTGAAAGTTTTTTTCCCAAAACAATTTTTGGGTAATAGTTTCCAACTGTGAAGTAGGAACTTCTGTGGTTATCTGTAAGAAGCTACTGTGCTGGAAGATGTGCTGATTGCATAGAAAATGTAGTCATAGGGACAGAGTGACTAAAACATTATTCTGGATTGTGGCGGTTTGACGCTGGTTAGGCAGCAAACACCATGAAAGCTACTTATTTATTTGCCTCTTCTATAGCTAAGCAGAGAAGGGGAAATTGAAACTTCATTTTTATGAGGTGAAATAAGGATTATTTGAGGAAAACGGAAAAACTTCAAGGCAAAACAGGCTCAAACTTACAGTAGAATAAAGAAAATTTATTACAAACAGAATTAAAAGTGAAAAGAATAATGAGAAACCAAAGCAAGCTTCCAGAACACCTTTCTCTTCCACTACCTCCCTCTTTCCACCAACCTGCACAAGGGAAACAAACATGGGGTTTTGGTCAGTGTTTCATTTCTTAGGAGTCTTACTTTATGTTTAAGGAAAAGGGTTTCTTCTGCTGTGCTGTGGGATCCATCCCACAGGAGACAGTTCTCTGCAAACTTCTCTAGTGTGGTTTGAAACCCTAAACCACCACATGGATGAAGTCTACAATTATATCAAGCTCTCACCTATGATTTAAAATCAAGTAGTGACTCTTTTAGTAAATAATTAGTGTTCAGTCTCAAATAAGCAAAAGACCTGGGATGATGATGTATTGAGTCAGATTTAGTCAGCCTAGTAATAACTTCAACCTGTGTTCACCTAGAAAGGTACAGTAGCGTTCTTCTGCTTACCTGTTCCTAGGGATATGTGCTCTGAATGTTAATTAAGTGAAAGACAGTTATATCAAGAAAAGTTACCCTTGAATAGGAACCTGCTTTTCAGTGTCTTCCTGTGGCACTGACAGGTTGTTCATCTGTTCTCTAGTAAATCACAGTCTTGTCCATTCTGAAACTGGCAGCAAGATTTGCTGCTCCAGATGTTCTCATGTGCTGGAATCTACTGATTTAAAGCATTTGATTGACTCCCACAGGTTTTTACCCTGGTTGCTTGTTGAAAAATAAGTTCTCTTGGGTTGCTTTCTTCTAACATAGCAGTTTGGGAGTTTGCTTCAGAAGTGCATTATTTTGTTTTATGCTTTTTGAAGCATTATAAATTACGCAATAAGAATGTAATACTTTTATTTTTGATGGGCTGCATCTGTTCTCTGGTATGATTTTAAAAATTAATTTATATGATTTTCTGTAGTTTGAAACTAGAATATACAGTTTCTATATCTCACTGCCATTCAATCAAGCATGCAAATGTTTTTTCGTCTTAATAAGCTAAAAGCTACCTGTAATGACCACATATATCATGCTGATAGGAAGGGAAAACAGTGTGGGTAGGTTTCATCTATTTTTGCATAATGTTGGCATTTTCTACAAAGACAATCACAGTGACACAAAAAAGATTTCTGGCCTTTAACAGCTGTGACAGCTGTTTAAAAAAGAATCACTAATTTTACAGTGTTCTTCTTGGGGCTGCATGGAACACTGAAAACTTCCTCATATCCTGCAGTCATTCAAAGAATAAGTTCATTTCATGTAGTCACTACTGGGCTTGAACACTGTATTTTGTTTGGTTGGGTTTTTTTTTGTTTTGTTTTGTTTGGTTTTTTTTTTTTTTTTTTTTTTTTTTTTTGGTTTGCTAGTGTTTGTTTTGGTTTTTGGTTTTTTTTTTTTTTAATTTACTACAAATATTCACTGATTATATAATAAAGCTTAAAGAGCTTTTCAAATGAGAGTGCCAGGAGATTTTTCTTTCTCTATTTTCATGTGTTATTTGCGGCCATTCTTCTAAATGAAGAAGCCTCCTTTGGACTGGAGAATGTCTCAGCCCATTTTGTCCAAGGTTTATCTTTCCAAGAAGTGGTACAGAAAGTTATCTGGCCATCCAGCATGTCAGTAGTACCCATTCTGCCAAAATGGGGTGAGACCTATGCAAGCACCCTTCTCTTTATGCACCAAAGCTCTGCTGGCAGGTGTTTTTCTCTGTGAAAATAATCCACCTCCATATTTTACTGTTCTGCATGATGTTTCAGCAGTGGGCTGTGCTCTTAACCCTCTTTCAGTCCTCATTTGCCGTGATGAGGTTCCCAGAATTTCTTTAACCTTTGGCTTCTCAAAGCAATGAGTCACTAAAATATTTGTATGTTCCTTGCAAAAAGCAAGTCTTTACCACAGAAACAGGAAGTATTTTCAAAACATGTAGTTCAATATTCTAATTCTGTGAAAAAGTTGATGTTACATAGAAATATATTATTTAGAAGAAGTCTTAGAATATAAATCTTAGTCTTGAGTTTATATTCTAATTTGATTTACAGTATGGGTAGAGAAGAGGAAGTAAGAAAACCTACTGATTTTGACAGGTTGTCCGGTAAGTCCCTTCACTTCCATCCTGTGTGGTTTCTAGGGCAGCATTCAGTTTTTGAATGTAATGCACTGTTCAGAACAAGCCCTTCTGCAGCATGTTATTAGAAAAGTTGTTCTTAAAGCACAGAAGAACATAAGAGTGCTGAGAAATCTCATTTTCAAGGGAAAAAGTCAGAAACCCTTTCTCCTGCTCTTCCTTTCTTCCCCTCCCCTATCTGTGAAAGGCAACTCAGCTGCAGAAATTTCCTGCTGTGGTTAGAACAAACGTTCAAATTGTTTGCTATTACTAAAATTGATGCCTTTGTATCTTTGTTGCTGGGGTTTACCTGTCAGGTTCAAGGTGGTGTAGTTGACCCCATAATAATGCTAATAATGCAGCAAGTTTCACCACAGTGAAGCGGCAGTCTCAAAGGGCGGGTTACTGGCCTCGCATCCAGAATCACTGTGTGTGTTTGTAAAAGACCTGAATAGAAGCTTTCAGGCAGACAATTGATAATATGGTCACTCTTTGAAAGATAGTGCTGTTTCTGAAATCTAATCTACTTGACCTTGTTTTCCACTATTTCTTCTTGGTAAACTAAATTAGCATCCAGAAAGCAACATAGTTATTTTTGGTGTGGCACTTGCACTTTAAAAGTGCTGTGCAGGGTCTTGGATGTTAAGGGACGTCAGTAAACAAATGTTACAGCTGTTCTGGTGATGGGCTGCGGCTGGTGAATTGATAGACCTGTCTGCTAGCTGAAAACAGTCTGGGGCAGCAGGCAGTGAAGACCGGTCTGTGGTGGAATAGTTTTCAGGTTTGTTTTGGGCAAGAGCTCTCTTTAGATCTTGGTGTTCTAAAGAATATCATCAGGATCTTGCTGTACTGGGGTGACCCTGGCTTCATTCCTGGCACCCACCAAAGCCTTTCTTTCACTTCCCTCTGCAGCTGGGCAGGGGAGAGAAAATATAACAAAGATTCATTAGTTGAGACAATGACCAGGGGAGAACATTCAGCAAATACTGTCACAGGCAAAACAGACATGAATTAGATACATTAATTGAATTCATTGCTAACAAAATTGGAGCAGGATAATGAGAACTAAAAACAGACCATAAAAACACCTCCTCCCCATCCCTCCTTCCTTCCTGAGCTCCTCCCATCAGTGGTGCAGGGAGGTGGAAATGGGAGTTATGGTCAGTTCATCACATGCTGCTCCTGACAATGCACAGGGAGGAGTCCTTCCCCTGCTTCAGCACAGGGTCTCTCCCATGGGAGACAGTTCTCCATGAACATCTCCAACATGAGTCCATCCCACAGGCAAGGGTTCTCCACAGAGTGCTGCAATGTGGGTCACTCTTCCATGGGGTGCAGTCCTTCAAGGACAGGCTGCTCCTTTGTGAGCAGGGTGACAAGTCCTACCACGAAACCTGCTCCTCTCTCCACAGGTCAGCAGATGCCTTCCAGACTTGTGCTCCAGCACAGACCTCTCATGGGCTCACAGCCTCCTCTCAGTCATCCAGCTGCTCTGGTGTGAGTTCCTCCATGGGCTCAGGGACACAGCTGCCTCACCCTGGGCTGCACCACGGGCTGCACCACGGGCTGCAGGGGAATCTGCTCCAGCACCTGGAGTAGCTCCTGCCCCTCCTTCTGCACTGACCTGGGTGTCTGCAGGGCTGTTCCTCTCACATATTCTCACCCTGCTCTTCTCTGGCTGCAATTACATCTGAGCAATTACTTTTTTTTTCTCCTTAAATCTGTTGTCAGAGGCATTACTATCATTCTTGATTGGCCCAGCCTTGGCCAGCAGCGGATCTGTACCCACTGGCTGGCCTTGGCTCTGCTGGACATGGGGGAAGCTTCTGGGAGCTTCTCACAGAAGCCATCCCTGTAGCTCCCCTGCTACCAAAATCTGGCCTCACAAATCCAATACACTTGCCTAAAACTACATAATTTTTTATAGCATCATAGAATGGTTTGGGTTCTAAAGGACCTTAAAGATCATCTAGTTCCACCTCCTTCTGCCATGGGCAGGGACACCTTCCACTAGATCAGGTTGCTCAGAGCCCCATCCAACCTGGCCTTGAACACTTCCAGGGATGGAGCAGCTGGAGCTTCTCTGGGCACTCTGTGCCAGTGCCACACCATCCTCACAGTAAAGAGTTTCTTCCTAATGTCTTACCTAAAGCTTCCCTCTTCCACTTTTAAGCTATTGCCCCTTGTTCTGTCACTATGTGTCCTTGTAAAAAGTCTCTCTCCAGCTTTCTTACACTTCCTCTTTAGGTACTAGAAGGTGCTAGAAATTCCCCCTGGAGCTCTCTATTCTCCAGGCTGAAAAACCTCAACTCTCTCAGCCTGTCTTCATAGGAGAGGTTCTGTAGCCTCTGAGCATCTCTGTGTCCTCTTCTGGACTCTCCAACAGGTCCATGTCCTTCTTATGTTGGGGCCCTTGGTGGGGTCTCACAAGAGCAGAGTAAAGGGACAGTCACCTCCCTTGACCTGCTGGTCACACTGCTTTTCATGCAGCCCAAGATGTGTTTGGCTTTCTGGGCTGCCAGCACACATTGCTGGGTTGTACTGAGCTTCTCCTTCACCCACACACCTAAGTCCTCCTACTGGAGGCTGCTCTCAATCCATTCTCTGCCCAGAGAGAATGTGTGTGTGCTTGGGATTGCCCTGACCTGGGTGCAGGACATTGCTTGGCCATATTGAACTTGATGAGGTTCTGAGGTGCTGTGGTGGTTTAGCAAAATTTAGGGCTTTGGTTTGTAGGGGAGAGGAAAAAAAAAAAAAAGAGGAAAGGAAAACAGCTGCTCGACTTCTGTGACCGGCACAGAGCTTATAGTTGATAGAAGGTTGCTAAACCAATTAAATAAGCCAGTAACACCTCTGTGATGTACGTATTTAAAAAATGAGGAAATGCGAGAAGTTCCTTTTGTTCCTGCTCCCCCGCTGAAGGGTGGCGAGGCAGGGAGCCCCAGGCCCCATCCCAGAGCCAGCAGGCCCCCCCTCTGGCATGGCAGCCTGGGGTCGGGCCGCCGAGAAAGCCACCCTGGAGCAGCGAGCAGCTGCGCGGCCGGAAAACCCCAGCTGAGCTGGGACCACATGGGGTGGCAGGCCCTCCCCGCAGCCGGCACAGCTCGCGCAGAACCGAGAAAAATCCCCCGCAGACCACTGGGAGAGACATTTCCCCAATGCAGAGTCCAGACAAGATCATTTTCTCAGCAGCAACTTAGGAACATTGACTTTCTTCCAAGTCAGAGAGAAAGGAAAGTGGTATCATGTGAGGAGGCCAACATAGCGGCACCATGGTCAGTGGGGGAAGGGGAAAGAGAAGAGGCACTCCCAGCACCAGAGCTGAAATTCTCCTTGCAGGCCATGGTGAAGACTATAATACAGCAAACTGTTCTCCCTATAATTCATGAGATAAGGTACATGGGGGGATGCAGAAATCCACGTGCAGCCCGTGAAAAAAGTACTCATGCCAGAGCCCATAGATGCCGTGAAAGGTTTTTAGAGATTGAAGAAGAGAGCCTTTGCTTTCAGGCTGGAATAGCTCATCATTAAAAGATGAAAACCCCATGACTATTATGATCCATGATGGCAGTTGTGGGAAGACTGTGCGATTCATGGGAGGGATATTTTTTCACTGCAGCATTCGGGAAGACTGTTTTTTATGAAGTTTGAAACCACGCTAGAGAAGTTTGCAGAGAACTGTCTCCTGTGGTATGGATCCCACAGCACAGCAGAAGAAACCCTTTTCCTTAAACATAAAGTAAGACTCCTAAGAAATGAAACACTGACCAAAACCCCATGTTTGTTTCCCTTGCGCAGGTTGGTGGAAAGAGGGAGGTAGTGGAAGAGAAAGGTGTTCTGGAAGCTTGCTTTGGTTTCTCATTATTCTTTTCACTTTTAATTCTGTTTGTAATAAATTTTCTTTATTCTACTGTAAGTTTGAGCCTGTTTTGCCTTGAAGTTTTTCCGTTTTCCTCAAATAATCCTTATTTCACCTCATAAAAATGAAGTTTCAATTTCCCCTTCTCTGCTTAGCTATAGCAGAGGCAAATAAATAAGTAGCTTTCATGGTGTTTGCTGCCTAACCAGCGTCAAACCGCCACAGGTGCCCACCTCTCCAGCCTGTCAAGCTTCTCCAGGATGGCATCCCTTCCCTCTGGCGGGCACCACTCAGCTTGGTGTCATCAGCAAATTTGCCAAACTTTTCCAGAAAAATGATGAAAATATTGATCAGGTTGGGGTCATAGTTATGTCACTGTTTATAGATTAGGTGTCAGACGTTCAGGACAATAGATGTGACTGAGGCTGAGGGCGTTGGGTAGATCTGGACCCCCCCCCCCCCCCCCCCCCCCCCCCATTTCTGCTTGGCATCTATATATATTCCCTTCTTTGGAATCCACTCTGTCACTGCACATTGAAGACAGACCATGGTGTTTCTAGGAGCCTCATCATGATCTGTGTGCATGTTTTCTCACTGCACATCTTCAGGACAACACTCACGCATTTTCAAATGCGCTTGAAAATTGGTCATAAGACAGCCTGAATGGATGATACTTTGCATGTGTTAACTCAGCAGACACAAAATATTTTTACGCTGATCTCTCCTTTCCTGAGTCCTTTAATGTCAAGTGCCATAAGGCAGGGCAGGACTTATCTCCTAGTGTTAAGCAGGACTGCTTTGTTTGAGCTGCAGTCAGTAGCAGCTATGTTCCCGGAACTGTGAAAGGAAATGTCATTTAGTTTGAGGTGCCTTGAAATGCAGAAACATTTGTTTCAAGTCCCTCAGAGGGCTGTTGGCCAAGTTCAGCAGCAGGTAATCTATGTGCCAGTGGGCATTGCCTGCATCAGAGAGCATTTCTTTGCTCTGCAGGACAAGTCAACAGAAGACTGGAAGTATATTAAATCAATCCAGCAAAACAAAACCCGAGCAGTTCCACATCAGTTGACTGACAGTCACACAGGTTTTGACTCAAACCCCATTAATGTGGGAGAAAGCTTTCAATGGCATTCATTTTGGCTTTACATAAGTCCCATAGAGGTATAACCGGTGCACTATTGCCATAGGGAAGCTCTGTTTTTAACAATACTGAAAAGGCTGATTCTTCCGTATTGTCAGAGAATGCTGTACTAACATAGATAATGTAGCTTCTCAATGCATCCCTTGAAGCCTGATAAGTATTTAATTGCTCTTTTGGAAAAGGGAAGCTGAGGCACAGAGAGTTGGAGTATTTTGCCCAAATTCATGCAGAGACAGTGACAATCATTGGGGAGTCTAGTAAAGAGTCAGATAAATTAGATCTGGGAAAAACACAGACTTACAGCAGCAAGAATTCAGTGAACAGTAAGGTTTATTTTTATAGATATTGACATTTTCACAAGAAACAATAGCAGTTCATTGAAGCACAGTGTGCATGAGCCCTGAGTAACCTCGTGGCCTTCATGTTATAAATCTTCTCCTTCCTTTTTCCATGCAGTTTTGTAACATCTTTTGTTGCTTTGGAGTTGAATTATTCCCCAGTCCTCTAATTTTAAATGCCATGTTACATTCTTTTGTTCCTGACTTCACCTTCATTTTATGGGCTTACTGGATTTAACTGCAACATTTTTTTACACTCCTTATTTAAAAAAAAAGGCATTTGAAAACTGATTATTTATTTATTTAAAACTGAAAATATTATTTGCTCCTAAGTGCTTTCAATTTGAGGAAAAAAGTACTAAAAATGCAATATTTACAGTGATTTAAATTCCTCACTGGTAAATAGTTTAATTAAACATCTTTGTGCTTTCCTGTGCTCTAGGCATGGAAGGGTTTCTAATTTGTCCAGAGCAGTTGGTAATCCTTTCAAGTCCTTTTGACACATTGATTTTCTGTAACTTTATTAATACTAAAATTAATTAAGGAGCTGACCGCAAATCATGCTGATGGTTGTATTTCTTGACTTAGACATAATTAGCATTTTTACATTATTTCTTAGCTGCAGCCTTTTGTGCTGGTATATAAGCTTTCACAAAAATGCAGTATTTTAAAATGTTTTGCCTATGTATGCTCATGCTTATGCACGAACTTAAGCATTAGTCTTAAGCTTAAAAACTAATACTATTGGTTTAATATTCAGTCAGGATTCATGAATGAAGCTGTCTATCTAAAGAAACATCAAGGACAAGCCATGTCTCCTGATCAGTGTTTGTCCTGAGCTCTCCTCTTACTGCAGGATTTCTCCTTGATACAATAGGACTAAATCCATTTTTATGGCATAAGAATTCTTGATTTCTGAGTGTAGCAATTGCTACAAACAGTCAGTGAGGTGAGGGACAGAAAAAGAGCCACCACTAATTTTTTAGTGGGAACGTGCTATCTCACAAACACGCAGCAGCTGCAGGATCGATGCCAGTGTCTGGAAGCAAAAAGCTCTCATGTTTTAGTCATCTGCTCCCACAGTAAGTGTGAATGCCTTAAGGAGTGCAACTTGCTTTTGGGAAAGAGTTTACTCAATCAAGTTCTGATCTTTTTGGAGATCTAACAGCCAGGGTTTGTCATCTCCTTTGTCCAAACACGTAAAAAATTTCCCAATCTGTATTCTGTTTCTAGATACCATTTGTAATAAACTCTTTGTTCTTCAGACACAAAATTGAACTCTTCTACTAAATCAAGGAAGTAACTGAATCATAGAGAAGGGCATCAGGCTCACCATTCCTCAAGGCAGGATCCATGGACTCTGAAACATCCTTTATCTTATCTGTTCTTGAAAAACACAAACAATTTCAACAAGGGAAACACTTTAATCCCCTTTTTGTGTGTGTCCCCCCCTTACTCAGCCATTTAGAAAGGTTTGCTTAATGGCTCCCTTAAATCTCTCTTGCCACAATTTAAGCCTGTCACCTCTTGTCATATTCTCAGTGAACACGGAGAACGCTTTGACCTTTATATTTGCAGTCCATTTGAATATTTGAAATACCTTTTCATGAGTATGCTTTATTCTTCTAATGTGAAACCTAAAAGCCTGTTCTTAGTTTTCAGGCCGAGCAGTACGACAATAAGTGGTTTTCTTCATAACTTCACGTTCTCTTTTGAAAAAATTCTGGGTCTTTGCCCCCAGACTTTCAGTCTTACAGAAGTATTTTTCGTGTTGAGCTGCAAGATTGTTGTTGTGAGTCAAGGAAGGTGCTCTAAAGAATGGTGCCAGGTAAGAGGAGGTGCAATGTGTGTGAGGTTGGCAAGTCAGACAGATAAATGGGGCCTAAACCTCCCATACTCATTCTCAGAGGCCCAGGCTGTGTTAATGTCTGCTTCCAAAGGCTGGTTAGCCAGGCCCAGTGCTGACCATGCTGGATAGGAATTCTCTCTTTGCCCTGCTATGTCCTCTTTTTTCTGCCCAAACATATTGTTCAGCTGTACAAAGAGGAGCTGTTGGATGACTAATGGCCAAGTACAGAATGTCTGTAGTGTTTGCTTTTGGTGCTCAAATAGTTTCTATGGCTTGTCTGATTTGAGTGATAATGAGCACATGGCTGCTGGAAAATATTAGAAAAAAAGGCTCAAATGCTCCTCCAGTATGCCTGTGTGTATCTTGCGGTGTGTGTCTCCTGTGTGACCAAAGACTGCAGTGTGGTACATATATATGCACTTCTTCCAAAGAAATCCCGTACAGAGGAAGAGAAGCTCATTCCCATTGGATCATGAGACTGCCAGATTCCTATAACTTCAGTTTAAGGAATGGTGGAAGTGATCTGGGATGCAATCACTGGACCTCTAGAAAGGCCAAGAACTTGCAATATATATTTGGATTTGACAAGTGTGTATCTCCTGAATGGCAGAGTGTCGTGGTGGATGCCTGGCGAGTTAGGAGTGACACATCTGTGAAATGTGCAGCACTTTGCTGCTCTGCTGTTGTATCTTTGTGTTTGCTGCTTGGATTTATGATTTCCAGAGTAAGGCTTTTACTTATGAAACAAAGGAATTCTATAAAGCTTGTTAAGCTGAACAGAAAAATTTCCATAAAGTTCATGGTGCTTATGTCTGATGGGCTTTTCTGACAGTGAGAAATACGTGTGACAAAGGCTTTAGCATGTCTTGGTTTTTTTCCTTTTTTAATCTAAATCTGCATTTTATACACAATGAAAAAATATATTCTCATTTTGCTATGATCTCATTTTTATACCTGTGCTGAATATTTCATAGTTGTGTGCATATTGATTGGGAGAAAGCTAATATTTTATTAACAGCTATTGATTCTTGAATGTCTATTACTGTATACAGGTGATCAAAGGATCACCTTCTGAGCAATCTGAGATACTGAAAAGACCATAGGACCCTGGTTCAATGATGGGCACCTGTAATTTGTTTGAAGTGGCTAGGGTTTGGTGTAAGCACTCTTTACAAATGCATTGTAGGTCATCCAACTCTTGCTTTGCTGGTTCTGCATGTTCACAGATAAGTTAAAAAATGCTTTTTTCAGCAGAAATATGTAAATTACGGAGATGGAGCAGAGTTCCTGTGGTTCTGAAGGTGTGCACTGTGATTTGTCTCTTTATGGAGAGTCTAATTCTGGTTTTGGAGGACCTTTATGTTCTGTCTATGAGCAAGAATATTGAGATACGGTGTAGGTAATACTGCAGGTGAGTGTCAGTGTGTCTGATAACTAGATATCCTAGATGCCTAAATTTATTTCTGTATTTGTAAACATTAGTCAGTAACCATAAATCTGGTAATGTTGCCTTTATGAAATATTTGTGAAATAATTTTAAAGGGTGTAGAGGAGCTGACACTGGCAAGCAGACTTGCTTGGTCCTTAAGAAATACAGCCTTTGGGAATAGCACAGGGATGGGGGAAGGAGAGGTGCTTTGATCTACCACTTTGTAGTTAACGTTTTCATGCTTTCTACTGTAGGCTTTTTGCCTCCCAGTATGAAACTTCCTATTTAGTTACATGATTGCATGTAATAATTGCTCAAACTGAGGATTTTTATGATTCTCACAGAAATAGCTCTTATTCTTCATTGTCAGAGAAGTGGGACAGAGCTGGGCAAATGAATGACGCAGTCTTGCTAATTGTGTTCCCATTAGAATAGTCTTATTGCAATTTCTATGTGCTTAGATTTTTTTTTTTCTTTTCAGAGTTTACAAATAAAGTTCATTTTTAGAAAATACAGTTCATGCTGCTAGACTGAGATAATCAGGTGTTTTGGGGAAGGCTTTCCTGGTATGCCAGATGATAGCAGAAGGGGCCAGAAAACAGGGCTGCCAAGCAAAGGATAAGGATGTCAGTGGAGAGACAGCTTAATGGCCTGTAGGGGAAAAGCACATTTTTTTCTATTTATTTATGAAGAATAAAAGTTTCCATGTTTTCAGGATCCTAGGGATTTGGTTTAGTGTCCTTTGTGCTTTTCATAATGGAGAGTTCTATTTCATAAAGTTTAATGAATAGAATTTTTCATAATGCTGAACTGTCTACTAACATTTGTCCTTAATACTAGTTTTTGTCTGGTTTGTTGTTGGCCTTTTGCTTTCAAAATAGCACAAATGTTAAAAGTGGTGTTCTGTGGAACATCTGACACAGCAAATTCTTGTTCAAACAGTAAATTAAGAATGCGCATATTTAGGCACACACACTCCCCAAAGGGGCAGAGGAATCCTCTGATCTTTGGAGACTTGATTTCAGATAGATTCCTTGGTATCTATCCAATTCTCAACTGCATCCTCTATTATAATTGGGCCACAAATACCGCTTTGCAATAAAGCAAAGACATACAAAATGTAGTCCCATTCTAGCACAACATATAAAGTTGCCTTTTCGAATGTGCTAGTACTGTCTGCTCAGTACACTTTTACTTCACTCTGCATGCTTTTAAGAGTCCCACAAATCCTCTGATGTTCATAGGAGGGTAGTTAAATGTATGTAAAACACATTCCCTGTTTCTCTGGCTGGCAGGTTAAATCACAAAAATATTTTGATTCTCTCCACACTTAGGAAACTAGATTTATTCCCTCACAGAAAGTTCAAAATTCACTATCCAAGTGACTCTTCTCTCCCTGGATCTGGGTCTCTAACTTCTGCAAGATCAAGTAAGGTGTATATGGCATCTGGTAATGTAGGTTCCTTTACATTTTTTCTTGTTGCTGCTGCTAGAAGTGAAACACCAGTGGGGACACTTCCAAGGGTGGGGCACCCACAACTTACCTGTTCCAGTGCCTCACCAGCCTCACAGGAAAGAATTTCTTACTGACACCTTACTGACACTTAATCTGAGCCTGCCCTCTTTCAGTTTGAAGCCCTTCGCCTGTGTCCTGTCACTTCATGTCCTACTCCAAAGTCCCTCTCCATCTCTGTTGTAGCGCCTTTAGGTACTGGAAGGGAGTCTAAGGTCTCCCCAGGGCCTTCTCTTCGCCAGGCTGAACAGCCCCAATTCGCTCAGCCTGTCTTCACAGGAGAGGTGCCCCAGCCCTCTGAGCATCCATCCTTTCACTCAAGTCTTCCTGTAAAAAAAATGCAAATGAAGTAGTTGAAGGGTATCTATCCTTTTGCCTTCAGTGGTGTCGGTATTTGAGTGGTTCATAGGTACCCACACTGCCCTTTCTGTGTCAGCGAAGAGACAGCAGGAGGAAAAGTATGGAATACAAACTTGGTCTCCTCCTGTGTGACACCTGCTGGAATGACTCTGAGTCATCCTACACTCTGGCATGAACTGCCTCAGCTGGGCTCAGGTGAAGGCAGGAAGGCCAACTTGGAATTCTTCCTCCTTCCCACAACCAAACTGAGTGTAAGCCTGGTCTTTTAGCAGCTGAACTCACGAAGAACAAATAATTAAAGTGGTGTAAGTTGGAAGGCCCATTGTTCTAGACAGCAATTCTGGATACCCTCCTGCCCAAGATCTCTTCAGATAGCAAGGTACATGGGTTTCTTTTCTTTCAGATAAAATGAATTGCTTTTTTATTAGAACCTGGTGTCTTGACCTGCAGTTGGCCTTATATTTATTCTCTGTCAGAAAAGTTGGTTGTTTCAGAGAAAACACAGGCCTCCCTGCAACTGTAATATATCATAGAAGGAATCTCTTTCCTTGGTTCCATCTAACGATCATTTTGCTCCTTGAACCATAAGAATCAATAATTTCATAATTAAATTCTAGCTGGCAAGATGATTTGTGCTATTCATGTTCATTAAGGGGCCACTATTTTGAATATTATTTGACTTAAATTCAATACCGCCTGAAGTATTTTATCAGTTAGACCTATTCTGTAAAATGACTGTTTCCATCTGTCCACCCTGATTTTTTTCCCCTTTAATTTCACTAAGCAAGAGAGCCTTTTTATTAATACTGGGTAAGAGTATTCTACATTCTGTTACTCATTTTACATACCTTTGTCATAGCTGATACTCATTTTCTCATAAGTACTGAATAATCATAATCTTTAAAATATTTTTATTCAATTCTAAAGAAAACAAATGGGACCTTCCAAGGAAGAAAGTTAAGTAGATACATGAATATTGTAGTGATCTTGAAGAAATAATCATTTTTATCACTTTCATGGTCTACAAAGAGGAGGGTAATTGCTGCTATGTGTTTAAATCCCTCAAATGCTATTTGTTGGTATAATTTCAATTGGCCACAATACATTATTTTCAGTGTCCTTACATTTTAAGCTTAATATAAAAATGTGATTGCTTTAGAGATGATACAAGTAAGATTGTGTCTGGAAAGGCAGTCAGGTTATTATGAAATATCTAATCTAATTAGATTAGGTGAACTTGCTGTGATTTAAACCAATCTGTTAGATGCAACAAGGAATGTTAGAATAGTTTGGGTTGGGAAGGGCCTTAAAGATCATCTCATTCCACCCTGCTGCTGTGGGCAGGGACACCTTCCACTAGACCAGGTTGTTCAACCTGGCCTTGAACACTTCCAGGGGTGGGGCAGCCACAGCTTCTCTGGGAAACCTGTGCCAGGGCCTCATCACCCTCACAGGGAAGGATTTGTTCCTAGTGCCTAATCCAAATCTACCCTCAGTTAAAGGAGAATAACAGTTGGAGAGTATTGAACAACACCACCACCAATAATAATTAGATGTTTCCATTTGAATCCTTCAAGATACTTCAAGAGTATGTTGAGTATCTTAGTATTTTTGTGAATTTTACCTTGGGGTTTTACAATAGAGCACAGATAGCACACAAAATGTTAATGCAAGGGTTTTTTTCTTTAGTAAATATTTGTGAACTTCTCTTTTTTTTCCCCCCCTCCTTTCCTTTCTGTAAGTGTTCAAATTATAACCCTTAAACTGTGCATAACTGCAGTGGGAGGGCAGGAAAGTTTAGACTTAGTGAAATACCAATTTCAGATATAGAATGATGACATTGCCATTTTTTCTGTAGTTTCTTGACATTTGTGATCCGGTGCAGACCATGATGCTTCTGGTTCTCCTCCACCATTTAAAAGCTATCTCATCTTTTAAAATAACTGGAAAGAATATGAAAAACTTTGTAAGAATTACAGTTTTTCTTGTAGAGATGCATTCTTGCTTTGTTTAATGTTTTTATTTAACATATGAAGCATACATTTACTGGCTTTACAAAAAACACTGTTAAATATTCTGTTCTAGCTTATCTCAATTAATTTTCAGTAGAGTTTATTATTTCTGAGCCTCAATATTAACTTTTTATTTTTTTTCCAGAACTGAGTTACATGTTTCTCCTCAGTGGATTTTTTTTGTTTGTTTGCTTTTTCCAGAGAATCTAAAGCTATTAGCATGCTATTGTATTGTTCCATGTCTTTGTCCTCCTGTATCTTTTCTTAATGACAAGTGAAACTAGCTTGTATCTTATTCCACTGCTGCCTTCTCTTTCTGTGTATAGATAGAAATCTGAGCTGATAGAAATCTGAGTTATGAGTTCCCTTCCTTTGTACATGTGATTCAAGACCCCCCCATCCTCAGGTTTGGGGTTTTTTTCCCCTTTATTGCTGTTCATCATCTTTTAATGCTGTTGTATTTGTGTGCCTGGCCCTGTGGTTATCATACCAGCACTGATCTAAGATGTGGTGGTCTCTTCCAGCCGACACAGAAGATGAGAAAAGCATGTCCAAGATGAGGTGATAATCCTGCTGTACTTAATGACTATCTCTTGATGTAAAATAAAATAAAAAACACCAATTGTTGTTATTATTGTTATTATACTACAACCTACATTGTACCTTCTCAGGCAAGAAATGGCACTCAGTGAGCATCACAGAATAATAAGTGTTTCCCTTTCAAAGGGTTTTGAAAACCTTACAACACATCATCACAGGCTGTAATAATGCAAAGTAAATATTTCATAGGGAATAAGCCTAAAATATGAACCTTCCCCATTAATTGTTCAGAAGAAGAATGAAAAATAGGATCACAAGCTAAGATTGTTACTGTTCTTTATGTTAGAAACAAAAGATGGGAATTACGTTGGGTCTGGAGCTAGTGATTGGTTCACCCAGTCCAAATATGCCACTTCCCCATTGGGGCTAGTGAAGTTTCAGGGAAACACTCAGGTTTAGAAGGTGCCTTGTTTGGCTGACTCTTCAGGCTGCTACAGGCTTGTCTCAAGATGTCATCTCTCCATGTTAGACACGCTCTGTTTGTGAGACACATTTTCTCTGTATTATAACATAGTTATTTATTCACAGTTTTTGGTGAAAAGGATAGGAGGCATCTCCCAAAGCTTATTTTCTCCTTGTATTCCCTCATTGTTATTCCTCCAGCAGGGTTCTGCTGAGCTGTGCTGGGCTGTTTCCGATGGCCCACACAATCCTTTCTGGAATTCTTACTTTCAATTATGAATAGGGATAGGAACTATGCATTGTAATTCAGGCCTCTCACAGGGTTAACTGTGCTGAAGTTTTTTTCTGTTCTGTGTGGCTGCTTTCCAGAAGCTCTTGGAAAACACAGCAGTTTTGTCAGTGTTGGTATGGTCACTGGTGACAAGACTTGTGACATGTCGTTCATCTTTCCCAGTGTGAATACTTTTTAGGATGCCCTATCAATTAGAAAAGCTTTTTCTGGCTGAAAAAGATTACTTTCTTTTTATTACAGGAGAGTTAAAAGAAACAATATTGCATATGTATAATTTTTCATCTCTAAGATTATTCCTGGTTGACCCTATCTTGCCTATTAATAAATATTTGAAATGCGTTTCTATCCTCTTAATTTTCTGAACTGCATGTGAATCCAGCGAGGTGTGCCTCACAAAATGACTTCCTTGGGTTGCAGCAGCATGAGGTATTCCATTGAAATTCAATTTGTGGTTCCAGGCAATTGTTTTGTTACACTAATTTTATTCACCTGGCATCTTTTTCATGCTGTCACCTAGGATGCAGGGTCAAATTAGTATCAGAAGAAATCCTTTTTTCTCCTTCCAAATTAACCTATTAATATTTAACTATTCAAATTAATACTAATTTTTAACATATTAATTGAATGATCTCCTTCTGTGGCATTGGAGTGCTTGTGACTGTTATGCATAAGGATCCTACTTCTGTTGCTGCAAGATGGAGATTAGATTGAGGGCTCCTAGCTGACATCCATCCCATCTGTATGCATGGGAGCTTATGGCAGGAGATTTCCTCCAGGGAATTTATCACCGTGATGCTGCAGGCTCTGTGTTCAGGTTTTCTGAGGAATAGTTGAAGCTAAAAGCTCCATAGTCTTCTATGGGAAAAGTTCCTCAATTACTGTAATGCTAATTTAGGGCTGATTTCAGCACTTGTGCAGCGTAGCTCAGGGATCTGATGAAAAGACATATTCTTCTTTTACTCTGACAGTATTTGCTGTTACTTGCTGACATTTGTCATATGTCAAAGAAGAGACACACGAGACACCGATTGTTAATGATTGTAATTGGGTTTGAGCCCCTAAATGGAAGATGTTAAAAGGACTGAAATTACAGTCTTTATCAAAATTATGTGCAAGCCATACTTATATCACTTTACTCCCTTCCCCTGACTGTGGGACAGGAGCAGGCAGGGGACCTAGGAACCTTGTATTCTCTGAAGATGGGTGTTCTTCTAGGAAATAGTCAGTGAAGACGCAAAATGCCTTTCCAGGGGTTAGGGACAGTATCTTGAGCAGGAATGTTATTTGATGTGTAAAGTATGTCTTCGTTTTTCTCTCTGGTGACAAATGATAGGACCCGAGGGAACGGCCTGAAGTTTTGTTAGGGAAGGTTTAGGTTAGATGTTGAAAAAAGGGTCTTCCCCCAGAGGGTGGTTGGGCACTGGAACAGGCTCCCCAGGGAGTTGGTCACTGCCCCGAGCCTCACAGAGTTCAGGAAGCATTTGGACAACACTCTCAAGCACATGGTGTGATTCTTGGAAATGGTCCTGTGCAGGGCCAGGAGTGGGACTTTGATGATCCTTGTGGGTCTCTTCCAACACAGCATACTCTGTGATGCTGTGTTTAATTAGTTTGATCTTTTCATTTCTTGAAATTCTGTGAAGGTAATGTCTGGGCAGGTACCTCCTGACACCTTCCTCCAAATAATTTTACAGTGGTTGTCTGTCTGATGCTTAACCTGTGACAGTAAGTTTATATCTATCACTTTCCTAATGGGCTTTTATCAGATTTGTTTCAGCCATTCCTTGTTTGTGATTATTAACAACCCTTTTCAAATTGTCTCTTGATTATTTTATAGTGCTTGTACATGCAAGGTAGCCCTGAAATGTCAGTGGTGCTCCAGCATGTCATAATGTTTACCTGTCACCCAATAGTAAAAAATGTCAGGTTTCTCTTAGACTCCAGTCTTTCGTTTCACATGGTTCAAATATGCCAAATCCAGTCTCTTTCCCATTCTTGTCTGTTGGTAAACAATTTCATTATATTGGATGAGCTTTTCACTGACATAACACCTTTCTGACCATTTTTTTACAAACGTATCTCAGTCACCAAGTCATGTAGCCAGTTAATGAGAGAGAGGGGTGGAATGTAGAATTCTGCCCAATGCTTTCACCCCTAGATTGTGCTTTCTCCTTTGAGCATGTTCTACAGGAAGATCTGTGCTCAGTTTAGCTAATAGAATCATTGCTCCCTTTTCTGAACTGAAGTTCTCTATGTAATGCTGCTTTCCTTCCCTGGAATACATGCTGGAATTAAATTTTAAGCAGTGCATTACCATGTGATATGCATAGGTACATGTGTTTTGTGAGGGTTATTCCTTGTGAACATGAAAATTGTTTGTTCCAAATTCATCCTTACTTGATTCTCATTTCTCATATTCTCTCTTACGTGACTTAGATCACATTTTCTGGAGAAACATTCTAACCCTCCTCCTGGAGTTTAATACTTCCTTTGTGACTTGTGATTTGATCATTTAGCCCCAGTTTCTCACCTTGTCCTATCTTACCAGAGAAATTTTGGGTAGCAGTCTCTGGGTCAGTAGCACAGAGAAGGGAGCCTGGAAGTGAATGTGACTTTATCCCCTGGGTGCTCCTGCTCTGAACCTCCAGCGTATTTCTACAGTGCTTTTGGTGGTGTTTGATGCTTTTAGGTACTTCAGTTTGCTGCCTCTTTATCCCCAAAATTATGTTCTAAGTTTCTTGGAGAAAATACTCCTTTCTTACATCATCATCAGTTCTCTTGTAAAAGCCTGTATTCAAATTCCCTTTTTTTGTTGTACTGCGATTATCCTTTGGTAAGTTAGCTAAGCCTGTACAATGTATGGTATATAAATTCTGTTTGATCCATCTTCTGTCGTAGCAGCGGGATCTTCAAGCTGTGCACTGTTTTGCTGATATAAGAAGGTATAGTTGCATCCAAAGGAGCTCAGGTTGTGATCTTGTCAGATCTCATAAGACAAGTGTGGCCTATTGTGATCACTATTGTGGTAGAATATCTCCAGGAAAAAATATAGATGCCCTAGGAAATGATGATGCACTAGTTCTATTTCTGCTTTCAAATAAAAATTGATTCTGTGAGTTGAGAGTATATATACGATGCTGAATCTGCACATCTTGGGGGGTAAAGCAATTTGATCACTTCCTTCCATGTTAAAGTTCCGTAGTATTTTTGTGAGGCTAAAGGAGTTAACTGAAGACTCATACACAGGAGTGACATAAAGAACTAGGGTTACTTGTTCTGATTTTTTCTCTTTTTAAACTTTTTTTAAAGCGCTGAGAACCCATTTATCCTAGTTAAATCCATTGGGGGAAGTTAGATTTTCAGCAGTCTAAGAGAATAAACCATTTAGTAGTTTAGATGCCTAAATATCTAAAATTAATTTTTTCAACATCCATTTTTGAGAATGTCAGTCAGCACTCATTGACTTTCTTGGGGGAGTTACAATCAGGGTTTGGTTTTTTTGTCAGATTCATGTATTTTCCTACAACATGGTGATATTTACCCAGGCAAGTAGTTGAGTCACCCTCCTGGAGGTATTTAGAAGATGGGTACCTGGGGATATGGTTTGGTGGTGGGTTTGGCAGTGCTGGGTTAATGGTTGAACTTAGTGATCTTAGGGGTCTTTTCCAGCCAAAATGATTGTATGATTTGAAATTCCTGTTTGCTTTCAGTAAGAAGCAAGATTCCGTCTCTGCTCTATTAAAAGCTTAAAATGTACTGGAGTTTGGCCTTTAAGCAGCATTTTCTTATTAAAAAAGTAGTACATGAAACATAAAGGGAAACCTAATTGGCTCAGTTATGTCTAACTTTGTAACCTGAAAACTGGGAGAAGTATGCTAAGTCTTTTTGACTTCCATATCACCTCTTACACACACTCCAGCACTCCTAAAGCCTTTTCTTTGCATCTCTGATAGGTGCAGAGAATGACTAAGTGTCCTGTCCTCATTATACTTGAACTCTGCTACAGAACCCTCAGTGTGATTTTATATGTTGTTGTATCAGCAGATTGACACATCTGTCACATGTGCGAGTTCGTTTAGAAACAATTCCACCTTACTGTATTGCAATAGCACTAAGAGAATTTTGTGCTAGTTTGAAATGGGGTATGTATTGCTTTTTGAATTTCTTTTTCATGTGGTAGTTAAAGCATTGTGGTGTGCTGGAAACTGAAGCTCTACAGAACTTTTATCACCGATATAAGTTCATGAAGCTGCAATGAAATGTTGGCTAAAAATTGCATCCAAAGGTCTATTACATACTTATTGTGTTACTGATTTTGAGATTTCTGCAGAGTAAAGCTTTCAGGTATTGTTGAACTGAAAATACCTGAAAGATGAGATTCTGATGTCAACTTGATAGAAGCATGCAGCTTTCACAATTTTATGGATAAAAAGCAGCCTGTCCTGTTATATTTCTATATAAATAAAATGAAACATATTGCTTGAGGGCTTTTTTCCTGACCCAGTGCAGGTGCTTGGACCATATTGAGAAGCAAAATAAAACTGTATCTTAAAATTTAATGGTAACAAGCATCGCTCCTGAAAACTGTAAATTAGGCAGTGGCAATTGCTAGACGGAGTCTCAGTTACTTCAGATACTGTCATCATGTGTGATTTCTTTATTTTCCTAAGTCAATGTCCTATGATTTAGAGGAACAGAGAACTTCATAGAACTGGTGTGTTGTTCTTGTCTCTATCAATATTAATGCCATGCTGCAGTCTAGTTGGAACTGCATAGCTGCTTTCTTTCAGCTTGGTACATCACATGTAATTCAAGGCTTTATTTGCTTTCTGTATGAAATTACCTACTTTGTAACTATGTCAAGAAAAGCAATAACTACATAGAGAAATTTGGAATAACTAGTGCTTTATAAATACACAAATCAATATATGCAATCAAGGTGCCTCATAAAAGTCCAGTGCCTTGATGCTTAACTAGTTTATGAAAAAGCAAGTTTTGGAAGTTTAACATCCCATAGTAATAATCAAGATGATCATACTGCTTAGCATGTTCCAATTAAAAACCATTGTTCTGCGTTATAATGCAGGCATGATGACTTGTGCGAAGTACTGTGTATGAGGGAGAGCTCAGAACAGAATCCCAGCACAATGGACCTGTGCTCTGACTGACCCTTGCACCTCAAGGTCATACTGTGTCTTTCATGAAATCTGAAATTTCTTTGGGAGTCCTTAAGCAAATCAATAAGTGAATAAGAGACTGACATGCAGACTAGGTTACTGCGTATCTCTAGAAATGACAGTGCAGAAACTGGTTATTCTAGTATATAAATCTGGTAAGGAGAAAAAAATTTACCATGTTTTTGTTCTTGCAGATAGGGTTATAACTGTTTGCTTTTCAACACACTTCCCTTGTGTACAGTATTACATTTTTGTTGATTTTATGAATAATTTCCTGTTCCTCTGAGGCTTTGTCTTAAAAATGGGTTTATATTGGAGCAATAGGTTGTATACTTCCTTCACTTTGTGCAAGAATTTGAGCGATTAATTCTGAGCTGTAGGACCAGAAATGAAGCTCCTATGCACTCTATTACCATTTAATTTAGGGATTACTCAGGGTCTGTAAGGTAGTCAATGTGTGATCCTTACTAAATTCTAGTTCTGAAAAATCATCTGGTGTTTGTGGAATTCAGCCTCGCTCCTGAAGACTCTTGAGTGGTTGCATATGCCAGCTCTTTGCACAGTGAAAAACTGTTCTTGGAGAAGAGCTCATTCCTTTAATGATGGGACTTTGCCATTATAAAGATAACACAAGATTTTTTTTGACAATGAAGTATGGTTTCTTCCTTATGAAATCTTTTGTTTGCATCTCTAAATATGCAATATGCAAATCTTCAAACTCTTGTAATGAGTATTTTGTGTAGATCCTGTTTGATTGAGTTCAATGCCTGTCTCCACAGTTGTGCTCAAAGTTTGCTGGCGAGTTTGAGAATTAAAGATACACATTGCTAATGACGTGAATAACCTGGCTTTCAGAAATAAGTCCACAAAACTGCAGTAGAGTATCCAGCTGAGAATGTCATGTGGACTGCCATTTTATTATCAGCCTCTGATAAGGATCTGTTTTGAAATTTCTGTGTATGTCAATATCACTAATATTTCACTATTATATAGGGCATGAAAATTCAATGTAAAAGACTACGCTTTATACTGTGACTCTTCACATTAATAATCTTTTAGCTGGTTTTGATAATTTTAATATTATTTACTAATTTGACATGTCTCCTCAATTTAAATGACCTTTAAGAGACTAGGGAAATAATATTTAAGTGTAAAGATAAAACAACCGTCTACACTTCCAGTGATTCTTGAATTTTCAGACATTGATCTAGTTCGTTCAATGCTGTTTTTCTTTAATCCTGGTGAGCTTCTGATCAGGGTGAAACGTGTCTAAATCTAAACCACAGTTTTTCAAGATTTCACTTCTTCAGATTTTCGACTTCTCACTTTGATTTCTTGTTTTCTTTTTTATGATTGTGTTCAGAAAACAATAAAACCAAATGCCTCTCTTCCCACTTCCTTCCAAATGTTATATAGGCATTTAAGGTATATGTGCAAATATTTTATAGTGTGCTAGCAAGAGATCTTTTCTTTTTTCTTCTCCTCTTGCAGAAAACAAATGCAATGTTATTGTCAGCAAGACTACCTATTACTCATCTTGATTTAGTAAAAAATAAACTTTTTTATTACAAAAATTTAGAATTTCTTCACTGCTCAGTGAACTCATCTCATGGAAATTCGAATGGGTACTTCTGGCAGTTGTTTTTATGAAGTAGTGAGGCAGAATAGAGGCTCAGAGTATAAAGTACCTTTACCTTGGGGGGGGAACAAAGATAGGTACATATACAAATGCTCTAAATTAGCTATTACCTTTCAGAGAAGACATACTGAAAATGTCACCTCACTGCTCAGCTGTGGTCAAAGCTGAGCAGAATAGTGAGATCCTTTGGGAAAGGCACTGAGAACAAGATGATAAATATTATTATGCTATTGTATAAATTCATGATGTTCTGGCATCTTCAGTCCTGTGTGTGCTTCTGGTCTGCCCATCTCACAAACTGAGGGGATCACATGGAGTACTTCAGTGCAAGAGGGGACGTGGTAGAGCAGAACTCCTTCAGGTTGTAGAAGGTTGTTTGATTCCATGAGGCAACTGCAGGCAGATTTGGAATTTTATATTCAAATTAAATCCCACTATTTCGTCCTAATTACCCAAGAGTAGCATGTGTCTACTCTTTTAGAATGTAGTGTAAATAATTTCGTGTTTAACACCAGAAGCTGTTTGTTGTGTCATAAATTACAAAAGCATTTTAGTTTCTTATTAAAAGAATGGCAAATGGGATACTTCTGCCAGCATTTTGCATATTTAGGTGCTCATAAGGATAAAGTTGCAGCAGGAAACAGTGGGGCTTTTCTGTTCTGCACCCTGTTCCTTCTTCCTGTTTCCTTGTGGAAAATGGGTAGGGTGAACTTGGATGCTGAAGTTTGGAATGGGCATAGATAAAATTAGCTTTGTTAGTTTGATTGTCATGAGTAGAAAAACACAGTTTGATTTTGGTTTTTTTACCCAGAGTTTTCTGGATTCACAATTAGCTATTATCATTCACCAGTTTACCATCTATCTGCAGTGTAATATCTTGTTTGATGTATGTATCTTGTTTCTAATTGACCTGGTTTTCTGTGGGAGATTCTTCCTGTGTGTTCAGAATAAAGCTTCCTTTTATTCAGTCTGTTTAAAACCCATCCCTTTTGTTTCATCACAACTTCTTATCAGCTGAAATCCTGATTCCACTAAGTCCACAATTCTGCCTAAATTCAATTTTTTTAATCTATCATTTTTAAAGTCTTAATTATTACATAGACATCTGAATCCTAATAACGTGCAACAAAGAGTTGCACCTTTTTTTAGAGAGCTGGCTTTCTCCTTTCTGTGTTTTCAAAGACCATTGCTTTCTGGTTGCCAGATAATTAATTTTACATGAGGCCATGTATTCTATACAAATGGTATCTGTATTAATAAAAAATGGTAGCATCTGATGACCTTGCTGTTCTGTGAGTTGTCTCTCTAAGTCTCTTGGTGTGTAGAAATGTTTGCTGCATTTGTGGTTCTGCACCCCACAAGCTGACTGTTATCTCAACAGTTTAGAGAACAGCTTAGGTTTCTTTTCAGTGTTACAAAAATATTAATAAATGGATAGTCAGAATCTTTGCACAGTGTATTCCAAAGATGAATGTTTTATTATTGAAGTATGAAGGCTTTGAGGAAGTAATGAAAGAGAATCCTTACAGTAAAAGAATTGTTTCTATCTTGTAAGCAAGTTTAAAGTGGGGCCTTTTCTTGTAATAAGAAGTGAAAGTAGCTATAGTGAAAGACCCTTCAATGGAATGTCTCCTGTAATTCCATCCCAGTGTCTGTCTTTTTTTGAAGAGCATCTCTATTTAAAGAAAATGAAGATAAACATTTCGGCATTCTTGCTTAAAAATAAATCCTGTGTTAAGTGTTTCTGTTTAGAAATTATAGGCTTGAAATCTGTTGCTGCCTGCCCTGCACAAAAGAGAGCTATCCTGATTTTTAGACTCTTGATTAAAAGGTTCTTAGCTTCACTATTTATTTTTTGCTATATATTTTCAACGTAGGGTTCTAAGTTTCAGTTGAATATTTTAGACAAAGCACAAACAATACAAATTCTAGAGTTATTCCAAGCATGCACAGACAAAAAAAAAAAAAGAGAAAGCTAAAGTTGTGTAGGTCTTGCTGTTATAGCCCATACAAATCTACTAAGTGTAACAGTGTTGTCTCTTTCAACATGGGAAAGTAGAGGCATCCTATAAATTCCATGGTACTTCTGGAAAATGCATTTTAAAAATACACAAACAAAATATAAGCAAAGGTCATATTCCTCTTAGATAATGAATAGAAAATTATTTTTTTGAAAAGATCTCTTTAGTGAGAATATGGGTATTTATAGTACCCAGAACTCCAAGAGTACAGAGCTATGTTATTTTTTGACTGACACTTCTGATACTGTCAGAGCTGCCTAGAATCTTTCACAAGCACTGCATTTCATGTACATATGAAGGGAGAAAATTTGCATTTACGTGTAATTGTTTATGTATATGTTTAGATATGTGTGCATTTGCTTTTATAAATACATGACAAATCCTTTTTTGTACCTTACATGTGGTCTGAATTATTTTTTTGTGGTTGTTTTTACAAACAGTTTTGCAGTGTCATGTGGGTGGTTTTATGCAGCATGTATTACCTCAGGCAGGCAATTAATCTTTGTCTGGCACCTTTCCTTCTGCCCCTAGTGCTTTTCCTCCTGCATTCTCCAGTTCAGTTTAGCCCAGAACAGAAGGTATTTTTTAAGTACCATAAAACAAAAGTATTGTTGTGATTCCTTCACAGAGATTAAAAAAGTGGAGAGTAAGAAGGATTTGACAGAAATATGCGTACATGAAGGTTGCTGACTTTTTTTGTCCTAGTTTGAATATTCCAGTTTATACTTCACACTGAAGTGATCAGCCATCAGCAGTTGGAATTATTACTCATTTGAGGTGTGCAGGAGCTGCTACAGCCTGGTCTGGGTTAACTTCCTTAGCCTTAAATAGATGTGTTTTGAAGACAGCTAAAAGTTTAGTTAAAATTTAAACAAGTGGTTTCGCAATTGAAACGTGGTGTGATTGGATGCTCTGCTGCTGCTGAAGGTGTAGCTAACACAGCTATTAGAGACCCTTGGCCTTTCTCAGCAAGTCTTCTCTGGCACTTGTGTTCCTGCTCTCCTTTGGCCTCAGGTGTTACTCATTTGTTGTTTTTACATAGTAGATGTTGGTGTGCTGGGCTCTTGGCTTGGTTGGGGTCCATCTCCTCAAGCACAGGGGACACACAGTGGTCACAGCTGTCTTGGCAGCTGGGCCATTGTGCTTACTTCAGCAATTTCTTATTCATTCCATGTCCTCGTGTCTTCCATGGGAAATGTTTTCCCACTGTCACTGGGGAGCTGCTGTGTGTGCTCTGGTATCAGCATGCTTACAGAGCAGTCTGTGTTTTGGTGCAAGGTGTGTTTCTGCTGTCTGTAGGATGCGTTGGGGCTTCTTATAATAGGATGTGCAACTAACCATCTACCTGAAACTATTTTGTGGTGAATTAACTTTGCTTTTTATGTGATTGTTACCTCTCTTGGTATTGAGATGAACTCTGTCACTGTCAAAATAAACTTTGATTAGGCTGCTTCTGAACAAAGTAGGGGTAACTATAATACTCGTTTTAACTGTGCATGTGCTGGTATAAAACTACCCACACACATTAGACAAAACTACCCACACACATTAGACAAAACTACCCACACAAACATTAGACGTGTGATGCTGTTAGTGTGGACTTCTAAGGCGATGTATAGAATCATACAACACAGGTGATGGAGATGTGTTTTTGTAAAAGGATGATTAATTCCTTACAAGTGATTTTGGAGGCAGATGGCCATTCTCAGGTGAAGGCTGAAGAAAGAATAAACTTCATAGTAATTTCTTCACAAGGTGGCCTGACCTGGGTGTAAACTCAGAAAATTCTCAGAAGATCCCCTCTAACATTTTGGAAAAGTTCATGAAAGCTTTTGGAGATTTTAGGCAGTTTTTGTCCAGAAATAAAACATTAAGTTTAAATGTGTATTTTGCTGGCCTTAGCAGTAGCTTGGTGGCTAGGAAACAGGGCCAGGAGAGCTGAAGCATCAGAGATGATGCGTCCTTCCACCCCTCAACTCTGCTTACAGGAAGGAGAAATAAAGTAGAAAGGAAATGAGCAGTGGACATTTGATTCTTCTGGTTTTTTTGCAATAGAAGATTGAAATCCTTTAATTTTCTGTAAAATCTTCAGTAATTGAGGAGTTCAGAAGAATGAAAAATGCTAGGGAAAAAGCAGAATTTTGTAATGTCCTTGTTTTGTAGAGGGGGAAAGAAAGGCTCAGTAAACTAACTGATCTTTGGTGGCTTTACCATAAACCATGAAGTTTTGAGTAACAGAAATGTGGAAGACAGTTCACAGAGATTCCCGAAACAAATTAACTTGCATGTAAGAAAAGAATGGTGCTGCTCTTGTAGCTATTAATCAGCAATGGTACCTGTTCATGAAACAGACATTAATAATCCAGGTGAATGAGAGTTGGGTCAAGGAATTCTGTCCTTCTCAGTAAGCCTGCTAGTTCTTTCCATCTTTGATCATGAGCTCATTTTGTGTATATTATATAGCAAATAGAAGTCAGAGAGATGGGTGACTTCAGTGGGACTTAATGATGACAGTTTCATTCCTGAGCATGCCAGCTTATTTGTTTACATGTACATGTATGTGTGTATAAAAAACTAAAAGTTACTTTTGTTTTCTTTGTCAGAGTCCCTTTCTTGTGCTTCTCATTTCCAGCTACAAGGGAAATGGTCAAAATAAGACAACTTTGGGCTTTTTGTCTTGGCTCTGCCCTCTTTGGTGTTTTGGAATGATGCTGTTTGTGACTCCTTTCACTTGCTGTGCAGGGTCCTTCTCTGCCAGTTTTGTTTGCTGTCTAGTCAGTATTTGCCATAACATTAAAGCAAAAGCAAGCTCTGTCTGATGTGCTTGAATGGGGATTTTTGGAAAGCAATGTGTGTAAGAAAGCAATGTTCTTTGCAAATTAATCACAATCTCCTTTGAGTTTAAACAGAGCAGGAGCCCACTTTCCATGCTCACTTCCCATTGTGAACACACAAGTGTTCCAAAGGATGAGCTCCTGTGAGGGCACAGAAAACCCACTACTTACTACTTACTACTGACAGATTCTAAAGGATTTTTCATCTGGATGAAAAGAGTTTTGTACCTTGGCAGGAAATCAATGCTTTCTCATTCTTATTAGGCCTGTAGCAACATCAGCTGTAGACATCCCTACACCAGGGAAAACTTCATTTAAAGTTCCCATCATTGCAGCCATATTGCTGCTAAGAAATCTTGGGATTCCTCATGCAGATGAGGTTCCCTTAGTCCTCCTTCTGTCAGCAGCTTCAGGATGTCTCATGAAGGGCAAGTTCCCATTTCAGATTTGTTGCTGACTCTTTAAATTATATCAGCTTTGAAAAAACTGACCTCTGTTAAACAAAGTATTACTGTGGGATAGCTGCTCTGTCAGTGCTAAATCTTTTGATATTTTCAGCATCTGTAAATTTGCAGAAATGGTAAATAGTGATTTACATTGTCACAGTCCTAGAACAACACAGCAGACTAGCCTCTCTTGTGTATTTTGGCAAAACACGTCTGGTACCACTGGGAAATCTATTTATACTTGAAGTGCTGAGAAGGTAATAGACAAATTTTGGCAATTGTTTGAGTAGGAACGTTCTTGTGTACACACATGAGCCTATCACAAAGGCGTTCTCATTATAGTTTGAATACTAACACAGGAAAGCTAATGACAATTAAAAGTAGGAAGAGAAGGGAGAGATTATGGAGAGGGTGTCTCTTTTAAAAGAAAGCATAGTTCAGCTTCAGCTGCTGTAAAATGCTTCCTTGGAGGGTAGCTTGATACTTTCTGTGTCTGACCCAGCACCCTGAGACCAAAGCAGCAAAGAGTCAGCCTGTGGTACAGTTTCTTTAAAGACAAAGGAGAGAACCGGCAGCCCTTCAAGAACCCTGGCATCCTGAATATTTAAGGCCTCTGAAAATTGGCAAGAAGCTGAAGTGAATTACTAAGCAGAGCTAGGGACCAACATAAACTAACAAGTATAAATGCAAGCCTGAGTTTATCAGCTGAAGCCAGGCACCTATGAGAGTGTGTGTGAGTTTCTTGCTAAAAGCAAAGAGTGAGAGGCTGATATATTGCTTTGATGCTATTTAAGAGAAAATAGTTGCAATCCACATAATTTTGCTGTCAACTGTATTTGAAAAATGGAAAAACATGTTGGATATATGTTCTGCAAATAGTTATCAACAGTGTTCCAGAAATATTTGGTTTAGTGGATTCCTTAGAATTCACCATTCACATCTTACATGTGTCTTGAGTTATCTTGAAATTGGCTGTTGTTCTATACTGTGGCAGAGTGAGAGCATTGCAGAGGTTAATTGTAGCCTGTCAAAGCCTGTGATGCTGCTGTTCTCTGTGGAGCGACTCTTCCAAAGGGCTTAGTTTAGTCTGCAAAAATGACTATTTTGCTCGCGTTTTAGAGGCACTGCCTCTCTGTGATCTATAGAAGGCTAGACTTAGTCTGTAGTCCTTTGAACACCCTGATGCACTGGTGAAAAGCTTAAGCAAATCCTAATTCCAGGAAAGCATAGCTTTTACCTCTCAGCATATGGATATCAGCCTGATGATTGCAGTTGCATAAAGGAAGTCTACAAAGAAGGGTTCCAGATTCTGATTTTTTATTATGTCTGTTATCTGTTGTGTGATTTTAAGAAAATTCATTGCATCCTTTTGATTCCACTGAAGAAAATTTTAAAGGCACCAGTGCAAAAGTGTAAAATTCAGGCTTTCTTTTTGCAATCCTACTGTATGAGGGAAGCTCCTTGTAATTGCCGGAAGAAGCGAAAAGCTTTGGGGTCAGGTCGCTCGTCACCTCTAACTCATGCTTTACAAGAACAAAAAGGTAGCAGGAGAGTGAAGTGCAGGAGCTGTGGCAAATTTGGCTAGGGGCAACAGTTAAGAGTTGCTGGATGAAAGCAAAATACGGCCTGTTTGTCTGGGGGCCTCTTTGGGGCTTGATGGTATGGTTAGTGCTCTAAAAATGTGAAATGCTACTACGTCCTATTAGAGAAAGAGTCAGTTCAACATGAGTTAGAGCAAGCAGTTGTGACAATTGAACTGTGTAGTTAAAGGGCGGGCTGGTAAGGCCCCTCTTGTGTTACTTAGCTTGTATTTATGATTATTACTGTTGGTGATGGACAGTGATGTAAAGGTTAATCTTCACAGCAGATATTTTTCCCTGATAAACTTCTTCATAGCTTTTTGTCACAGACATACTTCGCCTCCTCACCAATTCTTTTTTCTCTGTTTTTAAACCTAAAGAATTTACTGTTGCCATGCGCATATGGGTTTCTGAACTGAAGCAAGCCCATAGCTGAGTCCCATGCCACACCCCCAGCACTCAACCATTGCAGCATCCTGGTTATCCCACTTGGTTTTCAAATGCCACATCAGCTCACTGAAAAGCTCACTGCATATTGTAAATTTTTTTTTCCTTTTTCCTCCCCCCCACGTAGAGCATGATGAGTGTGGCAGTGGGCAGCATAACTGTGATGAGAATGCAATCTGCACTAACACTATCAGGGGACACAGCTGCACCTGCAAACCTGGGTACGTGGGCAACGGGACCATCTGCCGAGGTAAGTCTGCTATTGTAGAGACACCATAAACGTGTCAGGCTTTATTAATATTTGCTGACAGTCACCTACATTCTGGTAACTTATGATGGCTGGATTTTGCAGTGATTTGCTTTAAGACATCTTCTGGCAAATGGACATGATGGGAATTGATTTGTGCATAACTTCTTAGGAAGAAGGAATTATTTTTTGAATGCAAGGAAAACTTTCATTTGCTGCACTGAATACTGTCATTTGAGCTAGTATAATTCAGCTTTTGAGTGGTGTTCATGTTTTATAAACTGTGGATGGTATGTACTGTCACCTTTGGCTTTTAAGTTTTAATGAGATGCATTTTAAATTAGGATAATTGTCTTTTATGCTAGCATCATGTGGTTGTTATTTGACTACTTGCATCAGAATCATGATTTTTTTTAACATATAAATCTTTAAATGTGTATTTTGAAGATTTCTCTGTTATGTAAACAAGAAATAATGATAGCTAGCCATGCTTTCTGTGAAGTATTCATTTATGGCATGCCATTTTTTTTTGGTAGAGAAAGAGAAGCAAATATCTCCTGTAAGGACAAAGGAGGGTTGGATTAGTGAGGGCTCTGTCTTGAAGTCCTATTGAGTTGTAACTCATGCATTTATGAATTATATTTGTCTCATAAACAGCTATTTTTTGTCTTGTCTGAGTTTTCATACTTTGCAAACAGGATTACAGCAATAGAAAACTAAATTTTAGGGGGTTTTTTGCAATGACAACAATTGAAACTGAGGAATGTACTGGATAAAACATTCTGTACAATTTGGGGCACAGCAGGCTGGATATTAATTTTTCAGAGTGTTGTAAATTGGCCAAACTGTTCCTTAAAGGACAATGAGCTTTGATGTCATTCCTGTTTCAAGCTGAAGAACTTCACCAAGATTGTCCTGTCAGCTGCTGAATTAGCCGCCATCAGATTGGTTTTGAGATGACTTTCTCTGGGTACTTTCCACCTATGCCAGAGCATCCCTGCACTTAAAACTAAAATGGTTTGTAAAGACTGAAGAAAGCATAGAAAAATGTACTGAAAGTGTTGGGCAAGTTAAACCTTGGCCTGTCTATACTGAAGATCAACAGGCAATACCAGGGAGAAACTCACTGCAGTGTATTTTCAGTCTTTGATTACAGTAAATATGAATTACAGCACAGGCAACTTGAGTTTCAGAGAAGTCCGAGTACTGAACAGCCTGACTGTAGTATTTTCTTTTTATTATTATTATTATATTAATTATATTAATTATATTTCTTTGAAACTGGGATGTTTGGATTAGTTAATAAAATCGATGTTTTCACACTGGTTTTCTTCATTTGCATACCGTTAATGTGCCAAAAACTCAAAGTGAAACTCCTACTGCATATTTATTAACCTAGTAATCTTGTAGTAATGAAATTGCACTAGAGAAATGCAATAATGTTTTTACTCTCAACGTTCTGTTGAAACCTGAGCTACTAGAGTATATGTTTTTATATATAGAAATGTTGCATATTGTGTATATTTTTAGTATACCTTGAATTGTAGATGCAAGTGTAGTTGTAGTTGCCTTTTTGAGAATAGATATGCATGAAAATATAGGGAAATGTGTTCTTATATTCTGACTGGGAAGCATCAACTGGAAAGACATCTGGAGATTATAGAAAGGGGTTTGCAGTCTAATAATTATTGAAGTCATTAAGGACAAGAATAATCCAGCACTGCATGGAGTAGTCATTACTGCTAACGAGCTACTGTTAGAATCATCTTCATTTCAGTAAATTATAAACCACAATACTGTGTTTTATAACTGTTTAACACAGTACTGGTTTGATTTTCTGAGCCTGTGGTTCTGTGGTTACTCGAGGTTTTCACAAGTTTGGATGATAATTGAAGAAATGTTCCCATTTTGCCCATGATAGCAGAAACATCACTTCTGCCTGTTTTTTTGCCAAGTTTAACAGTGATCGGTCATCAGTTACCTGCCACACAGTTTTCTTGCACAGATGCTGGGCCTGGCACAAGGAAAGAGGTGTGAGCATGTCAGGACAACTACAAACTGCTGTTGGCTTGTAGTATTTTAGGACTTTATCTTCAGGCAATACAGATTGGAAAAACATAGATAAAAGTCAAGGTGATATGTTTGCTGTAATACCATCTGAAGATAAGATAAATGTTTCTATTCTCCTTGAGACATCTGCAAGCTCTTTATAAATGTTTACATGTTATAGATGTGTACACACACAAAACAGTGGTTCCAACTACTTTTGAAATAATACATCTCTGTGGTTCAGTAGGAAATCTTACTAATATTGTTCAGCAAAACCATAAACAGAAAAATGATGATTTTACGATGAGATAAAAGGACTGGCTTTGTGCATGATTCTACAGTCCATTTCAACAATCTATTTTAGCAGTGTTACAAAAAATAAAATCACAGTAATGATCCTCTTTGGCTTTAGTGAATAACACATTGATAGTCTTTATAAAAAAACCAGGATACTGGTTTTTTTTGTTTTAGAAGAGAAAACCTATGTAGTTGAATTAAATTGTATTGTGGACTACTGGCAAATATAACTCCATTACTCTGGCAGGAATTTGTGTTGTTTGCAATTTTTGTGAAAAGCACAGAGAAATAAAAAGGAACAGAAATAATATGGACATGAATATAATGATTGCTGGGGATTTAGGGGAAAAAAAACCAAACAAAACCCAAATAATGAAGAGGAAATAGAATATTTTTTTTAAAACCCCGTATAATCAGACTGTCACACATCTTGAGTAGCAAAAACTCATGTGCATAAAGAATTGCATTATTGTAAATGTAGTACACTGGGCTATGTAGAGACCAGATTGTGTCAAAAATGTGGACACTGTCACAGAGGAGGGTGGTGAAGAAAGGGCACAGACCAAGACTTGAAGGCACTTTAGCATTAAAAGAGATACTGCCATAGTTTAGGTAGCACAAAAATAGAAAGAGAAGTGGAGATGAATGCAACAGAAACTTTACAAACACATGGTTTTATATATATATATATGTATATAGACAGTGAGACAATAAACTAGAGACAAATAAGATTTCCTGTGGATACTCTCAGTTTCCCTGGAAGAAGCGAACTTTAGCATCTCAGGCAGACACTTAAATTGGGGTACTAGATGAGAGCAGAATGAAGCTGAGGTGAGCTGAAGTGGTAAGGCAGGACAACACTGTGCCATTGCCATCAGTAAGCTGGACAGAACAATGGACTCAGAATCAGGTAGATTATATCTTAGGATTTCTTCAGAAAATGATAAGTAAACCAGAGAGATCCATTCTGGAAGAAATGACAGCATCAAAAGCAAAGGACAGAGGTATAACTACTTGTATAGAGAGAGATTCTGAACCTACAGAATTGTTAAATTGCTCTTTTCTATGAAGTAAACTTCTGAAAAAATAGAAAGAGGTAAGAGTGATTTGGGACACAGAAAATGTTGTAGGTGGATACTAGAAGACATGTCATGCCCTTTTACTTGAATTCTCTAAGTTAATTATAGAAATCATAAGTGAGGGTAGAATAAGGACAATTGGAGCAATTTCACAAAACTTCATGATAGGATGTAGTCGTGCAGTGCTAAGGCTGCACTTCAAGTAGAAGGGAAAGGTGGTAAAAATTGGTTTAGCAACTGAGTGCTGTAGTTAAAAAAAGTTGTGGTGGGCAAGTGGTGGCTACTTGGTACAGCATGGTACTTTGAAGTGTGCCTGTCAGGGTGGACCTTGTGGGAAGTCAGTGTTTAGTGGCAGTAGTTAGATGAAAGCAGTTTCAGTTTCCTGGGACAGTTTCAGTTTCCTAGGACAACCAGGTTTAAGAGTAACCATAGACAGGACTGTGTGTGTGAACATAAAACACTGTCGTCTATAACATGAATAAAACTCACTGTCATAGCTTCAGCTGAAGAACCAGGGATAGCAGATACAGAGATAAATACCATTTTCAGACCTTAGAGGCTCTTGGTCTGTGTTCTGTTCCAGTGTTTCTGTGTGTAATCTTGACAGGGCTTGAATCTGGGAGGCTGGAAAATGTATCGGGGGAAAATGCCTTTCTCTGCTTTTTGTCTTGGTAAGTTCTAGTTCCAATTTTGCTTGGCAGCCTTACACCACATGCTGTGGAAGTGACATGCTGAAGTAATACGTGCCATTTGTTTAAAACATAAAAGACTTTGTGCCCCACAGTCTCCTCTGCCTCAGTGAGAGGGAAGGCAGAGAACACTTGCTGTAGGATGTACAGTCCTACAGCTTAGCAGAGTTTATTATAGAGCTTGTGCCCTGTACCACAGACTGAAGCCAAAGGAAAGAACCAAGGCAGATTGAAACATCATAAACTTTCTTAAAATGAGTGATAGCATTTGGGATTAAATGCCTTAAGTAAGCCCCCACCCATCATATTTTACCAGGAACAATGTACAAGTTGCCATCCAGGTTTTGTTGCAGTTAGTTGTTTTCTTTTGTACAAGGAAATTTAGATGTAGTATACAAGCCTTGTCCTAACTCTTGGTATTTTGTTCCAAATGTTTGTTTTAAAGCATAAATTCTGCCCACAGACATCCTTATATGCTATCAGAAAGATAGAAGTGGCCTTGAACATATTCAGATGCTAAACAAGAGCAATTCTTCAGAAACATGGACGAGGTGTGTTTGCTAATCTTTCTCATGTAGCTTTGTCATGGAGAATGAACAGAAGTCTAGCAATTAAGTGCAAATACTGTTCACTGTACTTCCACATTTTACATGTATAATCTGTCTAACAGGTATATTTAGTGTGCTATTAATATCTCATTTAGTGGTTTCTACTGAGGTGTAGATTTATTGGAATGATTAAATGAGGTGGATTTAGTTACAATCATACACCGTAAAGCAAATGTGTGCAATATGACTGATGCCTGGGCAGAAAAACATCAGGTATTGTGAAATAAAAATCAAAACAGTGTTTATTCTAATTAATATTTAGGCTGTATGATGGCTTATTTCTGCCAGAGTAGAGACCATGATTATTTTTCCTGTGTTACATTTTTCTGCAGCATTACACAGGAGACTCTTAAGGGATTACAACTCAGTATATAGTGGAGTCTTAAAGACTAGAGCTGTTATTTCTAAGTGACTCTTACACCAGTAATTCTGGTGTAATCTGGAAGTTTGTTTTCTTAGTTGCACTTATGTATTTTTTGTTTCGGGATGTGTGTTTAGGAGTGGGCTTGTTACTGGTGGACTTACTGGTCACTTCAGGAGTAAATTATTTGGACCCTTATACAAAAAGCAACTTGATTTGGAGCAGATACTCTTATTTTTTGTATGGTAGTAGGGATAATCATAGGGAGTCTGTATTCATAATACACCTAGAATGTTTCCTGACAACAAGAGTACATCTCAGGCTTCACAATTGCTTCTGTTTGATGTCAGTCAGTAAGCTGGCCTCTTTTACACTGTTTTAATCACAAATTATAATTGGATGGACATGTTGCTTTATCCAGTGACATTCTGAGAGCTGTCTTGCACTTCTGTTTTCTTTGTTTCAAAGCAGGCATTTTTATATTTCTTAGTCGGAAATATATTTAATAATCTGAAAGATGTGTCCCTGAAAGAAGTTGTATATCTTCCAGTGTGTAGGCAGTGTAGTGGTGGTGTAGTAAACAGATGATTAAAGAGAAAGAAATTTTTATGTGTTACAGAATTTCTCCTGATACAAAAAATACTCAAGAGTATTTTTAGTAAGAGCTAAAGAAGAAAAAAAGTAATTCTCTTTGGTTATTTCTGTACTGAGTAGTCTGCTTTTTGTGTCCCTTTTACACTGACATCAGCAAAGCTAAGGTAGATTAACTTTAAATGTCAGCAATGGGAGATAGTCAGAAATGCTGGTATCTTGATATTAAAGTATATCAGATCACTCTAAGGTAACTAACTGCCACTTAGGTTTATGTTTTTTGCATGCATATGTGTCTTTTGGAAGTGGAGTTGAAAGCCTTTAGGAAGCATTGGAGTGAGTTATGAATATATGTAGGCCAAGATGGAAAGAAACAAACATGACTTTCCCATAGCCTTGGAATTTCTTGTGGCTATAAGGCTTTGAACGGTTGATATGCCTTATCATGGCTTTAATTGCTGTTTTGGTGTACTATTCACCAGTCTCATGAAAGAATGAGTGAGTTTTGCTCACTTATTCTTTCATGCTGAGACTTTTCATCTTCATTCTTCACAGTCTTGAGCTTTGTATATTTTTTCACAGCTAATATATAATGAATAAATCACTGCAAAAGCAGGCAAGTGCATTCATGTGCATTTTGGTGTCACATGGCACATGTGGAAAATGCCATGCCAAGTGTAAGACACTGGGATAGTCGCACTTTTTGGGTGAGGCAGTCTAGATATAATTGATTTAATAATTTTAAACCAGTATAGATTTGTACAGCAATGCAGTTAGAATTCTTAATTTTTTTTTTTCATTCTAAAACTAGCATGGCTGGACACAGACTCAAGACAGTATTGTTGAAGCCACTAAATTTTCTGTAGTCCCAAATCCACTGTACTAATAAAAATGAAAATTTGAAATCTTAATATAAGAATCTTTGTATTTTTGTTCATTATTAGATATTTATCAAATGTGGTACAGTCATTGTAATCTCTATGTTTGTGTTTGGATTTTGAGTTATATAAACTCCCTTGTGAATTTGCCACGTACTTTTTAAACTCCTTCAGTTCTAGTGCTGTTCTTGGTTTGGTTTTGTACTGTAATGATTTAAAATAATTTTTATGAAATTAAGATGATTTATAATAACTTTTTCTTGCCCTTAAAAGATCATTGCCTAGATTTAGAGGTGTTGAAATTCAGATGTAATTATTTTTGTATGGGTTGGGTTTGTGTGGCCAGGCTTTGGTAGTGGGGGGCTACACTCCATCTGTTTGTGCTCCTGAGGAGGAGGAGATAAAGCCTGGGAAGGAGTGTGGGGTGGGGGAAAGATTTATTAAGATTTGTTTTATTTCTCACTATCCTTTGATTTTGTTGGTAATAAATTCAGTTAATATCTGCAGGTTGAGTCTGTTTTACCCATGAAGGTATTCAGTGAGTGATCTCTCTCTCAGTCCTTATCTCAACCCATGAACCCTTGGTTCTATTTTCTCTCTCCTGTCCAGGTGCAGAGGGCAGTGATAGAGCAGCTCTGGTGGGTGGGTGCCTCTCAAGCCACTACATTGTATTGAGAGCTAAGCTCTGCACATCCACCACTGTGCAGCCCAATTTTACAGCCTAAGGGCCCAGTGCTTCCTGGTCATGGGATCCTGTTCTGTGCCTGAATTGTTCAAGATGATATAGAATGCACATCAGTTATGGAAATAGCTCATTTAAAACCCATGATTCATGTACCTTGTCAGAATCCAGATCCTGATCTCTTTGCTGTCACAGATTTTCTCACCACTGTAGATTTATAACTAATTTAAAAGGAGTGTAGCAGTGATTTGTGCTTGCTGGAGAAGTGGTCCAGTCCAGAGAACTGCTGTACCTGTATAAAAGGAAGGAAAAGCTGTAGTTATGTGAAATATTTTGAAACTTAATCTGACAGGTTTTTCTGCCTGTATGAATAAGTGCAAAGGGCTCAGCAGACCTACTCATGAGTGCCTATGAGGGTTCCTAGGTTCAGATGCTGAAGTGGAGAGTCTGTTGTTGACTCAGTTGCTTGTTGTCTCCTGTTTCTTTCATTTGCAGTCATTGCTTTCAGGTCAGCTGTTCACTCTGGGGTCATGGTCCTGTGCAGCATGCACAAAAGAATTGCCTGGTGATGACAAGTTAACAGATATGTTTTCCACAATCTCCTGGCCAGTAAAACTGGGTTGTGTAGAAGCATGAGACTATTTCAGTATTCATTCCTTTCTCTTTTAAGAGCATAGTTAATAAAAGAAAAAATGTGAAGGTGTTACCTTATAATTAATTTCTGCTCCATACATTGTACTCATTTTCTACATTGTGTTTGAGATCATCTTAGTCAATAACTCCTGTTTGCAGCAGATACATCTCCTCCCAGGTTGCTGTCACCAAAACATTGAGGAGCCCCATTTGGAACCTTCTGAAGTCAGCTCTCTAATGCTACAGGAATGCTTCATTTGTGTTATACTAGCTAATACTTTCCTTTTTATTCCTGCAGTATTGAAAACTAAAATTATCAATCATTAGCCCTCAAACACGTCCTTTATTGAAAGAACTCATTCTCTGTGCTTTACTGCCTTTTTGACGGTAGAGCAATAGGCACCATGGACAGTGGTTTGGTCAGCAGTACTGCCTGCCCTAAACTTGCAATCCTTATGAGTGAAACCCTGCCTTTTTAGATCTGTTACTCTCCTGGCCTGCCCTGGGAGCTTGACATGCAGTTATTTGGAACAAAGTGCTTAATTTTTGATGGTGGCTGAGAAAAATCAGTTCATTAAGAGCATCTTCAAATATATCATTGCACAAAGCCGATTGCAGCGTGGGCTTGGCTCAGAGCAGCACTCGGAGCACAATAGCAATAGCAGTGCAGAGTTTCCTCTCTGTGAAATCAGTTACAGTGTGCAACCATTTCAGGATTCATGTTTATGGAATAAGTACAATAAAAGGCAAGGAGATGCCAAATAACGTGAAACTATTTCTATTCCTTATAGAACAGAACCAAACAATTTTGAAAACATAATATAAATATCTTGCTCAAATGTAAAAGAGGGGCCTTGCAGTTGTTGGTTTTGGCGACAGTTTTGGTAACACTGTGTTGGCACCCCAGCGCGGAAGAAAGTGGCTTTTCACGCAGCACATAATTAATCTGGAGAGTCCTTGGTCACACGGTGGCGAGGATGCTAGACAGAAGAACAGCCCAAATAGGGAGGGTACCATATTTGGTTTGAGAAGGGTGATGGGTAATCTTTATGCACCAGATCCTTGCCCTGTTCTTCTCCTTGATGTTTGTTTTGGTCTGTAGTTGGAGAGAGGATGCTGGAATAACATAGTTGATTGACTTTTATGTTCTTCTGGATAGAATTACTATTAGAGCAGTCTCTTTTGGGTGAGGATAACATTGGTGTGTGTTCTATTTGTACAAAGGTTTTTTGGGGGGGCTATTCTTTGTCATAGCAATTGAATAGATGCCAGCCAGGAAACTCTTTTCAGCCTCCTCTTCCCAGTAATTTCCCCTACTACAATACATCAAAGTAAAACCATTGAGTGATTTGTCAAATGTGATATCCATGATTGGTACCAGGATTCAGACTCTGTTCCCAGTCTGATAATTCTGTTCTTAAACCACTGGGCTGTGATTGCTTCACAGAAACTATCAAAACCATTTTTAAAATACCTAAAGAATCAAACAGAAGGACTCCAAAATCAAGCACTTGTGGATATGTAAAATTTAGGTTACCTATTCAGTGTTAAGTCACGTGCATACAGTCCTTGCTAATAAGATCACAGGTATTATGGGGTTTTTGGTCCCTCTGCCTCATTCAGTGCACAGTATAAACATGTAAATCCGTGAAGGAGATGAAGTCCTGAAAATATGTGTTCTGTGTTTATTATTTTTATTGTTCATTGTGTGACCCTGTTTCTATTAGTTACTGTCCCAGTATTTGTACTGAATTTAGGATGTTACCAGGTCCTTCAGAAACCAGTATAAACTGTTTCTATCAAATGCTTGCAATGGAGTGGAGATATTCTTTGTCTGCCTTTGCATGAGCTCTCTGGTGTAGTGCAGTGATTTAGTTGTTTGAGCAATTGTCCAGGTTTTCAGGCCTGTGGCTCTCACCCTCACGTTTTTCCATGACTTGAGGAGTACGATATTACTCTCTGGTTTTGCCATTGGGGGAGGATTTGGGGAAAAGGGGCTCAATCCCAGGTTCCCAGGTGAGTGTATTACAGTTGACTTTCCTTTCTGCAGCTCCTGCAGTCCTCATTATCTTCCCATTCCCTCTGTTCCCCAACTGGATCTTTCTTCTCTTTGTTTGTCCTCTCCTGGCTCAAGCACCATTGTGAAACATGATGGATGCTGTAAGATTAATAGTGTGTGATTAAACATTTACAAACTGAGTTTTTTCACAGACATAGCAAAAGGCATATCCTTCAAATCTCCTGTGCCAAAGTGGGCACTGGTGCCTGGGCTAGTAAAAAAAAAGCTACCTGATACACATGGATTTTTTTTTCCACAGTGCAGCTTCTGGTAGATATCCATCAGAGCAAAAACTTATTACAAACCCTTTACTTGACCACATTACTGAAAAGGATATTTTATAGTAATAAAACTTGGATTGCCCTGCATGTAGTTATGGCTCACTTTGTGTGACACATTGGTTGGCTTGCTAGTTTTGGAGATTGCATTTATTTTTTGAACACTGGGAAAGGCAAATCTGGAAGCCATGCAGGATGTTTGATGGGACAGTTTGCATCTTTTTATCTGGAAAGATTCTCCAGTTCAGCTGTTTCACAGTAGTGCTGGTGTTTTAGCCTCTGCAACATGCTGAAAAGTTGAGGTGCCCCTGTGTGTGTATGGAGTTCTTACCTAAAGTGTTCAACAATAAAAATAATGAATGTGGCTATGCCAAGTAAGCATATGCTAAGTACAAGACTAACAGCAAGTTTAAACTCTATACTGAGAATGGTACCTGAAAGAAATGTTTCAGTGAAAAACAATCTATTCTGGAACCTACTAAAAAACCAACAAATGATGCTTTGAAGATTGTATCATCAAAATGAATTATTAGGTGAATTCAGTACACAAACTACAAGAATAATGTGAATTAAAATAGCTCAGAACACATTATGTGCAGAGGGCGTTAGAAGTTAAAGTAAACCAAGCAGAAGTGGGAATTGAAGGTGTCCTGCTTTTCAACATAATTTAAAATTCAGTCATCCAAGAGTAAAAATGAGCAATTTGTATGTCATAAAACCTAAGAGTTTTTATTTAAGTATTCCTGAAGGGCCAGAGCTGTGTGACCTGTGTTGTTATTCTATCAATAAATACTCAAACAACTTAGTGTGTCACCTTGATGGTGCTTGCAGTTTTCCCCGCCCCCTCCCCCCCTCCCTTTTTATTTTTGGGTTGTGACCATGAAGAGGGAAATTGTCGATCTGGATTTTTGAAGCTGAACTTCAAAACTGTTTATTTATATGACTTTATTATACACAGGCATATCAAGCAGGGTTTGAAATGTTAAAATTATGTAAAATTCAGAAACGTACCTTTTGTTTTTTAAAAATGTGAAAGCAATAGACATCCATACTTTTGTGCACATCTATCTTATCTGTTCTCCTCTGTAGTCTGTTAATTGTGTTGTAACCTTTAGGGTATAGATTATGGGATGCATTTGCTGCCACTGATGAATAGACTGAATAACTGTTCTCAGCAGTCACTTGTACTATTGAAATGTCTCTCCCCATTCCCTTGAGCATATGATTTCACAGTGTCTGATGGCTTTGTGAAGGAGCTGCTACTAGTGGAAAGCCCTGGGATGGAAAAAAATGGCATCTGGGTGTGGAGCTGCTAGAACAGTTGCAGAGTTTAAGTAGGCAATATCCATTCCCCTGCATTAATTGTAATGGTTTACTGATGCTCATTAATATGCCACTTTTATTACCGAGACACATGGTTGTACTTTTTCCTGACACCCATTATTCCTCCCTCTGAACAGAACAAAGGAAACAATAGTCATCTGATATTGCCATGACATTTGTTATTTCCCAATAAAAGATGGAGGCAATCAAATCAGTCCTGCATGCACCACACAGTGTTCCCTTAGCCTTCGGAGAGAGGCAAGTGAGACAATTGTTAATGTGGTAATTTTACACCTGACTGAGCAAGGTATGTGTCTAACTAAAAGTAAGTGATTGACTCCAATGAGACTACGTACGTAATTAGGTACTTAGTTTGTTAGTTCCGTGCTGAATATGCTTTGCTCTGTTTATATCATACATACAATAAACACAGACAACAAGCGTTCCTCTTCCGCTGTGGATATCAAGGGCAGGTTGCATTCATCATTTCTGAAGAGAGAACTGACTAGTCAAATCCACCTATTGCTTATCTTTGAATCCCTGGCAGATAGAGTGAGCTTAGAAAAAGACTTAGAAACTAGTTTTCAGTGACATCACAGAGAAGTAGTTGAAGCCAAAATAAAAATGAGTGGGAATCTATTAGTAATTGCTAATGGTTATTGCCAAGTGATTTTTAGTGCTCCATTATTTATTTATACTTCTACTGCTGTAAAGGCCCTGAAATTCAGAAATAGCTCAGATGTTGAGGTTTCATCCAGTCAGTATTTGTGCCCCTTGCATTAAATGTTCATCAGATGAAAGTAAAAGGATCAAATAAGCACCTGCACACAGCTGGAGTAGAGAACAGGCAACATACTTACCATCTTACAGCCACTTGCTGTAACCACTAACCCCGAGGAAACATGATCTGTACCTCAAAGGAATTTGAATTTTGGATGAGAGCAGTCTGTAGTGTTGAATTGTATTTATAATACTGGTTGCTGAATGACACTGTCACTGTGTGTCATAATTGCCATGGAAAGTGAGTATGGACTGCTCCAGATGCACCCATCATGGGTTCCTGATGCAGCAGCCAGCCAGCAGCACAGCAGCCCTCCTGCCCTGGAAGACATCTAGGGTGGATAGAACCCACAGTCACGGACTAAATGACCTCAACAGACATCTTGGAGGGATGGCCATTGACTACAGAAATGATACCCATTATTTTGTGTGTATCTACCTATCTATCTATCTATTTCTAATTAGAAGGTGTAGGATACGGGCGTGACATGGATGGTATAGAGTAAGAGCTGGTTAATATCCTGATTCTAGCCAGAACAGGGTTAATTTTTACAGTGGCCAGGAGGGGCCTTGGCTAGGACATGGAGGTTATTTCATATTAGCATATAGTTTTCCAGGAATGGGAGAAGGGGTCCCTTCTGGGTTGCACAGTGGGACATTGCAGTTGGGTTTTCCAAGGGGGTGAGCATTCGCATATGAATCGTTTGTTGTGCCCTCTTCTATTAATATTGTTGCTGCTACTGTTAATTTTCTTATCTTATTGCTGTTTCTAGTAAATTATTCTTGTTTCAATCCATGATCCTTGCCTTTTGTGTCTCCAGTCCTCTTGTCCATCCTGCCACAGAGGAAGGGGAGAGTGAGTGAGCAGCATGTGATTTTGAGTGTTTCAGTGGAAACACTCAATTGGGGCATACCATTCCTAAACCATAATTAAAACTATGGAATAGCATTTTTAGATGTAGTTACCTAAATTCTGTCCACATGGCATTTGGGCATGCAGGTGTTTGTTTTGGTTTTTTTAGTTTTCCCTCCATTGTTTTCCTTTGTGTATTACTTCTGTCAGCATTCCTATTGGTTTGGTTGTCTACTGGGGAGAATTACACCTCGTGACAGAGTAAGCTATACCTAATATATGAAATTTGTTGCATGAAAAAAAGGGTAATTACCTGTCACTGATAAAGGCAGATGTTAGAAATTTGTAAGCAGTGTTTCTTTACGCCTCATACTTGAAACTGAAGATTGCACATTAAACAGAAATATGATACAAATCTTGAAATACGATTTCAGGTACTTCTATGATGTGTTTCTAAGCTCTGAAGTGCATTTTTTGTATGTGCTTCAAAGTCTTTTATATTGCTGTGTTCCATCAGTTGGTGAGAAATATGCTGGCCTTCAGTGCAAATAAACTGCACTGTAGACTGTGATTAAGCTTAATGTTAGCAGACATGGTATTTTCATCTGGATATAGTTATTTAATTGTTATTTAAACCTTTATGTTCTTTCTAACACCATGACCCTGATAAACCTCATAAATTATCTCCTAGGTCATACCAGACGGGTCCAGTCAGGCTCCATCTCTTCTAGACAGGCATGCTAGGCACATGTTAATAAGGTAATACATGAGGACAGTCTTCTCTTGCCTCGAGAATTACATTTGGCAGATAATATGTCAAACTGCTACAAGAGCTTAACCTGTTACTTCTCATTAAATTTTGCAGGTATCCTGAGAAAAAGCATCTTCATCAAAAATTTGTTCATACCACTTAAAGAATGCATGTACTCTTTTGACACTTCCCACTGTTTATTTGGAGCATGCTGCAGTGCTGAAATGCTCTGCAGGACTGATTACTCTGGAATGTCACAGGTTGCATCCATGGGTCTTGTATTAGCAGCTTCAGCATACAGCAAAAGCAACATTTATCTGTACTTAGCTGTGCCATTTAAGCACTTCTCTCATCCACAGACTGACTGCTGCACGAGGATGAAAATTTAAGGGAAGTTATTTTAATGCTACAGCTGGAAACATACTAGTTTATAAAACACAGAGATGGAGGATGCTGAGGTTGGTGCCTGTGCAGGCAATTTTTCACATTTATGTGGATGGTGACATTTGTTCATGGGGACTGTTGAACACACATTCAGAGGCTCTAACGCGGCCTTTTTAGTGTGTGCAGTGATAAATGGCTGTAGATGTGGAAATGTCAGAAAAGTATGTGGTCTTACTAGAAAGGAGGAAAGTAGAAACTTTCATGCAATGATATTTGAATTCCACTTAGACTCACCAAAGAGGTAGGTTGCAAGGGCCCCTAAGGATCATCCCATTCCAACCCCTTGCCATGGGCAGGGACACCTTCCACTAGATCAGGTTGCTCCAGGCCCCATCCAGCCTGGCCTTGAACATTTCCAGGGATGGGGCATCCACAGCTTCTCTGGACAACCTGTGCCAGGGCCTCACTATGATCTAACAAGAAGGAAAAAAAAGGCTTCACTGCCTTCAGTGTCATATCTTGCTGTTAGCTCTTTGCTACTTAAAACAAAGGGTCATATCTGAAGGCCCATTTCTTTGCATTTAGTAACCTGCAATTAATATAACACTCTCTGTCATGTTTCCACTATTACTTTTATGCAATTAAGATTCCAATGTAATTGCCAGAATTATTGTTGAACCCAGCTTACCCACCTTTTCATGGAAGTCCCCTGTTAAATCATCAGCTTTATTCAGTCATGTTAGGTATTTCTCATTAAACCATAATAATGTGAGCTCTTTTCCAGTAAGTCAGGTGAGACTTTGTCATGAATGTATGATATTATGCTGGTGATAGATCAAATAAAAATATCTTCTGCTAGCAGGGTTATTTGCATTTCACTCGTGATGTTGAGTAGCTGCCATGAAATCTCTTCTCTTTTTATTGCCTTATTTCAAGGATGCAGGGAAGTGAGTACTGGGTGTAAAATGACATGAAGACAAATAGATCTTGTAAGTTTTAACCAACACAAACCTTAATGCGATGTTTGTTTTCCAAGCCCAAAGTCAGTGCAGGCATTTGGAAGGTTCAGATCTGATCCTCAGTAGACATGGATCATAGTTATTAATCTCATAATGTAGTTTTACATTTAAACAATGGTAAAATAAGCATTTATTAATGTCTTCTTTTTATTTTTCACTGAGGCATTTGCTATGCTTGTATAGATATGATACATTGATAACATATTCTGTGGAATTTCTGTGTTAGGACAAATTTTCCAAAACTGACACCAGCTTTTGTGGTGGTGTTTGTAGAATCCTAGGATCATTTAGGTTGGAAAACGCCCTTAAGACCATTGAGTCCAACCCTATGTGGTTGCAGTGAGGGTGATACTGAACCTACCTGGCTTGTGAATGCAGCCACATGGATGGGCTGCCTTTGTGTTCATCCATCTTTTCCGTGTTACTCCTTTCATATCCGGGCTGTGGGAGTTCTGCCCTGGCATGGCATACTGCTGAGCTGCTTGGTCCCTGGATGCTTTTGTTTAACGTGATCAATATTGACTTGATAAATATACAGGGAAGGGAGAATCGAGCAAGTTCAGAGCGACTCAGGAGTCTCACCCATGCTCCGCTCTGCGCTTGGTGAGTCAATCGGATTGGTCAGGTCAAAGCTCTGTGCTCTCCCCTGCAGGAGCCTCCGTGCGGCAGCTCAGCGCCTCTGAACACAGAATGCTTTTCCATACACAGAAGCATTGGGACTATATTTTGTACAAATCATTGTCAGTGTCTTGGAGCACCAGTTAATAAGGGCATGGCAACGAGTGTGTTACTAATGCCTGTCACTGCCTGCAGCCATCGCTGTGGCGTGAGGGCTGGTGCGAAGCAGAAGAGAGGGTGATTCAAGGAAACAACACAATGCAATTGTCTGTTTCCCTTCTTATCTCATCTCTTCCTTTCTGATTTTCATGACGGAGCCAGTGGACAGGCCCTAGCCCTTGGAGTTATTTTGGGCTGTCTGTAACAACATTTTTTTCTTACTTCCAAATTGCTGCCATCATTGCTCAGGAGCCGCTGCTGAAAGGGCAGGACCTGTGGACTGTCCTGAGGGTATCCTTTATACTGGTTGATGGAACAGCCAGTTAACTGAGTCGTAAAGCAAGGGCTTTGGGTTTGCTCTGCCACAAAATGAAATATATTAATGCATCTTCGTGCATTTTTTTTAAAGAAGCATATTAAGGTGACTTTTTCTCCCAAGTCTGCCAGCTGGCAACATGAAATGTTACTTTACCACCAGGACAGCATTTCTTCTTCTGTCATCTGATGCTGGGGGTTAGTCATGCTTTTCAGCTGCTTGGGTAGAAGGATACGTCAATGTATTTGGTTTATTGATTTTTGAAAAATACATGCTGTGAGATTAAATGAATAGTTAAATACTAAACTGTTAGGAAGAAATGTCCCTTTAGTGTCTCTTAGATTAGAATTTATCAGGCAAAATGCTTCCAATTCTGAATTCAGCATACCACCACACAGACTAAATAGACAATTATTTTAAAATGGTTTTTTTTCTGTGCTAGTTGATCTAGTGTGAACAAAATCTATATTGACAGTCCTAAAGGCAGAATTCCTCAACTTGGTTTATATATAGTGTAACGCTGACAGTAAGAAGGGAAAGCTCTGTTCCCTTGGCAAGGGGCAGGCTGTAAACTCCAGGAGGTGAATCTTCAATGACCAGCTGCAGACTTAGGAAATATGGTCAATTATTTTTACTTTTATTTTTTCTAATTTTTTTACTGGGCCAAGGAGTACTGGGATATATGGATTACTTTATTTCTGCAGTCTGTTTTAGTGTTAGTATCTTTGTCTTCCAATCTACGTGAACCTTTGTCTATCTCATGCATTTTGATCTTTGGTTCTTCACTCTCTTTCTGAATGAGAAACTTGTGAATATTTGCTTGGAAATCTACATTCCAGAATTCTTTGCCACAAAAGTTGGTCATAGAATGTAAATTTTACACATTCAAGAAATACATTTTTCTCTTATGCTGATTATTTCTTTTTCAACATTAGAAGCATCTCTAATTGTGAACTTTAAATAGGAGTACAAGTGTGGCCAGCTTGTACAGTGAGAAAATTTATTTCCAATTAAGTAGTGGGGCAGCAGTGCCTTGGGGGCAGAAAGGCAAGAGGGGAGAGGAATTTGTCGGTGGTATTTGCTGACTGGGTGACTATTAGCAATAGGAAATACTGAAACTTAATTAGAGTTTCTGATCTGGAACAGCGTATTAGGTTTAATTATGTCTGGAAGTCTAATATTTTACACTTTTTCTTTTAATTAAAATGCATGAGTGTAAGTAGAAAGCTTTTAAGTTTTACAGTCTGGGAAGACCAAGAGCGGGAGATAACTACATTGTCTACATAATGCCATATTAAAAAAAAAAGCAAAACCAAACAAACCAGTGGTAAAAGCTGAGGAAGCTGGAATAAAGGTGAGCTTAAATATCTGACCTGTAAGAATTGAAATGAATTTTAATAGTGGACAAAGCTAGGCTTCTTGGCAGGACTCCAGCCAATATCTGTGTGATCCAATATGTAGCAATTCATCCTAATCCTGAGTTGTTATGGGGTCACACCATGCTGTTGATTGTCCTATCTTTGATGTCAAACATGAACATTGAAGATCCAATATGGAGAACATTTGGAATCATACAAATGTTGTCCCTGAGTGTCCTGGGGAAATTCGAGTTGCTATGTAGCACTGATGAGCTCTGGTGACCTATATATATAGATGAAATTATTCCTCTGCTAGCGTTTTTCAGTATGATACCAGGTTTAGCAGTGTTACAGAGTAAGATGCTGTGTGAGATAAAGCAGATGATATAAAGTGCACAAATTAAGAGTGAAAAGGAAGAAATAATATAGGGAAATGCGCACTTAGATTGATGAAAGTTCTATTAAGGTTACTCTAATTACTCTTGGTAAGAAAATACAGTAATAAAGATAACATACACTACTGTATGAGCTTAAGTGATGAGCCTCAGCATTCATTCTTACATTTTAATCTCTCCTGAATGGAGTTTTCCACTCCAGCATGGCCGATGGTGGTGATAGATGCAGACCATTTCAGCAATCCTCTCTGTTTTGACAGCTCTACTCACTCATCTGTGGCACTCAGACCACTGGGATAGATCTCCCCGGGGTTTGTTCTTTATCTCGGCAGATTTTCCCTCTCAAGTGATGCTTTTGTTTTATGTTGTGAGAGGTCGTGTTTATTCCTCCTTGGAGTCTGGATGAAAATGGCACAAATCCAGTAGCTCCTCACATAAACCAAGTTCAGCTTCTTCTTTTTTCTGTTTCTGACCTTCAAGTGGTAGAAGGTCTGTGTTTAGGACAGGTCAGGATTTTGAGTTGCATGAAGGTGCAATAATACATATTTTATTTGGAAAAAAAAATCCAGAAACAGAGCATGAGGTGGGATTGTAAGCATTTTAGCTGCATTAATATAGCTGGTGGAGTTGGGTAGGAAACGGAAGTGTGGAGGAGGAGAGCACATACAAGCTATCAGGAGGTAATGAGAAATGGCTGATGTGCCTGTAGGTTTGTGAGGGGCTTTCTTCAGTTGTGGGAAACACGTGGAAGAGAGCTGTGCACTACGGGGGTAAACTGATAAGCCCTAACACCATGGTGTACTTTAGAGATCTCTGTGCTTCTGAATCTCTGCACTGTTATTTTTATACTGGCCATCTCCCTGCGGTCATGAAATGCCATTCTTAATTGCAAGTATGTAAGAGTAGTTTCACATACTCCACAGAGGCTATGCTGATAAAACTTGTGTTGGATTAAAAGTCTGTGTGTCATAGGGACATGTGGGAAGAGAATAAAGGCCAGAGAACAACAATAAGATCGTCCTGAGAGCATGGAAGTAAATTAGTAGTTTTATTAATGTTCAGGATCTCTCTTTGGGTTTGGCTTGAACAGCAGCAGTCTGTGCATCTCTAGAGAGCAGGACAAGCACATGGAAACAAAAGGTGGTTGTTTGGAAGTGCAGGTATTGTTTTGTAGATGACTGCTGAAAAATAAGTAGAGCCAGTATTTATAAACCCCGAATTTTAGTGATAGTAATATAAACTGTAACTTTAGGACCTTATTGCTTCCTGTGTGTTGGGGTTTTGGGAGTTCCCCTTCTGTTCTTTTTTTTCTCCTGAGGAATTTTTCCCATATATGTTGCCGCGGTGACAAATTGCTGGGTTCTTGGGAGAAACAAAAGACCAAGGCCACAGAGGGAAGGGTCCAACTGGCTACTCTTTTTTCACCTGGGCTTGTGGGGGTAGTTCTCGGTTTTCGAACAGAGAGAGAGGTTGGAAGGTATTTGTCAGCACTGCAGGCTTTTGGGGTTTTTTTCGGCTGCCTTCCTTCTACTGGAGAAACCCTGGTATTTCCAGGCAAGCCTGCCTTTCCCTGCCCCTCTGGGAGCTGGGCTCTGGCCGCCCTGCCCCCACTGTTGCTTCGAGCCTTTGCTACTCTGTAGCCCTGCACTCCTGCCTGCTGAGACCTCCGGGGGTTCCCACTGCGGCTCTGGAGTTCGATACATCTTGTCTGCCACCCAGGATTTGTGCTTGTCCCTGCTGTTCCAGCCTGCTGCTCCTGAGGGTCTGGCTGGACACTGGGATCGGCTGCCCAGGGGTTTGTGAAGCCTTTGTTCCATCCCTTCCCGGGATCCCAGGCCACCAGTGCCGCGTGCTCCCCGAGCTCGCTCCGGAGCGCCCCCTGCAGGCGCAGGGGAACCATCGCACCTGCCCTGCTCACCGGGAGCCGCCAGCGCCCCTGCCGGCTGCGAGCGGAACTGCACCCGAGGGGAAATAGCCTGACAGCCAAGAAGGCTTGGACTGGGTTTGTGATCGTTTTCCTGTTACTGCCATAGTTATTGTTGTTGTTTGTTTAACTTGTTATACACATATATATATAATAGTAAAGAACTGTTACTCCTGTTCCTCATATCTTTGCCTGAAAGCCCCTTAATTTCAAAATTATAGTAATTCAGAGGGAAGGGGGTTGCGTTTTTTTTTTCATTGCAAGGGAGACTCCTGCCTTCCTTGGCAGACCCCTGTCTTTCAAACCGAAACACTGTGTTTTCTTGGTTTAAATTGTGGTTGAATATCATAGTACAGCAAATAGCAGTCCAGGAGTTTGTGGGGAAAAAAGGTCAGAAACTCAGCTGAATTTATGGCAGTTACATGTTTGTAAAGTACAGTGATTTCTACATCCTCCTGTTACAGCAATCACCTGAAGAGTAAGGTCTTGAGGATCACCAAAATTGGACCTAGGATAAGTTTTTTAATGAGAGGCTTGCAATTGTTTAAAGTTTCTTCATGGATCTGGGCTTTGTTTCAGAGTCATTCTTGTCATCTTTACCAGTGCCGAATGTCTTTGTGTCTTTGTCTAGCAGCTGTAAATGGGGAATAACTTATGTTTGCGTTACGTAAGATAATTACGTTTCACGCACAAAAATTGGTAGAAAAGCTTACACATGGTGGTGACAGCACCACCCGCTGCAGTACAAAAGATGTTTCTTTTTTTAAAACTCAGTCATTGTATCCTACAATGATTTAAATGGGTTACAGCAAGGTTAAAACTTTGTCCTTGATAATGTCCATAACTCAAAGCTTTCTTGTAATAGTATCATATTGCTGGAGAAATGATTCCCGTTTGTGGTGTCAGGGTCTCATATATGCTTACAGACTGTGCTCTATATCTTTTTCATTTTAGAAAGTCAGGTGCAGATAAAAAAGTACCTTAGCTGAAGATGTTGTTAGTGAGTTAATTACTACAATCAACATAAAGATAGATCCAGCCAGACTTGTAGTGCAGGAATGTATCAGTTTTGTATTATTGTGGGGTTTTGCGTTGGGGTTTTTTTCCCTCTTGATAAGGGGTACTGCTCAGTCTGTTTGTAGAATCATAGAATGGTTTGGGTTGGAAGGGACTTTAAAAGATGATCTGTCTCCAAGCCCCTGCCATGGGCAGTGACACCTTTCACTAGACCAGGTTGCTCAGAGCTCCATCCAGCCTGGCCTTGAACACCTCCAAGGATGAGACATCCTCAACTTCTCCAGGCAACTTGTTCCAGTGCCTCACCATCCTCACAGTAAAAAATGTCTTCCTAATACCTGATGTAAATCCAAGCCGTTCGCCCTTGTCCTGTCACTCCATGCTTTGTAAAAAGTCTCTCTCCATCTTTCTTGTAGGCTCTGTTCAGGTGCTGCAGGCCACAGTTAGGTCATCCCTAAGCCTTTTCTTCTCCAGACTGAAAAATCCCAATTCTCTCAGCCTTCCCTCACAGGAGAGGTGCTGCATTACCTTGGTGTCCCACTTCTGGACTCACTCCAACAGCTCCATGTCCTTCCTGTGCTGGGGCTGCAGAGCTGGGTGCAGCACTGCAGGTGGGAGCTCACCAGAGTAGAGGAGCAGGATCCCCTCCCTCTACTGCTGCCCACAGGGCTTTGGATGCAGCCCAGGACATGGGTGGCTTTCTGGGCTGCACTTGCACATTCCCAGCTCATATCCAGCCTGTCACCCACCACCACCCCCAAATCCTTCCCAGCAGGGCTAGTCTGGATCTGTTCATCCTCAGCCAGGATTGACACCAAGGGCTAACCTGACCCAGGTGCAGCACTGGCACTTGGTCTTGTTTAACCTCATGAGATTCCCACGGGCCCACTTCTTGAGCTTTTCCAGGTCCTTCTGGATGCCATCCCATCCTTCAAGTGTGTCACTGCACCCTCAGCTTGCTGACATCTGTGAACTTGCTGAGGTTGCACTCATTCCCTTCATCTGTGTCTTTAATGAAGATATTAAGTAACACTGGTCCTGATACGGGCCCCTGAGGGACACCACTTGTCACTGATATCTGTAGGGACTCTGAGCCATTGACCATAACCTTCTGGATGTTACTGTACAACTTTTTTATCCATCTGACAGTTCATCCATCAAATCCCATCTCTCTCCAGTTTTGGATGTTGTGGAGGACTGTGTCAAAGGCTTTACAGAAGTCCAGAAAAATGGCATCTGTAGCCCTTCTCTTGTGCACTGATGTAGTCACCCCATCACAGAAGGCCACTGGGTTGGTCAGACAGGACCAGTGCTTGGTGAGGCTGTGCTGGCTGTCCCAAATCACCTCCCTGTCCCCCATGTGCCTCAGCATCTGTTCCATGAAGGAAGATCTGTTCCATGACCTTCCCAGCACAGAGGCGAGAGATGGACAGGTCAGTAGTTCTCAGGGTCCTCCTCTCTATCCTTTTTAAAGATGGGTCCAGTCACCTGGGACTTCACCTGACTCCATGACTTTCCAAATATTATGGAGAGTAGCTTGGCAGCTACATCAACCAATTCTCTCAGGACTCTGGGGGGCATCTCACTGGGTCCCACAGACTTATGTACATTCAGGTTCCTCAGGTGCTCCTGTACCTGATCTTTACTTAGAGTGGCAAGCACTTTGCTCCCCTAGTCCCCATCCTGCTGTCCATCCACTTGAAAGGTGTGGGAACAGAGGGGTGCCATTGAAGAATGAGGCAAAAAAGTTGTTGAGTACATCACCCTTCTCCTCATCTGGAACTTTGAAGTTGAACTACCCCTTTTTCCTCCTGTTTTTTCAATACCTGTTTTGCTTAGTCACCCATTATCATGATTTTATGTGTTAGTAGCTGTGTTTATTGTAGATTATAAATTCCAAATAATAGAAAATTTATTCAGTTTCTCTGTGAAGAGATTTTTGCCTTGAAATTTACTTAGATATTACTGCATGCCGATACACATGAATTGGAAAGATTGATTTTTGATAGCAGCACTTTTTGTTGGTGGTGAACTCTATATGGAATTGAAAAAGAACAGTAGACTTCTGTTGTCTATCAGCAGCATGACAGTAATGTTAAAAAGCAATCTCTATCGACAAACAATGCTGTGGGAACAAAACTTTGTACTCAATAGGCTCCCTCATTATTGCAACTTCTGCTAAAATAAACAAATACAGAGCACTTCATTGGAAAAGCTTGAGTTGCTCCTGGACTGAGGCAGGTACTTGCAACAGAAAAGCGTGTTGCCTTGGTTCGGAGGTACGTTTGTGGCTGCCTTGAATAACAACTTGGGAACTTGGCAGTCAAGAAACATACATGCTCAGTATCTGCTGCTTATATTGTAGCAGCCTGGTTGGTTCCCAGCAGGTTTCACAGGCATCCTGATTTCTGACATTCTTACCCTGTGAACAGCTCTTGTTGGGTCAAATTCTTTATTGCAGTTTTTGGAATGACCAGGAAGCAAAGTGTGTTGAGTTCTGTGAAATTACTGAAGCAGTCTCTAAATGCAAAGTGCTTCCTGGGAATGTTGATGCTCCTGTGCACCAGAATGAATAGTGCTTATTTCAGCAATGTTAACTGGGCCAAAGCCACTGTGGGCCTCATACAAGTTTTGGAATTCAGCAGAAGCCTTTGTGGTGAATTAGTCAGGATAGATTGGGGTCTGTTGCAAGGTGATGTTACTCAATTAGAGGGTAGTACTGAGAACTCACTGTGAAAGCTAGTGGATAGCATGGTAGGTCACCATTCAAAATGCCAAAAAGGCCTCATTAACATAGGACTTATGGGGGGTTTGGGAGGACTTTCACCCTGAATTCTCCTCCAGGAAGAATTATGTGATTGTGTGGATTAATGTAATCATCGACTTTAAATACTGTAATAGCCTAACAACTCTTAGAAGCTGATTACAGGGATTTTTTCTATAGAGCTAGGGCTTCTAATTTTGAAGTAACATAGAAAGTGAGGTGGGGTTGGTCTACTGCTTTAGGTAAGAGTGAGCTGCTACTGTGAACTAGCTCAGTGAAAGGTGAGGTACTTTTACTAGAAGCAAAGAAGCTTTAATATTGTACAAAAATTCATGTAAGATCTCATTGAAGATACTGTATGTAGTTCTGTCATGTTTGTTCCAGAAAGATGATTTAAAATGGGGAATGTGTTCAGAGATGACTATGAGGGTGTGGGCAGAAATACAGAATCTATCTGATAAAAATGGATTAAAGAGAGTTGCTTTTTTTAGCACAACAGTATGAAGCTTATGAAGAGTTGTTTGTACCATGTACAAATCAATGAGAGATAAACATCAAGGGAGAAGAAGAAAAGTGTAAAGGACACTGTAGTTACAAGAGCAAATGATACAAAATTTTAAAGAATAAAGCAGCTTGAAAGTAAGAAGATTCCTGAGCATTCAAGGTGTAATAATGCCAGAATTTTTTAATGACTGATTCCATATACAGTTATTTAATAGACAGATCTCAAAGGGGAAGAGCCCGGAGATGGCAAAGCGCAGAGATGGGCTGAAAGAATTTGGTGATTTCCTACACTGCCAGTTGTAGCTGTAGCAGCACTTGTGAGCAAAACTTGACGTGTTCTGCTTCACTGTGAGCTGTCTGTATATGAGTGGAAGGAGGGTGATCAGCATTAAAAGTCTCTGTGCTGTTAATGAAAGATATTTATGGGTAAGGTCTTACTGCTTTACTGCATCTGTGTGCCCCTGGAAGGGGAGTTGGACATCATCTGCATGAGGGGTGATACCTGCTGACATCTGGCACCAAGCAGCTTCTCACAGGCCCTGCCACATCCTCTGGCACCATGGAGGAACAAAACCAGCTGTGGTGATGTCCTGCTGGTTGGCATCCTTGCCTGGTGGCAGGAGCTGGGGTGATTTGGGCATGGGAATGATCTGTCCCTGTTGATAGGCACTGTAACTGGATCTGCCCTTGCACATAGAAGTTCTCCATGACTCCCTGGCATGTCATATTTTCTACTTGATGACAAATCAGGTGGTGAGGTGATTGATTGGCCAGACCAAGACAGTGCCAAGTATCTGTCAGACCATGACCATGATTCCAAAACACAGGGAAGAGTTTTCTGACACTGATAAGTTATGATGTATTGACTGGGTCAAGGTCTTTCACTAA